>NC_058415.1:83651740-83884477 GCF_002201575.2 Neomonachus schauinslandi | reverse complement strand
AAAAAAAAAAAAAAAAAAACAGCGAGAGAGGGGCACCTGATGGCTCAGTTGGTTAAGCGTCTGACTCTTAATTTCGGCTCAGGTCATGATCTCGAGGTTGTGAGATCGAGCCCCACATCTGGCTCCATGCTCCTTGGGGAGTCTGCTTGAGATTCTCTCCCTCTGCCCCTCCCCCTGTTTGTGCTCACTGTCTCTGTCCCTCTCAAATAAATAAATAAATCTTTTAAAAAGGGGGGGGGCACCTGGGTGGCTCAGTCAGTTAAGTGTCTGCCTTCAGCTCAAGTGATGATCTCAGGGTCCTGGGATCGAGCCCCACATGGGGCTCCCAGCTTTGCAGGGAGTCTGCTTCTCCCTCTGCCCCTCCCCCCTACTTGTTCTCTCTCTCTCACTCTCTCTCAAATAAAATCTTAAAAAAAAAAAAAAAAAAAACGGCCAGGGAAACCAAAAAAAAAATAATTGCTGACTTCTCATCAGAAATAATGTAATCCAGAAGACAATGGAGTGACATCTCTTAAAGTGCTAAAAGAAAATCTGTCAATCTAGAATTCTATATTCCATGAAAATGTCGTTCAGAAATGAAAGTGAAATAAAGACATTTTCAGACACTCAAAAGATGAAAGAATGTATTGCCATTAAGCCTTCACTACAAGAAAGGTTAAAGGCTGGAGGGGGCGGAAATGCCAGATAGAAACCCAGATCCACACAAGGAGCACTCAAAATGTCATTCATTATTAGCAACTGCACAGAATGAACCAAGGAAAAGGAAATAAGCAAGAGAGTCCTCTGAACAGGAATTGGCAAACTATGGCCCAAAGGTAAATCTAGCCTACCACCTGTGAGCTAAGAATGGTTTTTTGTTTTTTTTTTTAAGATTTTTATTTATTTATTTGAGAGAGAGAGAATGAGAGACAGAGCACGAGAGGGAAGAGGGCAGAGGGAGAAGCAGACCCCCTGATGAGCAGGGAGCCCGATGTGGGACTCGATCCCGGGACTCCAGGATCATGACCTGAGCCGAAAGCAGTCGCTTAAACAACTGAGCCACCCAGGCGCCCCTAAGAATGGTTTTTACAGGTGAACATTTGCAATTGATTTGATGATAGGGAACACTAACTGTGAATTCCATTTAAGCAAAGTTATCTACCACCTGGAAAAAATTCTATCCTCTTTAATAGACCTGTATTACACCTGCCAAAAAATGCATTTGACTGTTACATTTCAAATTTTGGCAATAAGAAATTTGGAAATTTTTTTTCTCGTAAGTATCTATGAAATGTCCTTAATTTTGCTCTTGGCCTGCAAAGCCTATTATATTTACTATGTGGTCCTTTTCAGGAAAGGTTTGCTTGTCTTAGAGAGTGGAAGTAAAAAGACAAAGGGAACCTACCATGTACCAGTCAGTGTCCCACATGCTTTATATGCACTATTTAATTTTTACAACAGCTCTGTGAGGTTTTATATGCATTTATTATAGAATTATAGAATTGTTGATTTTATCCTAGCAACAATGCTATGAGGCCGAGTTTATTCCTATTTTAAAGTACTGAAGAAACTGGGACTTCAAGAAGTTATATAACTTGTCCGAAGTTGAACAACATGGGGCATTAGGGGCACTGACCCCCACATAGTCAAAAATCTGTGTATAGGTTTTGACTCCCCCAAAACTTAACTAATAGCATGTAGTTGACCAGAAGCCTTACTGGTAACATAAACAGTAGATCAACATGTTTTGTACATCATATGTATTATGTTACATACTGTATTCTACAATAAAGTAAGCTAGAGAAAAGAAAATTGTAAGAAAATCATAAGGATTACTTGTGAAAATACATTTATGATACTGTACTGTATTTGTTGATACCGTAAGTTTATATACCTACTGAAAAAACTCTAGTAATGAGTGAACCCACACAGTTCAAACCCATGTTGTTCAATGGTCGATTGTATAAATGGTAAGAGGTTTATATTCTCTCTGCCACTGACACGGAGCCAAGGCACTTAAACCTCCGTGCTGCTTTGATGGAAGAGTATCCCATGCCCCAGCTCAGACTCTCTAAAGTCTTCTTTTGTAACAGATTTCAACCATGCTTGATTATCTGGTTTTTCATCCTAAAGGATATTAAATGTGGAAAATTAGAAGAGGGAGAGAAAGAATGACAATAAAGACAATGGGATGTAAAAACTTACAAGAGTTGACCAAAACAAAAACTATTAAGAAGCGATCCAAGGGGCGCCTGGGTGGCTCAGATGGTTAAGCGTCTGCCTTCGGCTCAGGTCATAATCCCAGGGTCCTGGGATCGAGTCCCGCATCGGACTCCCTGCTCAGCGGGGGGCCTGCTTCTCCCCTCCCTCTGCTTCTCCCCCTGCTCATATTCTCTCTCTCTCTCTCTCTCTGTATCTCTGTGTCTCGAATGAATAAATTTAAAAAAAAAAAAAAAAAAGCGATCCAAGAACTCAGCAGAGTAGTACGGCAGCATGGAACTATTTTGTGGCAAGACATAGAGCCTTTTGCAACCCCGAGGAAATCATAATATTCCATACCTATAAAGATGAACATAACACAGTAATTTTATTTTCCTTATACTCTAATCCAGGAAGAAATTTTGTAATGTGAAATGTTAATACTTAAAATTGAAAAAGGCTTTTTTTTGCACAAAGCTAACACCAGCTGTCTGCTCTAAAGATTCTGGATAGATGGGGTTTCATGTGTTGTAATTTAGCCTCCCAAGGGTACTTGGAAACTCAAACTTTTTGTCACAAACCGTGGAGGAATGTCCAGATACAAAACTTGTTTCTTGTCTGTCTACCTCTCTAAGAGCTAAAGGGTAAAACTCAACCAGTACTTGATTACTGAAATGCCATATGATATTTTGTTAGAACAGCTTGCACATGAATCGAAGAATCAAAAGACTCCATAAACCATTGTTCTTAGTTCATTTCCTGAAGTACACATAAGCATTTCTGCATATGAGAGTAGAATACTTGTCTCAAGGAAAAGCACTCATATGGTTGTTTGAGTTGCAAGCTGAACTAGCCATTTATTTCACGGAACACCACTTTTACTTGAAAGAAGCAGACAAACCATGGTTATTCCAATCTGAGTACTTAGCAGACATTTTCCTGAAAATGAAGGAGGGAAGTCCTTTTCACTTCAAGGAAAGAAGTGATAATATTTGATACCAATGATGAAATTCAAGATTTCAGGTGACAGAATTTTGGAAAAGTTGTATCTGTCACTGGGCTTGGTTTCTCATAGCTTAAAAGACTTTTCTGATGAGGTCAGTGGTGATATTAATGAATGTGATTTTTTTGTGATACTTTCTGCCTAATGAAATGTGTCCACATTTGGAAGACCTGCATAACTCCATGAACCAATATTTTCCAGACTACTGCACGATGTTACAAAAATCATTCAAGAGTAAAAGATTGATTCAAAGTGCCAGACCAAAAACAAAACAAAACAAAACAAAAAAAAAAAAAACAAAGTGCCAGACAGACCAATGGATTTTAATGTAATAGAATACAACAAGTTTATTAATGTGGTTTTAGATTCTATATTGCAACTACTCTTTAAGAAACTACCATGTATCAAGTTTGACATAGTATCAAAAAAGATATTTGCAAAGATGAATATTATAATATGCCTTCCTTTTCCAAAAACATTGTGTGAGCCTGGCTTTCTTTCATATGCTTCAGCCAAAACAGTATATCACAACAGACAAAATGCAGAAGCAGATAGGATTATACAGCTATTTTCAAAAATATAAAATAATTCCACTCATTAAACTTTTTGGGGAAATACCAGGGTTTTTCCATTTTAAAAAATACATTATTTATATTAATGGGCTTATTGTTATTTTTAATGAATTAAATATTTTGTAAATTTCTCAGTTTTAATTTCTAATGCAATAAATACTGATATAATTCACACAAACAAAAGCTTTTTGGGCTCCTCAGTAATGTTTGTGATGTAAAGCGAGTCTGAGACCAAAGTTTGAGAACTGCTGATGGAGTGTCTTGAAAATAATCTTAAGAAATTTGGACTTTATTTGTGAGGACAACAGGAAAAGAAGCCAAGCAGGGGTCTAGGGGAGTGACGTGACCAGATATGTATTACAGAAGGATGACTCCTGCGGGTAGATGTTTGGATCTGAAGAAGTCATGATCGAAAGTAGGAAAACCAGAGAGGAGGCAAGATGGTCAGGACCTGGGTGAGGGCTATGGCCACAGGATGGAAGGGGGCAGAAGATGAATATGTGAGAACTATTTAGGAGACCAGGTGCCTGGAACAGCTTTTGATTTAAAGGGAAATGTTGACATCGATTCTGGACATGCTACACGGTAGGCATGTGAAGATGACAGCAGTCCTCAGTGGCTGGCTCCAAACCCTGGAGAAAGGTCTAGGCCTGATTTCTGCTTCAGGATCATCAACATTAGTAGTAATTAAAACCTAAGGGGCAAACCTAAAAGAGGAGAAATGCAGAGTTAGAAGGAATGACGGTCAAGCACAGGACACTGGGAAGACTGTCTTTTAAGGGACAGATGAAGGACAGGATCACAAAAGAAGTATGAGAAGCAGATTGGCTGGAAACATGTACTGAAGGATCAGGTAACTGTGGTTGGGTGGAAATCCAGGGAAAAGAGGAGTTCAGGGAGAAGTATCAAATACAGCTGAGAAGCCAAGCAAACGAAAAGCTGAGAAGTATCTACTGGGTCTCTCAACATAAAGGTCGCAGTGACCTTAGCAAGAATGTTTTCAATAAATTAGAGGAAGGAGGGGAATCACATTGCCATGGGAGTTTTTATAATCAGAGAGCTTTAATTATGTTTTTAGGAAGGAGCCAAAGAGTAAGAGAGAGAGAAGGTTTGAAAAATGCAGGCAGAACGTAAGTAGGTCAGACTTGGCCCCTGCTCTAAAGGTCAAAGAGGTCATTATAGTTCCCCAGGCCTCTGCCCTGTAGGAGTGCTAGGGAAGTGAGCCAGCCTTTGACAGTTGAATTACATTGACCTGAAGCTCCTACAGGCAGCTCAGAACTGCTGCTTACAGTGGAGGCTGGATCCAGAGGGGGTTTTCAGCCTGGAAACCAGAGAATTCCAGCCCACCCTTTTCTCCAGGGTCTATAGAAAGGTACAGCTTTGCCTAAAAGAACACATGTTCCCATTTGTTTCCCCCAAGAATTCCAGTAAGAGTTTTCCACTTCCTTCCAGGCCAGAGGAACCAGAGGAGATCAGACCCTGGAAACCCAGTTATAATGTATCCAATCTGTAGTAGCTGTTACAGTTTATAAATGTTTGTTTTCCTTCTTTGTTTGAGTCACCTTGGCAGAGAGAATGAATTTTGGCTAAGATACACTGATTTGCAAGGAGGCCTTTAGGAAATATAAAGACAGCAAGGGATTGGGAACCCGCCCCATAGAGTTTGAGTGCTACTTCTGCCACTTAGAATCTTGGACGATACAAATACAAATTACAAATGCCTTAAAACTCAGTTTCCTCAAAAACAACCCAATTCAAAAGTGGGCTAAGGACTTGAATAGACGTTTCTCCAAAGAAGATATACAAATGGCCAATAAACTTATGAAAAGATGTTCAACATCATTAGTCATTAGGGAAATCAAAACCACACCGAGATACTGTTTCATACCCATTCGGATGGCTGTTATTAAAGAAAAAGGAAAAAAATTAATGTGACGATGTGGAGAAATTAGAACCCTCGTGGAATCCTGGTGGGAAGGTGAAACAGTGCGGCCAGTGCACAAAACAGTTTGGCTCAGAAAGTTAAACGTAGAGTTACCATATGGTTGGCCAGTTCCACTTCTGTGTATATGCCCAGAAGATCGGAAAGCAGAGGCTCAAACAGATACTTACACTCCAGTGTCATGGCATCACTGTTCCCAAGAGCCGAAAGGTAGAAACAACTCAAATGTCTGTCCACCTCCGGGTGAATGGATAAGCAAAATGTGGTAGATACATAAACTGGAATATTATTCAGCCTTGAATGAAATTCTGATACATGGTCCACAACATGGATGAACCTTGAAAACCATGCTAAATGAAATAAGCCAGACACAAAAGGACAAATACTGTATGATTCCACTGATATTTGTCACCTAGAATAGGCAAGCTCATAGATACGGAAAGTAAAATAGAGTTTACCAGCAGCTGGGAGAAGGGAGAAAGGGACGATGCTGTTTAGTGAGTACAGAATGTCTATTTGGGATAGTGAAAAGGAAATGGATCGTGGTGGTGGTTGTAGAACATTGTAAACACACTTTATACAATTTAAGTTTACACTTAAACTTAATGCCTAAATGGTAAATTTTACCACAATTTTTTTTTAAAAAGAAGTGTTTCCTTCTCAGTAAAATTAGAATTCTCCTCTTAAAAATTTTTTTAAAAAGGCATCCAAAGGCCTGATATAAAGGAATTGAGAAATAATCCAAATCCTCAAAGATGTTTTTCATAGCTTTATTGATAATTTTACAAATATTTTACAAATATCTTAAATGCCCATGAGAGCATGAACCTTGGCACACAGCCACTTGTTACTTGTTGCGAAAGAATGCACCTGTTGAAAAACATGGTTGTAGAGACTGTGTAGCAACATGGAAAGGGCTATGGTAAAATGTTAACCAAAAAAGAAAGCCCCCCAGGGGTGCCTGGGTGGCTCAGTTGGTTAAGCGTCCGGCTTCGGTCCGGCTTCGGCTCGTGTCATGATCCCAGGGTCCTGGGATTGAGCCCCGCATCGGGCCCCCACTTCTCCCTCTGCCTGCCGCTCCCCCTGCTTGTGCACTCTCTCTCACTCTCTCTCTGACAAATAAATAAAAATATTAAAAGAGAAAGAAAGAAATGAGTATGTAGTGTAAATACATTTTTACATATCCAGGTTCCCATTTCGGTGTTCAGAAGCAAATGTATAGTTTCGGTGTCTGCCCTGAGCCTGTGACCGGTGCTTAGATGCCCATTTTATGCCCCATTATATTGCATTTTATTCCTACAACACTAAAAGCAAATCTGCTCAAAGGCGGCCCAATTAAAAACAAAAATCTTCAAAATCATGAGGATTTTCTGTTTGAATATCTGTTCCATCACAGTTGTAAGAATGATTGCCACCACCCATTGAGCCCCACTATATCTGGGTGCTATGGGAGATGCCTGAGGGCAAACCTGGGCGCCTGCGGGGACAGTGCCTTGTTCAGATCCCACCGCCAGAACACAGCGGAGCTGGAATTTCATCCTCAGCCTGAGTCCAGAGCTTATGCTTTTCCCCTCTGCCTCCCAGGCCCTTGTCAGGCCTTAGTTTCCAAGTAGAATTTAAAATACAAGCAAAATAATTCAGACTACTTGGAATATTAGATTTTGCATTTTCTTTTCAATCATCCTGATACATACTTTTTTCTCAACTGGCATTTTTACAAAGTCACCTTGCCCCTATGGCTTCCCCGTCCCCGTGAAAACTGACGTTCTCTGAATTTTCAAGGATAACCTGCCCAGCTCAGATTCCTTCTAACATCCCAGGACAGATGCCCTGGTAGGCTGCAGCTGGGGAGGTCATTTGCCCCCTCTTCCTCCCTTACCGAAGGTGAGCCTGGAGGTGCCTAAGGCGGATAAAGTGTTCGATAACAGACTTTTCTTAATCTGTTTTTAACCTGTTCCATCAGTGTTGAAATACCAGTGATTCCTTCTTCCCTGCTTCCGCCTCTGGTGGAAGTTTACCATGTAGCATGTATGACTCATGTTTATTGATAGATTCGTTTCCGGCAAGAGGTCAACTAACTTGTTACACCTTAATATATAGGTCTGGGACTAGGTGAAATTACACAAGTGTGAATCCTGCTTATTAACTGTTACTCTGTCGTAAAACAATCCCCAAGTCCTGCCAATGTTTTATTCTCTTCCCTTCTCAAGTCAGTCCCTTTCTCAGCCTCCTTTTTGGCTCTGTCCAGCTCAAAACTGCATACACTCCTACCTGGGCGACTGTGGCGGCTGATCTCCCTGCCTCCTGGCCCTGGGGAGCCAGGGGGAACCCCCAAAAGCACAGTTTGACCATTTACTGCCCAGCTTTGCGACCCACTAGTGGCTCCCTCATCTGGTGACTCCAGCATGCCCAGGCCTTCGTGCCTGGCCACATGTCACCTCCTGCCCGCCCACTGCATGTCACTGTCTGCGCCGATCTCCCCAGACACCTGCTGCCTCCTGACCCTGAACATTGTCCTGACCCTGCTGCATCCTTCTCCACCCCTACCCTTACCCAGCTCACTCCCCGTCCTCCTTTAAGACTGCTCCAGTGTCAGCTCCTCCAAGAAACTATGTCTGCTCTCCCTTCCCTGCCTGGGCCATCCGCCTCCACCTGCGGTCTCCGCGCAGCAACCTGCACTTAGCACCCTCTTGGCGCTCACTCTTCTCGCCTCTGTTCATTCCTCTGGCCTTTGCATAAGCCTGTGCTGCTGGTGGGGCCTGAACGGAGTAAAACTTCCCTTCCGGCCACCAAGCAAAATGGATCCCTGGAGTGGGTGCAAAGTCCTCACAGCAAAAACTCTGTTGGACTCTGTTGGCTCCATGCCCCATGGCTCCAGCATGGGTGAAACCGTGGCCGCTGATTTTAACCTGAGCTTATGCACCAGAGTTGTCCCTCGAAATTTCTCCCGCAGTGTATGAAAGGGCTCTGTGCTGTCACTGTCTCACCACACCTCATCCCAGTTATTAACATCTGTGGCTCTGTAATCATCACCGAAGTACAAGTCCTGCAGATAACATTCTCAGAGCTCTTGTCTCTCTGTGACGTGAAGGCTTTCCCTGGAAAGGACAAATAAATCAGAGGCTTCAGAGAGATGGTAAGTGGCAGACCCTTCATCATTCCTTGGAGCTTCACTCTTCCTTGGGGCTCTGGAATGAGCACCAGGGACAGACAAGGAACACACGCAGGAAAATACAGATGTCACCAGGCCCAAATATGCAGCCTTTCAGGAGACTTGACTTGGGATGTTTTCTTTTTGTTTTTCATGCGACTGTGGTGCAGATGAGCTGCAGGCCTCCCCCCTATAAGCCCGCCACCACCGGTATACTGCACAGGCAGTGTGATCCCAAGAGGACAGTGTTAGAGTTTCCAGAGGCTCCCAGGCCGGTGCAAACTGCATATCACACATGCTACGTATAGATTTGTCTCTACCTAAAGAGTGCAGAAAAGGTTTTTAATAGCATCTCAGTTGTCTGGGCAAAACAGGGTCTAGCATCTTGAGGTTTGGTTTGGTTTTGTCAGTGACGAGTGGGAGCAGGTGGTATAGACAGTCCATGAGTTCCCTTATCAGAGTGGTCAGTGAACCCTGAAGCTTCAGGTCAACGGGCCTCCCTGAGACCTTCTGGTCCTTTTTAGCCCCAGGCCCTGGTGTCTGTGTCTGTCACGGTCAGGTGTCCGCAGTAAGACCTCCTGGAGGGCATGTCTCTGTTTGTCCTTCACGGCCCTGTGGCCTTCATGGATGTCTCTGGCTTGGTCACAGCATGGCCAACAGATAACTGCATTGTCCTTCTACACAGTGAGCTCACCAAGAAGACTCTACTCTTCCAAAATGGTCCTGTGAAAATGAACACATACACGTACATACCGATGTATTTATGTGAGATTCACTTCCTTATCAGAAACAAGTAATTTACATATTAACAGGATGATTGGCTTCTGGCTAAGAATTCTAACATTTTAGTACCACTATTTAGAATCAGGCTAAATTTGTCAAGTGACTGAAAGTGAGGTTTTTCAGAAATTATTAGCTAATTTTTTCAATATAAAATCTATAGTCACAATTAGTATATCATAATGGTGTTTCCAGGATAAAATACCAGCAGCTCAACTTTTCTGGCCACAAATGTACAACATATATCAATTTATTTTTGGAGATCTGAAGAATTAGCTACTGTAAATAAAGTCCCCAAGAAGATTTCTCCGGGAAAGAGGTGAACTTACAGTAATATGGTGATATATTATTAATTAATAACTATGACCAGTGCTGTTTCAATTAAAAGGAAAACGGGTGAGAAGGTCTATTAGAAAGGATATGCTTAATCTCACCAGCCCTGAGGACTACAGAACAGACTAGGGAAGGTTGTTTCTAAGGCTGTCTGCAGGAGGATATCACCAGCTGCTCCCCAGTCTGGGAACTTTGCTGAGCGCCGGCTACGTGTCTCTCGGAAGCATTGCTCATTTGGTTGCCAGTAATGGAAACCAACTTCAAAATAGCTTAAGGAGAAAGAGGACTTTCTTGGAGGGCCACAGAGTCTCCCATAACTCAAGGGCAGCATGTGCTGATGGGCCGGGGAGGGCTTCACTTGGGACTGAGACAGGCTGGCATCCGTGTCTCCTTAGAAGAGGGGATCTGATTGGCATGTCTGGCCCAAAGGACAGGCACATGGCACCTGTCTGCAGGCGTCACAATATAGTAAGCAGGTTTCTTTGACAGGCCACATATGGTATGGGAGGCTGCCTGAAAAGGGCGCCTAGAAGTATAGCTGTGAAGACTCGCCCAAGGAGGTACCAGGTGAGCTGAGTCACCCAAGAGCGGCAGCCCTTTCCCAGACAGCTTAGCGAGAGAGGACATGCCAGGCCTAGGCTGGTGGGAGTGTGCAGTGCCATGGGCCTGCCTGTGCATGGGAGTGAGATGAAGCAAGAGGGGTGAGGCGCGAAGCAGTCCCAGAATGACAAGGTTATTCTGAAGGTGGTGGGAAAGGGGCATGAAAGAATTTGGTTCTGGGAGAGATTCGTGTGTTCAGAGGATCTGACCCCCTGAGGTCGGACAGCTGTGTGAGGTGCCATCCTCCTTGGGTAGAAATGACTGGAGGCCCAGGAGCAGCTTCCAGGCAGGGTCACGAGGCCAGGACTCCCCAGCCCTGCAGTAGCCAGGGCTATGGAGAAGCCCCGTGATAGCATTACCAGCAGCCTTTGTCCTTCCTACTGCTCGTTTATTTGGTTTTAAGCACAGTTATTTTATTTTTAGAGTAATAATATGGAGTTAATAGGCCTTCTGCCTTAAAGATACCACCTCTTCCATGTACTCGTTGTCTAGAAGTAGTTCTGTAAAGCCGTCCTAATGTGGCGTTGCCCTGAACACACTTGGTGGAATGAGACCTAACTAGCCATTTGATTTTGTTTGTTTGTTTTCCTGTCCATGTTCTCCCCTGCCTGTGATGAGAAAAATGACCTGCCCCCAGAAACAGCCTTACCGCGTCCACTTGCTCTCGCTTGAACTGGAATGCCAAGGGGGAAATATGGGGTCGCCTTTCCAAGGGGAACTCACCAGAACCCCCTCAACTGCCTTTTCTCTCTTTGTCTCTCTCCAGGTCACGCAATATTTAAACTCACGTATCTAAGCAATCACGACTATAAACACCTCTACTTTGAATCTGACGCTGCTACTGTCAATGAAATCGTGCTCAAGGTGAGTGTTCCTCCCCAGGCCAGGCACCGGGTGCGCAGGGCTGGTTTCTGCACAGCCGGGTCTCAGGCTGGAGGCAGCCCCCTTCCTCCCAGCACTGGACAAGGCTCCTGGGCCCGGTTTGCAGAGGACGAGCGGCCTTTGGTCACCCAGCTGGGGAGCATCCATACCCAGGGCCGCACCACAGGTCAGTTGCCCTTCTCCTGCTTCAGCCAAAGCAGGACCCTTTGAAAGGCTTCCTCCCTAACCCAGTCATCCTGGTTCTTCGTGTATTTATCCTTTTCATGCACCATGTACTTCCTCCCATTCATTGTCAGGAGCTCCTTGAGGCTCCTGGAACGGACTCAGAGGAAATTGTTGTTATTGGGTAAAGACAGTGTAGTCAAGATAATTTTAGCAAACTGTTCTAAACATATTCATCTTTATGCTACAATCGTATGTTGCCATAGCTCAGCAGCGCTCACTGAGCACCTTCCGTGTGCCAGGCGAGTCCTTGGAATGTTGCAGTGACAGACCCAGGCCCTGCCGCCAGAAAGCTCTTCCTCTGTCAGAGGAGACAGACAGTAACATTAAATTACAAAGAGATTGTTAAATAGTCACAAAGGTGCCACGTGGATGTGAAAAAGGTACACTGACCGGGGTAGGGGGTGGTGGGGCTCAGGGAGAGCTGAACCCTGAAGGATGGATGCAAAAGCACAGATTTGAGCAGGCGAGGAGAATGAAACAGCGTCTCAGACAGAGAGCAGCCTGTGAAGGGATGGAGAGGCGGGGCGAGCACGTGTGGCTGGAGCAGAGCAGGGTGGAAAGGCCAGGTCACACAGAGCCTTGCAAAGTGGGGACAGGCTGAGAAAAGCTGCCCTGGGGCCTTGCTGGTTTGGGAGGCCTGGGGTAGGGCCCGAGACTGAGCATCTCTAAGAAGTTCGCGGGTGCTGCCCAGGCTGTTGGTCTCTGCACGGCATTCCGAGGTGCCCTGGATGAATGGTTTCAAGAGTCCTTTCTTCCAGCCGAATCTTACGTAGACGGAACAGATAGAAACACCGAGCTGCTGGTTGTGGCAGACCACGACTTCAGGCAGAGGGCTCCCCACTTGTAGCCGTGTGACTCTGGCTCATCACATCACCTCAGGGCCTCGGTGTCTCTGCCTATAAAATGGAGATCGTGGCAGGTGCACTGCCCTGCCCCAGCAAAGGGCTGCTAGAACACAGATCAAATGAGGTAGCGTAAACCAACCTAGATGAGTATTCATTCTCCTCTTGAGAGTAAAAGCCATCAAGTAATAATAATGGAAGTAGCTAAGCTGGGGGCGCCTGGGTGGCTCAGTTGGTTAAGTGTCCAAGTCTTGATTTCAGCTCAGGTCATGGTCTTGGGGTACTGGGATCAAGCCCCACATTGGGCTCCTTGCTCAGCGTGGAGTCTGCTTAGGATTCTCTTTCTCCCTCTCTGACTGCCCCTCCCCCTGCTCGTGTTCTCTCTTCAACTTTCTCTAAAATAAATAAAATAAAATTTTTTAAAAAGTAGCTAAGCCGTCCTGAGGGATTGCAGAGTACAGGACCTGAGCTGAGCACTTTACACCACCTTCCGCAGAACCTTCATGGTTCTGCGAGACGGTAATGGAAAATCATTCCCATTTCCTAGATGAAAACGGAGGCTCAGAAACAAAGAAACTTAGCCAGGACCATGACTGACAGAACTGGACCTGACCCCAGGTTTGGCAGCCTCCAGAATTTGTGCTCCTAACCCCCCGCATGTGTGTACCCTTGAGGAGTTGAATGAGAGGTTTCAACCAAACGGCATTGTTTTGCAGATACATTTGGAGGTCAAGTCCTCATGGCTACAAAAGATTTCCAAAAGTAGTAGATGAAAATGAAAAGGATAAAGCTGCTGGGGAGACAGTTGGGACCAGAGCCCACCTCGGACCAGGCGGTAGGACACAGGGCCTGCCTGCAGTGCTTGAAACCAGCGAGCTAAGAGTTACTTGCCAGATTGTCACCAGGCAGCACAGGGGACTTGTTCAGTGTTTGGGGACCAGGTAAAGAAATATTCCATTACCCCATCAAGGGCTGGCCTTTTTTTATAGCCAGCATTAAAATATTCAAGACTTGAGAAGGATTCTGGTAAAATTATAATCATGTGTTTGACATCAAAATAATTTTCACAACAGCAGATTGATGACAGAAACACAGGTTTATGACTTCAGTATGAGGCTCTGCAAGAGCAAGTGCAGAGAAATCATTTTACAGGACCAAATGCTCCCTCGAAGGCAGATGCTTTTCTGCAAAATCCCTGAGGCCTATCGCCTCCCCTGAAATGTCTGTTTTCATATGAAAATGTTTGTAGAAATATTGCATCATGCTCGAGACTCCAGGAGAGTCACAGCGTGCCCAGGCCTGATTTACTTAGAGAGCTAATGGTCATGATCCTGATGGAAGATTAAATTTCACTTTTTCTGTCTCTGATTTTTATGGCAATTTAAATACTTAGCCTTCTCTGCCATCCCCACAGTGTCTGAGCTTTGCACCAGTACCAAGTGACTGAGGCCCCAGCCCTGTGTCCCAGAGTTTGGCCGAAATGTTTCCACCAGAGGCTCTTCCAGAAGTGGGTCTTAGACACAAGTGATGCATGTGACGGTTCTAGAATTCAGGAGTTTGACGTAAAACAAGAGCCTTAGATGGAAACTGAAGGAGAAGATAAGGGCCAGAGGCCGATGTCCAAGAAACTGTTATGTATGTCTCCCATTTATTGAACACCAACTGCATACAAGACATCTTACGTAACTATTCAGTCTTCACTATTGCCCTGCAGAGTGTAGACATTATTTTCCCCATTCTGTAGATGAGGAGACAGAGGCCCACGGCTGCGGAGTGTGCAAGGGTGGAGCCTCAGCTCCAGCCCCAGCCCTGAGGAGTCCCTTCCACCCCAAGCCATCAGTGAGCTAAGCCATGTGTGGGTCCTAATTCTGCAGGTTTTGAGATGAATCTCAGAGGAATCATTGGTCTCTTCAAATTGGGTTCTTCTTGTGATCAAGTGATGGAGGCTGTGGCTTTATTGACCATGAAAACTCCCTATATTTTTATGCCTTAAGCTGTAAAATGCATTGAAAGTGAAACACTCTATAGTGCATAAAATTGTGCAAGTTTTAAGCCACAGCATATTAACCAGCTAATGGCAGACCAAAGGGCGTTTTTATCTTTTGATTATTACATTAATCTTCCATTAAAATTATGTGATTATCACAAAGCACTGAAGATAATAAATTTAGGAGATAGTGGGCTAGTTAAGGATCATTTTTAAATGCTTTCGTCAAGTTACATGTGCCAAAAATACACTGAAAACACTAGGTTGGCTGAGTGTGCAAACAGTATAATCCAAAGATGGCTCTTATTAAGAGTGATAAAACCTCTGATTTCCATACATTGTCTGTAGTGTCCCAGATCATCAGCCCGGCCCCGCAGTCCTCATGATTTATTGCTCTCAGCTGGTAACTCGGCGAGGCAGTGGGCCAAGCTCGTCAGGCCTTCTGTACTCACACACCAGCCTTTAACACCTGCTGCTGGTGACGATCAGAGCAGAAAGTTTGGAGGGGACACAGTGTTGGAGCCTCGGCCCACGGGAGGCCCGCCATCCTGCCTGCCTCCCCTGCACACCCTCAGCTTCTTTCTCGGAGGCAGCGGGGGCTGCTCCCTCTCGGGGCGTGGGCACGCGGCCCTCAGAGAAGAATCAGAGGTGGTGGCAGGTCTCTGTAGTCAAAAGTGTTTGGGCTTCTGGTCATAACTTACAGATATTTGAAAGCGAAGAGAAAAGGTGTTCGCTCACGAAAAGCCCCAGCCAGAGGCTGGCAGCAGGAGCAGAGGGAGGAGCGGTATCTGAGGGGGAAAGGGGGTGGGAGCACTTCTGGGGAGGCCAGGGGCCTGGGGAGCTACAAGTATGCCAATCACGGGGGATCCTGGCCCAGGCACTTACTAGCTCTGTGGCCTTGAGTAAAGGACACTACCATTCTGTGCCTTGATTTTCTCATCTGCACAATGGGATGGTAGTGGCATCTGTCTCATAGGCTGTTGTGAAGGTTACGTGAGTTTGTCCTTGGAAAGCACTCCAGCAGCCCTGCAGCGACCATACCGTCGGCCAGGGGCTCAGCCTCCGCGCTGGGGCCCGGTCCAATCCCAGCATCACTGCCCTTCCCTGGCTCTGCCCACCCCACCTGGCCTGGGAGCAAAGCAGTTAAGTTCCCCAGAGTCCCACCCACCTACCCCCCCCCCCCGCCACCGTCCATGGCTGTGCTGGGATACGTGCTCATTCTCCCCTGCCCCTGGTACACCCCGAACTCCTGTTTATCTTTCAAAACCCAGCTCGCACATTCCTCGGCAAGATTTCCCTGCCCCACGGTACGTCCCTGGTAGTTACCCCCTTCTTTCCTGCTCCTTCTATCGCTGGTGTCACACGTGTCCTGCTGTTGGAACCCGCTAGGCAGTGAGCTCTTCAGAGCAGGGACCGAGTCTTACTTTTCCCTCTGTCCCTCGAACCAAGCCTGCAGCCAGGCTCGGACGTGGCGGGTGCTGCCCTGGGGCGGCCCGGCAGCGCGCGCCTCACACGGGACTTCCACAGCCCCTCTCCCGGCTTTGACCCTGACCTCCGGGTGATCCTGGTCAGCTTGGCCCTCTTCCTGAGCCTCACTCCTTATCAGATGCGCCCTGGCTGGCAGAGTGCCCGTGGGCAGGAGATGAAACCCTGTAGTTGGAAGCTCTGTACCTACCAGGGGGAGGCTGAAAATAGAGCCTTGGGTTCAGTTGGTTTTTCATCCCTGCCATGCTCTTGTCTTTCGGACGAGGAAAGGGGGCGCTCCAGGGAGTTATGTGCAGGCCCAGGCTTGCACAGCAGGTGAGGAGCAGAACCAGGAAGCCTGGTGCACGGCCTTCTGGGAGGCAGCACGTGCTGAGGAAGGGACACAGGCTGTGAAATCCGGAAAGCTCCGCCCAGCCCCCCATAGGACTGAAAGGCCTGGACCAACGACTAGTCGTCTCCAGGCCTCCTTTCTCCCGTCATAAAGTGGGCTCCGTCCCAGCCTGCCAGGTTGCTGTGATGACTCGGCTCCACGCACAAGAGAGCAGCTGGCCCTGGGGCTCCCAGCCCGGGTCAGGGCCCTTCCCTTCTTTGCCCTGAGCGAACAGAGTGGCTGCCGAGTGACCGGGCTGTGTCCTCTTGCTTTCTAGGTTAACTACATCCTGGAATCACGAGCAAGCACTGCCCGGGCTGACTATTTCGCTCAAAAACAAAGAAAACTGAACAGACGTACAAGCTTCAGCTTCCAGAAGGAGAAGAAATCAGGGCAGCAATGACACTGGCCTCCAGCCCCAATCTGTCACCATAGCTCAGAGCCTTCCTGCCAGGGTCAGGTGGCCCTAGAGCCCACCCCGAGTCCTGCAGTCCTCGGGGGCAGGCCACCCCTGGCTCACAGACACAAGGCTGGGGGGCTCTTGGGGGAATGGAGCTGGGGACATCTCCACGGGACCGAAGACTGAGTGGCAGTGGCTTTGATGAGCAGTGCCAGGGGGCCCGACGACACAGACGACACGCCCAGCCATCTTCACTGCCCGACGGCCCTGCCTGAGGATGTACATAGCCATGCCCAGACATTTCCTTGCAACTTGATCAAATTTCTTAAAACAAACAAAGAACAAAGATGTACATTTCTTTTTTCTTTTTTTTCCTTTTAATAAACAGGTGTACTCTTTATCATGGTTGGTATGACGGGCCGTTCTTTGGGGCAGAGGATTGATCATGTCATTCTCTTTAAAACCTGTTCCCATATTGAACAGGCAGATTGGAAAAGCTATGGCTCGATTTCTCAGAAGAAATGTTTAGGGCTTAGTCAATAGTTTTAACTATGCCATTTGTTTAAATGAGTGCATTGCTTTGAGGATAGTATCTTCCTAAAGTTAGGATGGGGGGCCTGGTGGTGGGTGTCCCAGGCTCCCCCCTTCAGAAACCACCTCTCCTCAGCTCATCCTGGCACCTCTTGGGTCCAGAGATGCAGGACTGCGGGCCAAGCACGGGGGCGCTGGGAGAGTGGGGTGACGGCTGGTCTTCAGGTCACACTGAGCTCCCGGCGAGAAGTGGGCTTTTCCATTTCTTAAATAGCAAGTGTGTGTTTCAGCTAGCCGTTGGTCCTGCAGGTGGAGTTTTCCTGGAATTGGCAGGGTCTCTGCTCTACTGACTCAGAAGGGCCTCTGCTCCCCTTCTTCCTCTCCATGCAGTGCCTGCCTCCTTGTCTGAGCAGGCGGGAAGCTGCAATTTCTCCCTCTGTTGGGAGCGAGGGTGAGCAGAGGCGGCAGGGCAGAGGGGAGCCTGTTCCCACGGGCTCCGACTGCTCGGGCGGGCGGGCAGGGGGTCGAGCACCCGCCGACACCACACCTCTGGCCACACCAGATGCCTCTGCAGTCCTCCCCAGGGTCCCTCCCAGGGTGACATCCTTTCGAGCTGTCTCCGGCCGGGGTCGAGGACCAGACGTTTCAGCGAGGACCTGCATTTCAAACAATTTTTTAAATTGTTGTATAGGAAGAGATGTGCCGAAAACAGCATCTCAAAGTCGACTGTGTTTCTTTGCACTGGGGGCATTTTAATGAATTCCCCTTTCATTCTGATCTTTGTTCAGCCAACAGAAGCATCCTTTTCTAACGTCTTCCATTCCCGCCTACCCCAGAAACGAAAGAAATATTATTTGTAGCTTGCTATCTCTCTGTATTTGAATTTTTAGCAATTTTATATTTAGATATCTTTGAAAAATGTAAATGACTAATTTGGTCATTAAATCTTGTGGCATATTCAATATGAAAATATTAAAATAAAAGTCAGATAAATACCATCTTCTGTGTATTGCTTTGAACTCTTGAAGTCTTGAGTACGTTATCCTGACTCGCGAGTCTCAGCGAATTGCTCAGGGTAGTGGCATTTGCTGCCAGTTCTCATGGTACCGAAGGTCCCTGAAATGCACTGTGGGCCTCCTTAGATACTGACCAAGACAGGATGACCCTCTTCACTCAGGGGCGACACTCAAAGCTTCACCTCCCTCAAGTACAAAACCAACACCGTTGTCGTGACATACAGCACGCCGGCAGTTACGGAAAGCTCGCCTGTCCACCCGAAGGAAGAATTTAAGGGGGAACATTGTGAAACCTCCCGGGTCAACCGAATATCAGGACTTCTGAATTTCAGCTTTTTTTTTTGAATTTCAGCTTTTCCTCGGCCCCTCTCTTACCCCCCACCTGGATTTTAAGACAAGACCATGAGCTCCTCGAGGACAGACTTGACCGAGCAGGAGCTCAGCATCCCGAGGTAAACGGGTGACCCTCAGGCCCCACTGCGGCTCTCCAGCAGCATCTCCTGACCTGGCTCCCACTCCGATGTGCTAAGTCCCCACCAGGGCTCTGCTGGCCTCGGCTGGCCACTGAGGAGCGCCCCCCATGGTCTGAGGGCCGCCAGCACGCCAGGCGGGCTGCGTGCCGGCCCCTTACAAGGAAGAGTGAGCCCGCGTACCTCCCCCCCGCCAATGCCCGGCAGGTCCTGTCGTTGCCTGCGTTCCAGAGGTGAGGGCTTGGGGCCTGGAAAGGTCTCACCAGGACTCTGAACCCACAGCCGTGCTCTGACCGCCACAGCCAGCGACTCCGTGGGGCCTCCGTCTCCTCCGGAGGAGGGGACCTCTGCAGACCTTTCTAGAGAATGTCTTAAATGTCTCCATCACAGTGAGCCCAACCTTCCTTCCAGGGGTTTCTGTGCACCAAAACTTACAGGAGCTTCTCTGCTTCTGAGCAAGAATTCTTTTTTTTTTTTTTTTTAAAGATTTTATTTATTTATTTGAGAGAGAGAATGAGAGACAGCACAAGAGGGAAGAGGGTCAGAGGGAGAAGCAGACTCCCCACCGAGCAGGGAGCCCGATGTGGGACTCGATCCCGGGACTCCAGGATCATGACCTGAGCCGAAGGCAGTCGCTTAACCAACTGAGCCACCCAGGCACCCCTGAGCAAGAATTCTAAGAAATACTGTGAGGCCGCTTAGTCCCTCCTCCTCTCTGGGGGCAGCAAATGCGTGTTCCCTCCCGGAGTCTTAGAGCCTCTGCTTGCACACCTCTAGCAATGGGGCACTCACTGCCATTCGGGTCAGTGCTTTTTCTTGTTGGCCCATTTGGTCACCCTGGGCTACCTGCACCAGTGGCCGCCCCAGAACCCACCCAACGCGCCTCAGCCTCTGCATGTCAGATCCCTCTTTCCACCCTGAGCGCCAACTGCCTCCTAACCCTCCTACCTGGGCCCCAGGACTGGTGTCCCCACTGCCCCAGAAGCCCCATCAGCTGCTCGGAGACCACACTGACATCCCTCAGAGTCTTCTCTTCCTGGGTTAAGGAGCTTATCCCCACCCCTGTCGTGTCCCCGAAAACCCACCAGCTGCTTTCAGGGTTCCCGTTCCCCAGGTCAGGTTGCAAAACCTCAGAGGCACAGAGGGGAGCGAAGTTCTGACATAGCGGTCAAGATGCTCACAGTCTGGTGAGGCCAGGGAGGTGGGCAGGTGACCCCCAGGCCACACCAGAGTGAATGCCATGGAGGGTCTGGGGGGGGCCGCATGGACCTGCAGGCCTGGAGGTGTCCCCGGTGTCCTGGAGCTCCCCGAGGGGAAGGTGACACAGTGTGCAGGAATATGGCAAGAAGCTGCAATGGGCCCTCACCAACAGGGCTGACGACGGCCCGGCCTGATGGCCCCCGGCCATCCATCCTCATGCCCACCTAATCTCATCCTCCACAGGAGGTACCAGGTGGAGTAGCACGGTCCCTCACCGGAGGCCGTGCAGTGGGGAGGTGGCGGAGTCGGCTCTCCCACCGCCCACCTGCCGCCCCCTGCCCAGCCGGCCTCCATCGGGGGCCCACGGTGGCCCATGCAGCCTACACGCCCCAGATCCTGCAGGCGCCACCAAGGCCCCACGGGGAGGGCCCTGCTGTTGGGAAAGCGGCCCAGGAGGAGGAAAGAGTTAAGCCTGTCATGTTATGTTCCCACCAAACACCTCTGCTTAAATGCAAAGTCCCAACAGGGTGGTGTTGGCTATAAAAGCCCTAAGAGTGATTTGTGAAGTCTCGAAGCCCTGTAATCTCGTCAGCGTAATGGGATTATATTTCAAATCACCACAGCCTGTTCATTACCCATTTAAACTCCTCTGACAGAGGAAAACTTACATGAAACGTGCAAGGCAGCTCTTGCCGACTTCCCCGCTCTCCTTCCTGATTAGACAAACAGATGCTGAGGTCTGGAATGAAAAAATAATGTGCCCATTTATTCATTTTTCTGACAAGTCACAATAGATTTTTAACTGCCAATGAGTGACCTCCCGGAGGTGTGGTGGCGGGGAGACGCCCGCCAGGCAGCGAGTGGTCATTTCCGCCCGCGCCAGGCCCTGCCCTGGCCAGGATTCCTCCGGGGACCAGAGCTGGCTGCCCGGCTGAGCCACGCTCCCCACTCTGTCCTAGCCGGGGCTGAGGATGCGCTCAGCTACCTGCTGGGCCTCTCGGCTGTTGCCACCCCCCGGGGCCCAGGAGCCTCCTCCAGGACATAGCCATGGCCTGAAGTCAAAGCCCCAGGTAGGAACCCTGACCCTGCCCTTGATTAAGGAGCCTCAGTTTCCCCATCTGTAAAATGGGGAAAGTAAGAGAGCTCATCTCAGTGGTGAGGGGTTAGGGGCCCAGCTTGGGCGGGTGCTGCCCTCAGCTCCCACTCTGGGCTGCCTAGGACAACTGTCCCCAGTCAGCGCCCCCCAGGCCGTGACAAGGAGAGAACAGCCCACAAGTGCCGGGCCCTCCCTTGACCACGTCCTCTGGTGGAATAGGCCTTTGTGGACAGTTACTTGCTGGGTCACAGGGCCACAGAGCGTGGGGGCAGAGGAGGCCCTCTGGCTCTCTGCTCTGTGACGAGGCCTGGAGCAGGGATGGGCTGGGGCAGAGGCAGCTGGGATCCCAGCTCTGCCTGTCCCTGGGGCACCCCCGCCCCCAATTCAGAAGCGGGACACTGCTCCTGAGCTGGGCCACCGGCTGGAGGGAGCCCTGTGACAGTGAGTTGAGTGAAGCATAAATAAGATAATGTCACAAGCCTGGTGCACAACAGAGGGTGGTAGCCATGGAGACAAGGGTGCCCAGGCACAGAGTCACCGGGAACACACCGGCCAAGTCCTTCCCTGCTAGCGGGACTTTGGGCCTCAGGGGGCAGCCCCCGCCCCCCAGGGAAGCGGCCTCCAGGCCCCCTTCTCACCACCCCGGCCTGCCTCTGGGGAGGAGCTCCAGGCAGGGCTCCCATCTTTATGCATTCGTTCTATGAATACGTAAGAAATACTGTGAGGCTAATTCTTTTTAAAATGATAAAATTCATCTGTATTATAGCATTCCAGCCCCCAGCTTCCTGAAAGCTAAAAATATTTTAATGTCATATTTCCATGTAAATTTTAGTTTAGAATTTAATATCCTTTTAACATACATTAAATTTTTAGCATTCTTCAAGCCCTTGACTCTTTTAAGGGTTTAGCTGATGTGCACTGGAGAAAAGGGCTGGCGAAGGCTGTAAATTAGGAGAGAAAGTTCTAGAAGCAAGGTGGCCCCCAAACCTCTGCACCCACCGCACCTTGGGAGTTATTCCTCTGGGCTGGGGAGCACCTGAGTCAAACCCTGGGATCCTGGGGAGGTGTCAGAAGTCTCCATTTCCTTGCTGGAAAGAGCAGGTGTGACTGGCTTTATGCGGTACGAGGGCAATTCACCATAGCAGCCCAGGTCTGGGGAGCCAGAGTGGCCTGGGGCCGAGGGCATGAGTGCTGCAGTCAGGGTGGAGTCGGGCCCTAGGTCTGCCACTTGCTGGCAGGTGACCTCGGTATGCTTTCCTGTGCCTGTTTCCTGGCCCCCAAACAGGGCCAAAGTCAGCTTGTGCACCAGTGATATTTGAGTGAATGCACATGAAAGGGGGTGGTGATCGGCTCCACAGAGGAGGTGAGCTCCAGGGTGAACTGGCTGGCCTTGCCGAGGGGTTCAGGGTGATGATATGTGTGTAACGATCTACTTGTGGACAGTTCTACTCGAGTAGATCGTTTTTGGTTGATCCGTACCCTGCTCCAGCCCCTACAGTAAGATCGCAGTCACCCCCCACCCCCCCACACACACACACAAGGGTGTCTTGGCAAAGCCTCCTGATTGGCCCAGGGGCTGCAACCTCGCCATACTCCTCCTCCTGGGGTAGGCCAAGAAGAGCCAGGAGAAGGCTCTGAAAATGTCAAGGAAGGGTGTTCACAGCTGCCTTTGGGGGAAAGTAGGTAGGGACTTCATGTCCCCTAGGGCTTCTGAGGTCAAGGTCTGGGGCCTGCCTGAGAGCTCTCCCCACAGCCTCACACTCTGAGGTCTGGGTCTCCACTGACCGGGCCCACACCCTTCTGCCGTGAGTCACCATGCCAGGGGTCTCGAGGGAATCCTTCCATCTGTCTGATGGCCCATCTGCGAAATGCAGCAGAAATAATAAAGCCTGGGGCGCCTGGGTGGCTCAGTCAGTTAAGCATCTGCCTTTGGCTCAGGTCATGATCTCAGGGTCCTGGGATTGAGTCCCGCGTCAGGCTCCCTGCTCAGCGGGGAGCCTGCTTCTCCCTTTACCCTCCCCCCCGCCCCCCACTCATGATCTCTCTCTCACTCTCTCTGTCTCTCAAATAAACAAAAGCTTAAAAAAAGAAAAAGAGGGGCACCTGGGTGGCTCAGTCGTTAAGCGTCTGCCTTCGGCTCAGGCCATGGTCCCAGGGTCATGGGATCGAGCCCCACATCTGGCTCTCCCTGCTCGGCGGGAAGCCTGCTTCTCCTTCTCCTACTCCCCCTGCTTGTGTTTCCTCTCTCACTGTGTCTCTCTCTGTCAAATAAATAAATAAAATCTTAAAAATAAATAAATAAAATAAAAATAAATAAAGAAAGAAAAAGAAATAATAAAACACCCCTCATGAGGTGGTTGGGAGGACCCGGCGATATCACCCACAGGAGGAACCTTCAGGAACAAGGCAACGTGTAGGGAAGGGCTCACTTGGCCGTCTGTCCAAGCAATCATTAAGCAGGATTACAAACTTACAGTGTGGAGACATGAAATCCGGAGAGATGGACAGCTCTGCTCTCTAATCACTTTCAGGGGAAGATATAATGCATTGATCGACAGAGACAAACCACAGTTTAGGCTCCAACCAGTGTCTGTGACGAAAGCAGCCACCTTGTTAACTTAGATTTACAGAGTGTCTCCATCCTGGCAAAAGGAAGGCATGGGGGGAGGGAGCTGCTGCTTGTGTGGGATGGTGGGAGGACCCAGGAGCCAGGTAGGGACCCCCCGCCCCCGCTCTAACCCACCCCAGAAGAAGCCCAAGGAATCCCTCCAAGGCAGCAACTATAAGATGAGAGCCGTTTCCTGATGGGGAGTGAGTTCCCCAGCTCTGGAGGAATGTAAGCATTCAGCATTCATTCAAGTGTCCACTAATGCCTACCTTGTGTTACGCCCGAACAGGCCCTGCATGTATAGAAATGATCTGATGCGGAGCCTGTCCTTGGGAACTCCTGGTCCATGAGGCCATGGCCCAGTCTCTAGTGCTCAGGTGACCAGATGTCTGAACAGCAGACACAGCCTTTCTTCTGTTTGCAGCCAGGGGCTGAGACGTTCCTGGTAAAGATGCTGGGTGCCTCTGATCCAGTCGGAGGATGACAAGCTGGTGGATCCTGGGGAAGACAGATTCTGAGGCAGAGAACCCCAAAAGGAACTCTCCAAGCAGGAGAAAGGAGAGTGTCCAGCATGTCCAGCCCGTCTGTGGGCAGAGGTGTGAGCAAGAGATGGCTGCTCAGCCCCCCTCTGGGCTCAGGCAGCCTCGCTGGAGGGCCTCCGGCTGTGGTGCCACAGGGGCCTGCGGCTCAACGTGCCAAATGGTTGTCTCCATCCTTACGCCAAGAGATTCTCCCCTTCCTGCGGAAAGAGGACCTGCTGGTGGCTACTCCCGATGGTTGGTTTCTCCCATGTTGGAAAAGGAGGCCTTTGGGTTCAGGGGCGGGATTTATCTGTGTCACTGCCTGGGACGCCGTGAGGGGCTCTCGGGGACAGGACCCAGATGTCCTTCCTAGGCTGCCCCAGAGCAGCTCCCAGCTGACACTCATGCTGCCCAACACTGGAGACCAGCCTTTGGTCCATGCGTGTGTCACCAGCGGGCCGGATGGTCAGCAGCTGCCCTGGGTCGCCTTGATGACCCGCAGCTCGACTGTCCCATTTCTGGGCCTCATTTTTCTCTTCCTGAGAGGGGCATCCTTGCGGCGCCTGGCTGGCTCAGTCAGTGGAGCGTGCAACTCTTGATCTCAGGGTCGCGAGTTTGAGCCCCACGTTGAGTGTAGAGATTACTTCAATAAACGAAAAAAATAAACTTAAAAAAAAAAAAGACATCCTCCACATGGCAAGAGCAACCTAGACAAGCCTTCCAAGCCTCTTCAGAAGGAGGGACCTCTCTCCCAAATTCCAGGCCAGGTCTCTGATTGGCCCCGCAGGGGTCACATGTCCATCCCTGGGCCAATCCCTGTGGCTGGGAAATGAGTCACTGCGATGGGCACCCCTTCCAAGCCCATGGGCTTCAGGGGAAGGGGCCCCATTTACCAAAGCAGGCGAGGGGACGGGTAAAATCAGTGGATCTCTTTAGCACTTACTATGTGCCAACCACTGTAATTAAAAAATTAAGTTTTTTTAAATTTCCTCAAACTCACCGAGAAGCAGGGACCCATAGCATCCTTCCACAACAACAGGCCTAAGGAGTGAAGGAGTTTGCACAGCAAGGAAGGGGTGTTCGTGGGACCCGCACCTGCTTCTGACTCCAATCCCGAATGTCTCCACTTTGTGGGGCTACCTCCTCCATGTGGGGACAGTGGAGTCCTCGCTTCAACCCCCGCATCCCTCAGGAATAGTGGTGTGTGTGAGTGTGCGTGAGTGTGCATGGGGGGGGGGTGAGATTAATCCACCGGCGGCCCGTTAACGCTTCCCCCCACCCCAGGCAGGGGCGCCTGCCCTCACACACCTGTCCTTCAGGCACAGCCCCGGCTGACGGCCGTCTGCTCTCTGAGGAGGCCGCACACGTCTCTAAGCAGCCCCTTCCCCACAGCCGAACAGCTGGCCACCATCTTGGCACACGTTTCCCTGTCACATCTGATTTGCAAAGTCATGTCTGTAACAGACCCACAGGAGCGTCCAGTTGGGGCTTTTTCGGGTCAAGGAGTATTTTCCAGAGTCTCTCGTTCTTCAGAGGAGAAAAAGAATGTGAAGAGAAGAGAAAGACTCTTGTCTCTGTTGCAGGGCCAACACTCACACCAGTGGAATATTCCTCTGGGCCACCCTGGGCTAAGGCCTTAGAGATCACCTTGAGCTTCTGTCTTTATCCCATTTGACAGATGAGGAAATCGAGGCTCACAGGAGTCATGTCATTTTCCCAAGGTCACACGGCTGCTAAGGGCAGAGCTGGGATTTGAACAGGGCCTTTCCAGAAGCCCAAGCCCTTGCTCATCACCATCATGTCCACAGTCTTCCAGCTGATGCCTGAGCTGGGCAGTCCTGCTGGCTTGACTCCAAGACCTCCTTCTCCTCCTCCGAGAAGCCTGCCTGGGCTGGCAAGGCCTGCCTCTGCCACTCTGCTCCTATCTGCTGCCGACTGGAGTCTCTGGTTTCCAGAGCATCCAGGGAGGGTCCCGCCAGCGCTGGCTGGCTCGGACCCCCTGAAGTCATCCTCTTGGCCAAGACATTTTGACTGCAAGGAATAGGAGCCCACGAGAATGCAGGCGATGGGGGTCCCATAAAAATCCACAGTCCTCAGCCCATCCAGGCACTGTGGGCACCAAGCCGGGCCCTCGAGGACCGAGCACACTCCCCTTCTCTGAGGACTCTCCCTCTCTCTGTCTCCTTTGGGGCATCCCGGTGGTGAGGATGCCCGTGACCCCCAGCCCCAAGGCCGCGAGTTCCCCATCTGCATCGCCACCCCCCGCCACTCCTCCACCTCTGAGCACTAACTCCCAGAGGTTCTCGGCGGGACCAGCAATGGTAGTCCTGACTTGGCCTGGGCGGGGCAGTGCAGGGAGGTGTCTGTCTGTGCACAGGAAGTCAGGAGTGTGGAGGTGGGCGATCACCTGATCTTCTCCTGCCCGGGTGCTCTGTCTCAGGGTGAAGCCCCAGGGAAGTAACTGACACTGTCTACAACCTGGGGGCAGGGACCCCACCTTCTTTGCTCCATCAGTGCGGGCAGGTAGCACCTGCCCAACAAATATTTGTGAAGGAGTGGAATGAATGTTAAAAGGTGTCCTGGTCCCCAAAAGGACCAGGTCCCCAAATGGACACAGATGGGAAAGGCTGTGTTGAACCTGCTCAGCAGGTTCCTCTCCTACAGGACTCGTCAGAGCCTTTAATTAACCACCGTTCACTATGCTCTGGGAGGGAGGTAACATATGCAGCATTGCCCAAGCACCTTGCCAAAGCCTGTGTGCACAATTCTAGAACTGCGGTAAGTCAGAACTCAGGTGGTAATGCTGTTTCAGGCAGTCCAAGGGAAGCTGTGTCAGGTACCAGCCGAGAGCATGGCCTCTGGAGTCAGGCACACCAGTGCTGTTGCCTATTAGCCGTGTGACCTTGGGCCAGTCACTTGGCCTCTCTAAGCCACAGTTACCCCATACACTTCCATGGGGATCATCAGGGCCACCCCATCTCTGTCCCGGCTGCCATCATTGCCATTCTCTACCACACAGCAATGGCCTCCTCCCTGCCTTCTCTAACTCCCCTCTGCCTCTCAGCCTTGGATATGATCTCTGGGCACAGGGGACTCAGGTCCTCTTGTTCCCTATTCACTGTATACCCAGCACCCAGAACAGGCCTGGCACACAATGACATTTGCTAGATGAATGAATGAATGAATGAATGAATGAATGAATGAATGCTGTTCCTATGTGAACACTGAGTTTAGTTTGGGGCAGGCATGGCCACCCCCCGACTCTGATCCTCCTCCTACCCTTCTCTTGCACCTCAGTCTGGCCTGAACCCAAAGGAAGTCCATGACCCACTCAGCAAACATTTATTCAATTTGAATAATTATATCCTTTTGGGAGTTGGCTGACCAGAAACATGATTGGGAGAAACTCTTTCTCACATACGCATATAAACAACAACCTCCACCTCTGGAGGGAGCTAGAGGTGCCAGGTCAGGGCTCAGTGCTCCTGGGGATGAGCTTCTCGACTCCGCACCACGCCCCTGGGGCGGGACTATAGCCTTGTGCCCATCACACCGATGAAGAGAGTGAGGCTCAGAGCGCCTAGTGACTCGCCCAAGATCACACAGCGAGGGGGAAGCGGGGCAGCAGGTTTCATCTGACTCCAGACCCACCAGTCTTAACCCTCCGTCGTTGTTGACAGAGAACGATGGCATGGGACACAGGGAAGAACGCGGTTCTGGAGTCAAGGTTGAAATCCCACCTCTGCTTCTCCCCCAACTTGTGTGACACTAGGCCAGTCATGTCACCTCTCTGAGCCTCAGTTTCCTTATCTGTAAAATAGGGCTAATAATCCCTAATGTGGACTCCACGAGCTAGCAGATGGGAGAGAGATTTCTGAGGTAGTGCCAGTTCTGTGGCCGTGTATGTCCAGAGGGCAGAGAAGCCTAGGAAATGCCTGCCTCCAAAATGAAGCCATTGGCTGAGGCTGAGGCATCAGGGCCCACACAGTGGCTGACATACAACAGCCCTCAACGACCTCATGCAGAACGAATTGTCGTCTTCTGCTGGGGCTGCAGACTGGCCCAGAACACAGGGACACAGAGGCACAGAGCTTGAACTGGGGTCCCCTTGGACAGACCATGGGAAAACCAGCGATGCAGTGGGGCGGTGAGCTTGAGGCCAGGCACAGCCTAGACCCCTGCTCCAGCTCCGGGAGCCCGTGTGGGCGCATGAACCTGGGTACCTGTTGGCCAAGAACACCACTGCCTTGTCAGCCAGGCTGAGCACCCGTTAGTCAAGATGGCGGCCACCACATGGCGGCCACGTCTGCCCCCGAACGCCGGGTCCACTGGGTACCAAGAGCCCCACTGCGACTGGATGCGAAACGGAACAAATTAATTGTTGAACTGTGGCCAGGCTCCAAATGGAGTGAGTCAAAACCCAGCACAGCCTAAACTCTCCAAGGAGTGAGAAGAAACCAGTCGGCCCATCCCCATGCCCCTGAGAATGCTGGGTAATTACATTTTCCCCTTTGTCTTTTTGTTTTCCTTTAGCAGAACCACCAAGAAGCGGCCGCAAAAATCAGTTACAGCTTCCAAAGTGCTTCTTTCCCCAGAAATCTTTTATAAAAGGTGAAAGATTTACAAGACCCGAAGAGCAAACCAAGCAGGATAATTGTTTTTGGAACGACCCCAATATTTTCACCCCAGCGACCCCGGCTGGGCATGTTGCCCCATATTTATGATTCCTGGTCCTCTGCGCGCCGCCGGGTGACCTTTCTGAGCCCCCTCTGCGAGCCCCCAGTCCCTTATCGGGCCTGTAACTCACCCTGACGTTATCTCTCGGGAGGGTTTTATGCACTTTAATTTAACTCCCCTCATCATTATTTCCCGGACTTCAAGGTTTTCTCTCCCGAGCTGCCCTTCCCGGGACAAGCATAATCTGTTTGCCATCAAGCCCAATAAATATGTTTGTGCGGGAGACGGGAACCATTTGGGGAGAGAGGCCCAGGCCTGGGAAGCAGCCTCGGGCTCTCACCCGAGTCTGGGCAGCAGGGCTGGGCGGTGTGTCCTTGAGCCGCTGTCCTGCCCGGACCCTCTGCCTTGGTTCTCCGGCCAGTGGCCTGGTCTAGCAAACGGACATACAGGCAGCCAGCGAAATTTGAATTTCAGACGAACGATGAATTTATTTTAGTGTAAATGTGTCCCATTCAATATATGCAAAACAAATTATTCGTTGTTTACCTGCGATTCCACTTGAGCTGGGTGTCTCGTGTTTCCTCTGGCATCAGCTCCTGGGAGGCGCCCCGCTCACTCCCCTGAGTGCAGATTAGGACCCCGGAGAGCGGATTCGGGTCCAGAGCTGCTGAATACAGTACCACAGCCGACGGCTTAAACAAAAGATACTTCTTTTCTCACACTTCCGAAAGCTGGAAGCGCCAAGATCAAGGTATTGGCAGTGTCGGTTTGTCCTGAAGCCTCTCTCCTTGGCTTGTCCCCCTTCTCATGAGGACACCAGTCAGGGGCTGGGGTTAGGACTTCAGCATAGGACCCACCACAGCCCCGCAACAAGAGCCCCAGAGAGTGAAGGGGGCAGGACAGCTATTTCCTCCTGACCCACCATGCCCTACTCTCAAAGGGGTCCTCCCTCCGAAAGGGTGAATACCGCCATGAGAACCTTCCACGCCCTGGTTCCACCCTCGTGGTCTGAAGCGGGCCTCATCCTGGCAGCTGCCGCAGGGGGAATGCTCCCCTCGCGCACCTGGCTGTCTCCGCAAGCCCCCATGGTCCATGTGATCCTTGGCAAGGTGGTCCTTGAGGGCAGCACCGCGATGACCCGGCCTCAGAAGACAGTCTTGTCCAGCTCCACCGAAGCCCGGCCTGAGCTCTCAGCAGCAAACTCCATGTAGGCATAGCCCTTGGGGCATCCAGAGAACTTGTCACATGGCACAGTGACCCAGGGGACCTCTCACAGGAATTGGAGTAGGCCTCCAGCTCCTAGGCCAGAGGCTGATCTGTGGTTCGACGGCACCTTCTCCATGGGGTCCCAGGGCTCAGCAGCTGCCCCGCCTGCACGGCCCCTATGCCCTCCCCGACCCCGGGCCCTGCTCCCTGGGCTGCTCCAGCCCCTGGACCCACTCCATGACCCACAGCTTCCGTCTGATGGCCTCCAGCTCCTGGTCAGGACCACCTCCCACAGCAAGTCCGAGCAACTCAAACGTGCTTATGTGGCCTTGCCCGTTCGTTTCCACAGTAAAGGCTCTTTTGGGCTCTGCCCAAAACACAGCCCGTAGACATTTATTGAACAAATGGAATCAACACAGACTTCCCTAACCACGGTTAATGCCAGCAATGAAATAACCACATTATACCCGTAACAAAAGGTGTCCACGAGAACCTCCCAGAACCTCCCTTCACCATCCAAAAGAAGCCAGGCTCAGGAGAGCAGAAGCTGTTACTGGAAGTTCAAGAACAGGCAAAACTCTTCCATGCTACCAGCCTTCACAGGGGCCGTGCCATCTGGAGAGCGGTCACACATGTCCACTTAAGCTCTGTGCACTTTGCCCTATGAAAGCTATACCTCAATTCAACAGTTAGGGAAAATAAAAATAATGTTAAATGCATCTGAGTCCTACGAATCTATACATCGGATTAAACTGCATGGAAACACAAATGAAATCATGTAAAACCTAGTGAAACCTACGTCAGGCTGTGCTTCTCTAGCAGAATCGTACGAACATAATTTCCCAGCTTTGATACTGTCTCTCAGCTGTGCAAGGTATCACCTCTGGGGGAAGCTGGGGGAAGGGTATCCTGGACTCTCATTACTATTTTTGCAACTTCCTGTAAGTCTATCATTAACGTTAAAATAAAACGTTCTTTAGAAAATTTAAAAACAAGAAATGTGTTGAAATCAGAATCAAATCTCTATGTATATAACATTTATTAAGCCCTGGAGAGAATTCAGAACAGTCTAGTGACCCAGGTTGAGCTATGAAAAAGGTAGGAGAGATTTGATTTATAAACTCAAAGAACTTAGTCTGGGAAAGGGTGGGACAGTTATTAATACATAACAAAGCTTAGCTGATACCAGCCTAAAGAGGCACACTGAAAAGAAAATAGGGGATACAATCATAAATATTGGATGAAGTAGTACTTAGTATCATTTTTTAAAAAGGATTTTATTATTTACTTATTTATTTATTTAGAGAGTACACGTGGGGGGAGGGGCAGAGGGAGAGAGAGACTCTCAAGCAGACTCCCCGCTGAGCACGGAGCCCGACGGGGGACTAAGTCCCAGGACCCTGAGATCACGACCTGAGCCAAAATCAAGAGACACTCACGAACTGAGCCACCCAGGCGCCCTGGTACTCTAGTATCTTAATGCTATCTGATTTTTCATGATCACGTGCCTCTTTGATGTGAGGACTTGTTTTTACTCATTTTTGGAATACTCTATCAGCTGTTAATATCTCTAAACATTGTTAATTAATATCTTGGCTTCTGTACTTGGTAGCCCAGAGGAAAAAAACAAACAAACAAACAAACAGAAAAAAGACTACGCCTGAGTCCGAACATGGAACACGAGCAGGGAAGTTTAATCAGATAACACAGCAAAACAAGGGCTTCCTCCAGGACAGGCTATACCCCCAGAGGGCAGGAACCTGTCTCATCACCTCTTGTTCCCAGAGTCTGCACAGAGAAGGCACACAATAAGAATTTGCTGGGTGGGTGAGTGAGTGAGTGAGTGACACCTCGGTTGGACTTCTGTCCCTGGCCTCACGGGCCAAGGGGCCTCCTTGGGTTGGGTTCCCGAGGCCTGGTACCCAGAACACCGAGGGCCGCCTTTCCACCCCCACAGAGGCCGGGCCTGTGCCCTGGAGCCAAGGACGGCCACTGCCTGTCCCCTCCCTGGTGCCCCGGCACCCAAGAACCCACCCCTCTGGGCCCTTGGCTCTGCCACCTGCAGCAAGGGCAAGACACTGGGGAGACAGGGAGAATCTATGCTCCACTTAGGAGGCAGGGCCCAGGTGTTCGGGGAGGCCTCGGGCCTGTAAAGACATGGTGCTTTGGAGAGGGTCTCCTTATACAATAAAAGATTATCAACTAAATAAAACAAGAAGTGACCGGGGCCACTATGCCCTGTTGGATTGAAATCGTGTGAGCAAAGTGGTTTTCTCGGAGAGATTTATTTCCTGGGCTGGCTTCAGGCAGCCAGCCCAGCCGGAAAGAACGGGGCTGGTCTCCCTCCATTTGCGGGGGAGGGAGGGCGCGGGGTTTTATTTAATCTTCCAATGAGCTGGAACAGTGAAGACGGCGTGAATGGACATTAATTCTGAAACAAATTATTAAAGTGTGATCTGGGATTCCGGGAAAGCCATCTACCCCCTGCCTGTCCTCCACTTCCCCTCACCAAGGCCATAAAATCCCTCCTCTCCACTCAAAACCCAACACCAAGCTAACGGGGTTTCCCATCCAGGCTGAGGAGAGAGGCCTGGAATTGACCTCAGCCGAGAGCCAACAGAGCAGCAGGACTGCCCGTGTCCCTGGGCCTAGGCCATCTGCCTGCCTGGGCCTTGGCCGCTGACAGGGACCCCCACATTTCTTGTTCCCTCTTACCTGTATTTGTGTTCAAGGATGCTGTAGGCCTCAGTCATGTGAGCTCAACTTCCAACGCCTGCACCATAGGGACCTCAGCTCTCCTTGGGCCTCCCGACCCCCTTCCTCACACCTAGCCCAGCCCAGGCCAGCATGGATCCTGCCCTCCTAAGCTGTATGGTGCCCCACATCCCACACCCCACTGCTGGGCCCTGCCCAGGCCTCCCAGTGCTGAGCCCAGTCCAGGCCCTACTCATCTGAGAAGAAAGAGATTCGGAATTCGGGTAAGGAGCCAGAAAGAATGGTCTGGGGGGTTCTGGGGCCTCTGGCGGGGTCCTGGAGACACAGAACAGTCAGACCCAGCACCCTTGGTGGCCAGTCCAGGAGAGGAGAGACAGCCGTTGGAGAGTGAGTGCTGTGAAGACGGTGGCTCATGAAGGGGTGAACCTAGTCGGGTGGGTGCTGGGGTGAGCCCGGCCCCCTGACCTAGGCACTGAGTAAACCAACTGGACCAGGACATTCTGAGTGGAGAAAACAGCATTTGTAAAGGTCTGGAAGTAGAACATTGACTGTTTGTTTCCAAGATCTATAGTAATAACAGTTAAAATGTATTGAGCATTTACTATGTGCTGAGCCAAGTACTTCACGCATGTTCTCTAATTTTAGTCTTTCCAACAACCCTAGGAGGAGGCAGGGAGTATCAGTATTCCCATTTACAGATTGGGGGACTGAAGCTCAGAGAGGCCCAGTTGCCCAACATCGAGTCAGTCTGTGGGAGAGTCAGAATTTGAACCCAGGTCTGTCTGACTCCAGAGACGATGCTCGTTGCCACCCCCATACTCTGCCTCCCCCGAACCCCCAGATCCAGGCTTCCCCCACTGCCCCATACCATGAATCCAAGCCCAGTCCCCTGACCAAGACACCAGGGAGCCTGGGGCCTGGGCAAACCCACTGGCCTGGCTCTCCCTCATTCCCTAGTCCCCTCCTGTCCCTCTAACAACAGGGCCTGTGTCCCTGGGTGACAGGGGCTGGGCAGGGCTGAGAGACCCCAGGCAGGTCAGCCCGTCTGGGGGAGCCCAGCAGCCCACCACGGCCATGGCCATGGGCCCACTTGCCCAGGACTCACATTTTGTAATGATCAGAAAACATCTGAAGGCCGTATGGCTTGACATCCAATGTAGATGGGCCACTCAAGTCCCAAGTCCCAGAGCCTGGCAATGGATCGGGGCCAAAGGCTCACCATGGCTCCCATCAGGCCAGGCTGGGGGCCCCTGAGCTGCTCCTTCTCCAGGCCATGGCACTGCCATCCACTAGGCTGTACAAGCCAGAAACCTGGGAGGGCCTTCCTGTCTGCTGCCCATCACTCCCCATCCCCTCCCTCAGCAAGTGCCATGACCCCCACCACAAAGCACATCCCCAATCCAACCATTTCTCCCTGCCCCACCTCCCCCTCCCTTGGCCCAGCACCCCCATCTCTCACCCTCCACAACCCCCAACCATCCTCCCCTCAACAGCCTAAAGGGGATCCTTTAGAAACCCAGATCCAGGGGCTCCTGGGCAGCTCAGTTGGTTGAGCATCTGACTCTTGGTTTGGGCTCAGGTCATGATCTCGGGGTTGTGGGATCGAGCCCCGTGTGGGGCTCCACGCTCAGTGGGGAGTCTGCGTGAGATTCTCTACCTCTCCCTCTGCTCTTACCCCTGCTTACACATGCGTGCGACTTCTCTCTCCCTAAAATAAATAAATAGGAAGGAAAGAAGGAAGAGCAAGAAAGAAGAAAGAAAAGAAAAGAAAAAGAAAGAAAGAAAGAAAGAAAGAAAGAAAGAAAGAGAAAGAAAGAAAAAGAAAGAAAGAAAGAAAGAAAGAAGAAAGAAAGAAAGAAAGAAAGAAAGAAAGAAAAAGAAAGAAAGAAAGAAAGAAAGAAAGAAAGAAAGAAAGAAAGAAAGAAAGAAAGAAAGGAAGGAAGAAAGAAAGGCAAACCCAGATCCAGTCGGGCCCTTCCACCACCCCACCCCACTCTAAAACCCTCCAGGGGCTGCTCCCCACAGTCTGTGCCACGGTCTGGGCTCCTACGTGCCTACCTTCCACAGCCTTCCATGGCCTCACCTGCCTCGGCCCTCACGACTCACCCCCTCTCAGAGCCTGGCTCCATGGCTTGCCTTCCTGTCCTCAAAAAATGACGTCCTTCCTGCTTCAGGACCTGCACCTGGCTGGCTGGTCCCTCTATCCAAACTTGCCCTTTGGGCCCCTCCTCCTCTCAACTTTGGGGTCCCAACTCCCCGCACCCCCAGTGGAGACCAGGCCCTGCTATGAGCTCTTGTCCTCCTTAAAATCAAATAATATATAATTAGCGTCCGGCCCTTCATAGACCTGGAACCCAGGGAGGCTGGGCTCATGATGCTCAGCATGGGCTCTAGCAAACAGTAGGTGCTCAGTAAATGACTACTGTCGCATAAAGAAAAGCGCCAACGCCCAGCCCTTCTGCGTCCTTCAAACCCTACACAGTGCCGGCCCTGCTGAGAGTGGAGGGCCGGGGGAAGAGCCAGACGGACCTGCCCCAAGGAGCACCCAAGGAGGAGGGTGGGGTGAAGCAGGCTGGAAAGAGGGGAGGCTCAGGGAAGGGGTGGGGGCTGTGCCCCTCCCTCCACATCCCTCCATAACTTCCCAGAAGCAGGAACACCTGACAAGATCACAGACAGGAGGACGCAGAAGCAGTGCATGGTAAATAGGCATCATCATTCTCTTGTTCTCTGATGATGGGAAAAGAGTACATTTTTCATCAGCCTAGAAAACAAAAACAATGAAAAACTAAGGATTGGGAAAGAACTTAGTTAGCCATGGCCCTCCGGCTGGCAATGCGCTCACCACCCCGCCCAAGCTATGGGCTCAGGTCAAGTTTTGCCGCACTCATGACACAATTGTCCTCCTCCCTCTGGCAGGACACAACGTGGAGTCCTTCTTGATGCCGCAATGATTTGGAAATGATGTCACAACTCTGTGTCTATTGTCCAGGTCCCTCTCGAGGCTCTCTGCCACCCCTGGGGCCAAATGCCCCACCGTCTCCAGCTCTGGGTCTGAGTTCCTGGGAAGGGTAGCAGGAGACACAAGCAGCCCCAGTGGGGGACGGCGGCCCCACCCCAAAGACTGGTCCTGCCACCCCGGTGGGAGCGCAAAGCCTCGAGGGATGGCCGGCGAGAGCTCCTGGGGGGCTGGGTTAAGAGCCTGGATGGGGCTTCCTTAGACCAGCATTGACCATGACAACAAATCACAGCTCCCCGGGTCTGGCCCTTTCTGGGAGCCGGGCCCCGGGCGCAGCACTGGCTGACACCTGGCAGCCAGACACCTGGCACAGCAGGGGCTCACGTGATCCCCTGTGAGTTTGGGACCTTAGTGCACAGAAGGTGGGATTCGCCAGCGACACGCAGACAGGACAGGAGAGAGGACATCGCCCCTCATCTCTGTGCTCCAGGCCTGTGGGCAGAGTCAGGAGGCCCTCAAGAACACAGTTCGCCCAGCACCTGGGGATGCCGCGCAGCAAGACGGAAGCTGAGGGCCGGGAAGGGCCCAGAAGGTGGTTCAGGGACTCAGGACTTGGTCCAGGGAGGCTCACAGTCGCATTTGGGCTTAAGGCTACCAGGCCTTCCCGTGGGGAGTGGGTGAGAGAGACTGGACCCTGGAGGACAAGAAGGGGTAGTAGGGGCCAGAGAGAGAGAGAGAGAGAGAGGAGGGGTGAGGAGGGAGGGTGGGCCGGAGACCTCAGGGATGGGAGCAACATAGTCACAGACATCGCCGCTTGGTGAGCCAAGCTGGTGGGGCTCCAGGTGTCCCGGCTCAGAGACGCATGCACCTGTCACAGCGTCTCCGCCCACTGGCTCCAGTCCACAGTTAGTCTGCCCCCTCTCTCTCTCCTGCTGGCTTTTCCCGGTTCCTTGTCCCCCAGCTGAGCCCACCAGGGAAACCGCAGCCCCCCACCCTTGATCTGAGCAAGGCAAGAATGGGGGTCCCCCGGTCCCCACCACTGCACTCCCTCACTCCCCATGGTGGCCACACTTACCGGGCCCCAGCCCTCTTCAGTCAGGGAGCCTTCTGCCTCCCGACAGCCCCTCTTCTGAACCCTGCTCACCCATCATACCCTCTCACTCGGCAGGCCCAGGACAGCCACTCCTGCCTTCCAGCGGGCCTGCCACGGCCGTGACTGAGTCCTCACAGCGGCCTTGACAGAGGATCTACGTGACCCATTCTACGCCCAAGGAAGCAAAGGCTCGGCAAGGAGCAGTGACCTGTCCAGGGTCACTCAGAGAGAAACTGCAGAGACGGGGTCCCCGAGATCTCTTTGACTCTCAACCCCAGCTCTTTCCCCCTGCCCAGAGCAGCTCCGGTAAGGAGCGGGCCCTCCACACACCGTGTCACTGAACCGGCCACACGGGAAATACCTTATTATTTCTGATCTGCTCAGGACTTTCCCAATTGCAAGACAGTAAAAATGCAAACCAGCTAAAGTCAATAAGGGATTTATGGCTCAAAAGCCAAAGAAAGAATGTTGATAGTGAAGATTCCAAAGCCTCTGGCCAAGGGGGTCACATGCCCTTCTCTGAACCAACCACGACACCAGGATGGGCACGTGGATTGGCCAGCTCCGGATCGTACCTCCTTTGTTGTCCTCAGTAGCGGGCACCGGGCTTGCTACCAGAAGGGAAGGGGAGAAAATACAGCTCAGAGAGGTTAAGCAACCCTCCCAGATCACACAGCATGCCCTGAATCTGCGCGCATGCACGTGTGTGTGTGTGTGCGTGTGCGTGTGCGTGTGTGTGTGTGTCTAAGTCTGTGTGGGGTGAGGGTGGTGACACAGTGTTTGGGGGGGGGAGATTCTCTTGGCTTCTGCGGAAGAAAGTCCAAATTTCTTTTTTTCTGGCATTTAGGTCCTCCAAGCTCTGGCCCCTGCAAGGCTCTCTCTCTTCTCACCTCCCCCTCTGATCGCACTCCCCAACATGTGCAGCCACCAAAGACATGTCCTTCCTGCTCTGCTGACAGGAGTGGGACCTTACCCCTCTCTAAACCCCTTCTCCCATGCCTCCTACTCCTGGGGCAGAGCTCAGGGCAGCTGCTTATGAAATGTGTGGATTCTGGAATGAGCTGGAAAGCATATAAAAGTCCTGAGGCTCAAAACCCTCCAGACACAGCTCACCATCTCCAAGGCCATGTCTTCTGTTGCTGATTTGGGGCAAGTCAATCCCCACCCCCACTGGTCAAGTTGGCCCCAGAGCTCACCTGCCTTCAGGGCTTCTCCTCTGGGCCTTCTCTGGGAGATCAAAAGGTTTCTCCAGGCCCAGTAGAGACTCAAGAGGATGCCCCTACAAAGACACACACTTGCAGGCGTGCACACACATACACGGCACCCCAGCTGTTTCCTTCAAATAGGGTTGGTGCCCATCTCCCACTCAAGTCTTCCCTTTGGAGAAGGAGCCCAGGGAAGCCCAAGGGAGGGATTTGAGAGAGATGAAGAGACACCCCATATCTCTGCCCTTGCAGGCAGTCCCCCAAGCCTGCAGATCCCTGCGGGGACCTCCCCTGGAACAAAGGAAGAACTCCCCAGGCTGGACGTGCACACGCCCAGCACCAACCCCAGGCGCTTCCACCTGTGCACACCACACGCAGGCCTCCCCACGGACTCACGAGTCCTGAACGCGTCCCTGTTCCCACCCGTGGCTACTCTCAGGACGCGGGTGGACGGGCACTTGCTGTCAGACAGTCACCAGGACCCCGCGCACACACACGCTACGACAGGGGGCAGGGACACAGTCCGGCCTACCGTCCTCCGCCCCCGCCGGAAAGCCCGAGGGTGCAGGGGCGCGCATCTCTGCAGCTAGGTCGCCGAGGCCTGGGCGGGGGGCACGGGGGGGGACAGCTGTGGGGACTGCGTAGAGGCTGGGGGGTCCGGCCGCCTGTCCCACGCCACGCGTCGGTCTGGGCCTTGGCCTTGGCCTCTGCCGGCGGCAGTACGACCCCTAACGCCCCAAACACACACGGGGGTCTCCGCGGACCGACGGGTGGGCGGCGGCGGGGACGGCCACGCGGGACCCGGAACGGCCAGGACACGCGGCCGCGGGAGTCGCCGGGGAGGCCCAACTGCAGCCTCTTGGCGCCACCTATGGTCCGCCCTGCGCCGGCTTCCCCGCCCCGGGCGCCCGCGGCTCCGTCGTGCACATTCTCTTCCTCTCGGGGCGCCCACCGGGACCCCGCCGCTCTCCCGCACTCAGCCCCGGGGGAGGCACACCTCACCTGCCCCCCTGCCCTGCTGTCCCCCCTTACAGAGGGGCACACGGAGCCTGGGCCCACAACCCCGACGTGGGGAGACCAGGCCGCCGCCTTGACTGTCTGGGGCGTGTGGAGTGGGGGCAGCTGAAGCTGGCCTGCCACCTCCGGGGCTGTGGACCGAGCGCCTCCGCACCACCTGCCTCATCCAGGGAGATCCGCCGGCCCCCAGCCTTCCTCTGAGCCCGGACCCACTGCCTGCCTGTCTGTCCTCAGGAGCTGCTCCCGCCTATTTAACACTGTCCTGGAGTCTTAGGAAAATCACACCAGGAAAAAAGAAGCTTGGAGACCCAGCCTCCCTGCTCACCGTGGGCCCAGAAAACCAAGCCCTGTGCAGGCTCCTTTGCTCTGGCCTGGTCTCCGTGAGTTACTCTGATTGTCTAGACAAAGATCCTCAGGCCCCTCCCTCTGCCACCCCCTACTGTGACTTGCAGGGACTGGCACCCAGTGTTTTATGTTGTTGTTTTGCACTGACGACAGCAGTGAGAACCTTTGGAACATAAGCTCTGGACCAGGCCCCGCAATCCTCACCACAAATCAACCCAGGGTCGGGGGGGTTATTATTACAGATTAACCTGAGAATCAGCAAGGTCGGGGAGGCTTGCCTAAGCTCACGTGGAGCAGGTGAAGGGCAGAGTTGAGACTGGCTTTGTGACATGACCCACTCACTCATACACGCAAGAGTCACGATCACATTGGTCACGGGGTGTAAGGTGCCAACCCGAGGCTTAGCCCTCCATGTGCCTACATGTCAGATGCCTCTGGGCTGACCCTCCAGTTTCACATCTGGGCAGACTGAGTCCCCAGAGACACGGGGCCTTGCTCAGGATCACACACAGTGGCTGTGGTCAAGGCTGCTCAAAAACCCAGGCTAGACAAGAGTCCAGGACCCGGCTGAGCTGCCAGAACTGCGGTCCCCACTCTGTAGGATCAACCGTGTAGCTGGAGCTCTCCGTCTGGGAGCAGAGTGATGAAGGGGAGGGGACACGTATTGACACAAACAGTAACAAACCCAGAGGTCACAGCTGAGACAAGCGCTTGGCTGGGGCTTGGGGGAAGCCCAAGGAAGAGCCGAAATGCGGTAGGGGTCAGCCAGGGAAGGAGTCCCAAGGGAGTGACATCCAGTGGGCATTAAAGGATGAGTAGGAGTTTGCCAGTGGAAAAATGCAGGCAGGGATATTTCAGGGGACACATGGGGTTTGGAAGCCTAAGGGAGCTTGGCGTGAGGCGGTTTATACCTTGGTGGTTAAGAGTATGGGCTTGGGGGGCGCCTGGGTGGCTGAGTCGGTTAAGCGGCTGCCTTCGGCTCAGGTCATGATCCTGGAGTACCGAGATTGAGTCCCGCATCAGGCTCCCAGCTCAGCGGGGAGTCTGCTTCTCCCTCTGACCCTCCCCTCTCTCATGCTCTCTGTCTCATTCTCTCTCTCAAATAAATAAATAAAATCTTTAAAAAAAAAAAAAAAAGAGTATGGGCTTGGGCAGTAGATAGGCCCGGATTGGGGCCCCAGCCCTGCTGTGTGACCTGTGGCCTGTGACTTAACCTTCTGAGCTTCCATCTCCTCATCTGTAAAATGAAAGTAACGGTGATCCCTTCAGTCAAGGGGCAATTGCAGGGTTAGCACAGGGTGGGACACACAGAGGGAACACATGGATACCCAGGAGGGAAGACCGGAAACTATTGGCAGGGAGCAGATAGGAACAAAGAAGGAGGTGGCTGAGGAGGTCATCAGAGGTCAGATAGACCTGGAGCTACCTTGAAAGTCAAGCTAAGGAATTTGGCCTCATGCGGAGGGCAGCAGGAAGGCGTGGAAGGGCTTGGAGTCTAGGAGTCACAAATGGGATTTGTGTTTTAGAGGGTGCCCACGGAGCAAAGGCTGGGGTGTCCCTGAAGAAGGACAGAGAAGAGGGCCCTGAGCTCTAACCCCAGCCATGTCCTTGGCCCTCCGCCCCCTCAGCCCTGATGCTTCTCATCCTCAGCTCTGTGAGGCGGAGAAGCTCCTCCACCTGATTCTGAGGCTGAGCCGGCCTGCAGCCATGGCCCCAGATGTCCCAGGCCCAAGCACCTGCACCCCCAGATAAGGACCTGGGGTTCCCTGTGACCGGGCCTCTGCTTTCCTCAGAGCCGTCCCTCCCCCACCACACACACAGCCACACTCCCAAGTCCCCATTACAGAGAAAGGACAGGCGGCACCGCCATAATTTCTATTTCCTTCTAAATAGATGCTCCCAGACCTGCTCCCACAAAACCAATTAAAGCACCTGCCTGGGATGGGGCTTTGTCAGCAAATTATTTCCAGGCTCTGAGGCCCAGGAATAAATCTCGGCAGGATGAAGTGGATCAGATGAGGACGGGAGCTGAGATGGGGTGCTCGAGCAGGCCGGGCGCACAGGGTCACTTTGTGCCCGGGCAGCTGCAGGTGGGGTCTTCGCTCGGCTCCCAGACCCGTAGTCAGACCTCCACAGTTGTGCCAGAGAATCGGTCACCAAGGAGTCAGACATCCTGGCTCCATGTCGGGAGCTCTCCCTGGGAAGCTGCTTGGAACCGACTTCTGGGGCCATGGTGGGGAGCGGTGACCTGAGCATCTCCACATCATCCTCACCACCACCGGTCCCGCGTCCCTGGGCTGCTTCTCTGCCATGTAGCAGGAAGCGGATGCAGGCGGCCTCAGTGGGAGTCAAGAGGCCTTGGCTCCCAACTCACTGTGGGACCTTGGGCGAGTCCTTCCCTGCTCTGGGCCTCAGTGTTTCTATCTATAAAATGGGGGAGATGAGAGTTTGGCTAGTGCTCCCAGCTCCACCATTAAAGGCACCTCATGAAACTCCACGTGGCCTTCTGGTTCCGGCCCAGGCTGGTCTTCTAGAATGCCCATGGACGCTCTCTTTAGGCAGGCAAAGGCCAGGGGGTGGGTAGCATCCCATCCAGTGCAGCCATTATGGCTCCCAGGAGCTCAGAGCCTGGTAGAGGGAAGGAAGGGGCTGAGGGAGGTCTGGCTGGGGAAATGGGCAGTGATTCCTACACAGAGGGTGAAGGCCTCCCAGGGAGGGATCACTGGGGCTAGGCTTGGAAGGTTGAATGGGAGCTCACTGGGTTGAGATGTCATTCTCCCAAAATAGAAATGATTCTGGTTCACATGGCATCTCCGTGAGAATTCGAAAAGACACCGTTACTTCCTCTTTACTCCCATCTTTCAGGAAACTGTCTTAACTTTAGAAAATCTGCCACGTCAAGGCACCTGGGTGGCTCAATCAGTTAAGCGTCCAACTCTTGGTTTCGGCTCATGTCGGGATCTCAGGGTCATGAGATCGAGCCCCACATCAGGCTCCACACTCAGCTGGGAGTCTGCTTGAGGATTCTCTCTCCGTCTCCCTCTGCCCTTCCCCACCCAAATAAATAAATAAGTCTTTAAAAAAGATAAAAGAAAATCTGCCATGTCTATGACACGAAGCGAGAATGCCCCTAGGATTGAGCAGTGTACAACCCCCATAACTGTACTATAGCTCCAGGAGAATCCAGGCAGAAGCAGCAGGAGCTGCCCGTCCCAGCACCCTTGAGAGGGACAGAGGCAGCACAGAGACCTCCTGCAGCCAGAGGTGTGCGAGGGGACGGCCCTCGGGGGCACATCAGATGTGCTCCATCCCCAAACACTGTAGGTTCAGAACTTACAAAGGTATGGGGAGCGCTCCCCGAGTTTGGGCACAACCCTCAAGGAGTGACTGACACCACCATGAATCCTCACCCAACCCCGCAGCAGGATACAGTGGAAGAAACTGAGGCAGCTGGAGACCATGTCGCAGAGAGACTCTGTGTCCAAGCTTGGGGTTTCCCATGGTTTCCCAAGAGCGTTTTTCGTGTTACACATTTAATTCCTTATGTGTCAGAAAAAAATATACCCAACCCTTCAAGTCCAGCATTTCATGGGTATTAAAAATGAACATATTTTTTTGCAGCAAGGAAAATCACAAGTAAATGAGAACAGGTGGCATTGGTGATGGACCTGGGAGGGACTGAGATGCAGCGTCAACCACCCCCATTTGCACACAGGCGGCTGCAGACCCCTGGCAAGGGGATGTGGGCTCCTGGGTGTGAGTCCGTGCCAGGCTGTGTGTGGGCACTCTGGCCAGTGTGCAGCCACTCAGCATCGACGGCTGCCCCAGGCCGCTTCGTGCCAGGCTCTGCGGGGAGCCAGGGACACCGAGGAGCTCACCTGCTAGACATGATGTCTGTGGTGACAGAGGGGGGTGAGCCCAAGTGCCCAAGGGCTCTCAGCCAGTGAGCTGAGGCGGGGGATTCCAGGACCAGCGCCTACACTGTTCCGGGGCCGGGGGAGAGGCTGGACTTACTCTGTGCAGCCACCCCAGAGCCTTCTAATCAGTCCTGCACTTGTCCAGCTGGGCAGGGCTGGAAGGGCCTGGAAGTCAGGATTTGTTGGGCTTTTTGTTTTTAATAGAGGTGATTGTATAAAGCAGTATAGTACAATATAGTGATACAAGCTCAAAGAGCTTGTGAGCTTTGTGACAAGCTATGTGATATTGGGGCACATTACTCACCTTCTCTAAGCATTAGCTTCCTCATCTGCAAAGTAGGGATCCCAATACCTTCCTCAGAAGGGCATTTTGAGGACAAAATGAGATAACATATGTGTATCAGTTAACGACCGACCAGGAAAAGAGTATTTATTTACACAGAGAATGTGATCCAAGGAATTAACCACGCAGGACACAGAAGAGCTGAGAAGCCAAATTGGGGTGGGGGGGGGACAGTGACCCAGAGATTATTGTAGCAGGAAGCCGCTTTCCATCTGGGCACACAGGGAGGAGATGGGGCTTCCAGGGCCACCTGCTGGAGGCTGGAACCAGAGAGGGCCCATCTAGGAGAGGGGCAGCACAGCACAGTGAGTAACTGTAATTCCTATTATTTCCTCCCTCCCTCCCTCCCTCCCTCCCTCCCTTCTTTCCTTCCTTCCTTCTTTCCTTCCTTTCTTTCTTTTTTAACTTATGACCCTGAGATCAAGACCTGAGCTGAGATCAATAGCTGGACACTTCAGGGCACCTGGATGGCTCAATTGGTTAAGCCTTTGGCTCAGGTCATGAGCCCAGGGTCCTGAGACTGAGTCCCACGTCAGGCTTCCTGCTCAGCAGGGAGTCTGCTTCTCCCTCTACACTTCCCCCCTGCTCGTGATCTCTCTCTCACTCTCTCTCTCTCTCAAATAGGTAAATAGAATCTTAAAAAAAAAAAAAAAAGTGGGACACTCCACCAACTAAGCCACCCAGGAACCCTCTCTTGTTTTCCTTTCTATTGTTAAAATAATGCATGCTCAATATATTAAAACTACTTTAGTTGTAACAGAAACTCACTCAAGCCAGGTTAAACATGACAAAAAGGAATTTCATAAAATGCTACAGGGGAGTCTCTAAAATCCAAAGGCTGGACCCAGGACCAGGAAAGGTTATTGGGTGTCCGCAGCGCTCTCCTCCTGTCTCCTGCTTCTCTCCATGTGTCTGCTTCATACGTGTCGTGGCACTCAGGGTCCTCAGCCCCTGGCAGCAGCAGATGGCCCCCGACAGCTCCCAGGTTCACACTGAGTCTCCTTTCCAAATTCCTGGGGAAGGCATTCTGATTGGCCCAGCTTGGGTACCATTGCCTGTCCTGGTCCAATCATCTATGGCCAAGGGGGCGGGGTCACAGGGCTGCCAGTCACCTTGCCCACCATGCCTGGGGAGCATAGCCCATGGATTTGTGAGCTGGCCTTGCAAAACCTGTTGAAACATACAGAAAGTATTAAAATGCACCTTATTGTTGAATTGTAAAGAAATTTTTTAAAAAGATTTATTTATTTGAGAGAGAGAGAGAGAGTAAGCAGGGGGGAGGGGCAGAGGGAGAGAGAGAATCCCAAGCAGACTCCCCACTGAGAGAGGAGCCCCATGTGGGGTTCGATCTTGGGACCCTGAGATCATGACCTGAGCCAAAATCAAGAGTCAGCCAGCCACTCAACCAGCTGAGCCACCCAGGCCCCCTGTAAAGAAATTTTTGATGTTTCTTTTCAGGTTTTTCTGTTTTGGTTGTCTCTACTGTTATTTTTAACATAAATGATGCTGCAGGTAACAGCCCTCCCCCAATGTCTCCTGGGGATGAATTCCCGGAGATGGCAGCCTCCTGTACTGCACCAGCCCACTGGCCGTGGCTGACAGGGTCCCTTTACTGCCCACCACCCCCCCAGGCCATCAGTGGGCAGTAGGTGCTGGTATTTTCTTAAATGATTGTTCTTTACAAGGGGAGCCTGCATTGCGGGTTTCAGAAGGAAAAGAGGCAAGTGGGCCCCACGGCTGACTAACCCCTCTGTGGCTTTATTTTGTTTTTTGGCTTTGTGCATATTTATTTGATTAATTATTATTTGATTATCTGATTAGTTATTATTCCAGACCTCAGTAATCCATTAAGCAAAACTATACAAAGTCGAAGCTTAATTAAACGGAACTTTGACCTCAGTTGGGGGAAAAGGAGTTTATTTAACAAGAAGGTAAAATAGTTTGTGGCAGCCAGAGGGATGATATTTTTGCTTCCCAATTTTTATTATAAGATTTTCCAAAACATAGGGAAATTGAAAGAACTTCCCAATGAACACTCATATACCCTCCATCTGGATTCAGCAACGATTCATACTTTGGTTTACCTGTCTCTCTCTTTCCCTCTTTCTTTCTATATATATATAATTAATATTAATATATTTTACATATAATACATGATATTAATATTTTATATATTTATTGTATATATTAGTATTTCCCCCCTGAGCCATTTGGAAGTAAGTGGAAGACATCATGACCCTTCACTCCCAAACGTTTCATCTCCTAAGATAAAAACATTCTCCTGCATAACTACAATGCCTTTATTATCCCCCCCAAAATGTACAATTATTCCATCATTCCATTAAGCATTTCAGAGGAACTAATTCAAATTTCAGGGAGCCCAACTGCCATTGATCAGCAATTTCAAGGAATACATAATATGTGTAAATGTGCCTGGCACCCAGTAGGAACTTAGTAAGCTGAGTCCACGAACTTCCATCACCACCACCTTTAAAAATACGGTAATTCCAAGGAGATTGCTTCGATGTGAGGCCACGTCAGAGCAGTGTGCCCAGGCCACCAGGGCTCCAGATGGGGCTCCCCCAACTCTCCCCAGCAGCCACAAAGGCAGACACTGAAGGCAAGAGGAAAATTGCTGGAAACAAAAGACAGAGTCACAGGGCGCTGAACTTGGCCTCAGCAGCCTCCCAGCAATGAGTGATGGCGCCAGAGAGGAGATCCGTGCCAACCAGCGTTACTCAGCCACGCCGTGGCAGACAGAGCCGGGCTCCTGGCCGGGCTCCCTCCACTTACCAGGGCAAGAGCGGGTTTTTTTTTTAATTGTTTTCAAAACAGATTTCATGTGGTCCCAAAATGAGACCATGATTGTAAATTAAAGTGTAATTAGCCTTTACGCTTTTATATTCATTAACTCTTCTCTGTTAATGATGCTAGGCTGGAGCAGAAACCCTGCATTATGAAACCACATCCAGGAAATAAAATAGTGATTTAGATAATGGCCACAATGTATTGCTACTTACACATAATTAAACAAATGCTCCATTTAAACTTGGAAACATGACTGAATGTTGATTAATCCTCGCCCGGCGATTCTGTTCGGAACTGGGGAAGGGGAGGCACCATGAGCGGGTCCGGAACGAAGTGTCGGGCCAGCCATGTCCGCCTGCCACGTCCGCCTGCCACATCTGCCAGCCACGTCCGCCTGCCACGTCCGCCTGCCACGCCTGTGTAGGGCAGGTGCAGGTCTCATGCCAGGGAGCGTGGCCACCGATGGCCATGACCATGAGAGTGATCCTGGGACCACTTCAGAAACCACCCCCGCAAGGGGAATAAGCCAGACACAGTGTGTGATTCCCCTGATATGAGGTCCCCAGAGCAGTCGAGTTCACCGAGACAGAAAGCAGAACAGTGGCTGCCAGGGGCTGGGAAAGGAGGGTGTGGGGAGGTGGTGTTTAAGGGGTACGAGTCTCAGCGTGGGGAGATGAAGAAGTTCTGCGGACGGATGGTGGTGAGGGCTGCCCAACTGTGTGAATGTGCTTCTTGCCGCTGAACTGTACCCTTAAAACAGCTAAATGGTAAATTGTATGTTATGTGTCTATACCACAACTTTCTTGGTTTATGTAAGTCATAAAGGAGAAGAAGAAGAGGAGGAGGAGGGAGAAGGATGCGCCCCACCCAGCTCAGCTGCCTGGCAGGCAGACCCTGAGATGGGAACCGGAAGGCAGGTGCATGGTCTGTGAGGTGACCCAGGGAAGGGAAGTGGGGAAATAAGGTAAAGAAAGGGAAGCAACCAACAAACAGGGCATGACTGTCCCGGTCATTTATTGCTATGTAACAAACGGCTCCAAAATCTAGTACCTTAGAACAGCAATAATTACTTGTTACTTCTCAAGATGTCTGTGGGTCAGGAAAGCAGACTGCAGGGATGAATGATCTCTGCTCCATAGTGTCTAGAGCCTTGGCTGGAAAACTCAGAGTCTGGGGCTGGAATCATCGGCGGGTCACTCACTCACACGTCGGGCGGCTGATGCTGGCTGTCCCCTGGGGGTCCCGTTGGGGCTGAAACCCCCACATGTAGCCTCTCCAGGTGGCCTGGGCTCCTAAAACATGTGGTTAGGTTCTAAGAGCAGTCAGCAGTCATCGAGACAGACAGAGACGGAGACAGAGGCAGGTGGAAACCAGTCTCAGACGTCACGAGGCATCACTTCTGCTGCACGTCGGGAAGGTCTGCCCAGCTTCAGGGATGGTGGGATGTCAACGGCTCCCTGTATGTGGGGGGATACACTCTGCCCCAGTCACCAGGCAAGTTTCCCTTGCGCACCAAGGGACTGGATGCGCCTCTGGGAAGTCACCTGCCATGCTGAAACTTGCTGAATGTTCCCGGCGGGCCAGGGCTGTGCTAAGGACACAGGCATGACACCATTCACCCTGCAGTGGCTACTAGAACTACCCCCGTTCTGAAGGCTTAGAAGGTACTGGGGCGGAGACAGCCTGTCCATCCACCAAAACCCGTCTTCCCCTTTTCCCACTCTCACAGCGAGATCACACTCCCCAGCCTCCCTGCAGTTCATGTGGCCATGTGACTGCCACAGAATGTGAGCCGAAGGGAGGGGTGCCCCTTCCAGGCCTGGGTCACAGGCTCCTGCATGCTTCTCCTCTTCTTTCCGGGAAACACAACGCAACAGCCTTGGAGACACACCCGCTGAAGATGTCGGACCCTCCCTGAGCCCAGGTCCCCGAAGCACCAAAGGGAGGCGAGCCCCCCTCCTCCTTTATTTATCTCACGTCCATCCGCAACCTGGGACTCTGACTCCAGCAGCAAACACGCCCGGGCCTGTTTGTTACTGTAGCTCAGTCGGCTCTAACACAAGGGCCTTCTCTCAGATTACAGCGTCTGAAATTGCCGTGTGACCACTTCGTAACTCAAAAATGGCCAAATGTTAGCAATTTCACGTGACTCGACGGAAGGTATGGAACTGCTTCTTTTCCCCTGAGGGTAGTCCCCCACTTGTGGACGCACCTTAACTTATTTAACCGGCCCCCTTTGGATAAAAATCTGTGTTGTTTCCTTCTTTTTTTTGTCCTCAGAAATAATGCTGCAGTCAACCTTCTTCAATATTTATCATGAATTTGTACGAGTGTGTCTATCGATAGAGTCCACAAAGCGACATTGCTGCTCATTTAAAAGTTTGATATGCGCCGCTCAAGTTACTCTCATTTTCTAATAATTATATATGCACGTGTATTTGTGCGTGTGTGTTTAAGCAAATGCTGATGTAGGACTTACTATGTGCCAGTCACTGTTCTATGTTCTTTACAAATATTAATTTATTTAAACTTCGTAACAACCCCGTGAGGTAGGTACTATTATCCCCATTTTACAGATGGGGTAACTGAGGCCAAAAGAGGTAACTTGCCCAAGGTCACGCCACTAGTAAGTGGTGGAGGGTGGAGCTGGGATTTGAGTCCAGGTATGCTGTTCCAGAAGCTTCCTTATGACCACTGTGAGGGGGAGGCTTGCCCTGAGAGGCCCCCTCAGACTCAAATGCGGCCCCTGGGCTGGGCCCTGGGAGGCCTGCTCTCTCCCCTTTCAAGAAAAGCAAACAGCAGCAGGGTCACTGCCACTGTGAGCCCTGGGCCTGCCCTGGGGTAAGGGCAGCCCGTGCTAAATAAAAAACAATTTAAAAATGAGTACCTCACAGGAGTCTTTGCCTGATTTCCTTTCTTCTTACTCAACACATGACTTCCTGTGTTTATTGGTCCCTGGAGTCAGACTGAGCTGAGCATGAAATCTGGCCCTGCCACCAGCAGCCTTGTGCCCTTCTCTGAGACTTTGTCCTTTTGTCTAAAAAGTGCGGATAATAACTGGAGAAATAAGTGAAAGCACCGCAATTCCCCTCGTTTACCCAAGAACCCCTGCCTTTCACATCAGCAACAGCGGCCCCAGGCCCAGAACCCACAGGGGCAGCCACTCCCAGAGACCGTGGACACGCCTGGCTTCTCAGGCCGCCCCGGGGAGGCTCCTTCTCTGACACCAAGGACCCCTCTGGACCTTCGCGTTCCCAGCACCCCCAACCCCCACAATCATGCCAGGACTAATAAAATATAAACCTAATAAGTCCCCGTCCTGTAACGCTCACCGTGGCTCTGCTGTCCGACCCAACACTGTCTGATGGTTATTGGCAGTGGCCAAGCTTCCAGAACAGAAAACCTTCAGGATGGGCATCTGGCGTTGGCTCTCTGCTCTGAGTAGATTTGCAGGCGTTAAATACGTGCTGGGGGGTGCAGAGGACTCTGCTGGTCCATGCCATGCAAGAGCGAAGTAGTCACTTAAATGCTCACCTCTAGACCCCTGCGGTCAGGGCCTGTGGCGGGGTCTGGGTGACCAAGCAGCTGCGGGCATGGCCTGTGTCAGCAGAAATAAAGAAAAGGACCGTGGCGCTGCTTGGATGCTTCTAAGTGCACCGGAAAACTTAGAAAAACAACGATGAGCTCCGGGCTTTCTAGAGCAATGTCTGAGTGAAGAGCCAAAGGTTCTCTCTATGCCTGGAGAAACCCTAGCGGCCTCTCCTCAGGGGGTGTCCTTGCAGGGGAAAAGTGATCTTCCTCAAGACCATCTCCCCCCACCCCTTACTTCTAGTTGCTTCTAGATGTACTACCAGACTCAAGACCTGGCAAGTTTCAGGGGGTTGGGTACAAGGTGTGGCCCATGAGGAGGCGTGGGGTGCACCAACGCATCACAAGATGTTGCCAGCTCGTGTCAACAGGGAAATGTGTATGACAATGGACCCGAAGTGTGGTGCATCCTAAGGGAAGGGATATAATGTTAGGTCTGGGCAAATTTATTGATGTGGGTGGGTGCGCTCCATGAGATCCTGAGTTCCTTGTGTCAGCTCAAGCAACCAGAAGTGGCTCTAAAGATTTGCTCAGTTGGTTCCTTGAGACCTGGACCCCAAAGGTAGCCTATACGGAGGGAAGCTGAGATGCCAGAATTTCTTTAGTGTAGAAGACAGTATTCAAAACATTCAAGAGAGGGCTTGAATGCTGAAGTAGACTTATTATTTAATACCCGTTCAACCAGCCCCTCACCACATTCAGGGGGTGGACAGGGGAATTCATTAATTAATTGATCAATCGATCAATCATGATGTCCCCAAGACTGAAATAAGTGGGCAGCCTAATAAAGTCTTGATTTGTATAAAAGCAGAAAAGCTGTAGGTCTGGGAAACAGAAGTCTAACTGAAGCAACAAAATGGAGAACTGTGACCCTCGGACTGGGCAGTTCATGGACGCAGAGCCCCTGGAATGACAGAGGCCAGATCCACTTAAGGAAGGACCCTGCTACAGAGCCAAAAGTGCATATTTCCTCCTGATTTTCTGTCAAAGGGCCCTGAAGCCACTTACCAGAGTGTGCATTGGAGAAGAGGAAATATGAAATAATTTAGGGATTATTGGATACTGGTTTGGAGCCGCCACTAATTCCAGAAGACCCAAAAGGCCACCGTGGTCCACTCAGAGCACGGGCTTCTGGAGGAATTCTGGAGATCCATGGCTGTGTAACAAACCACAACCATTTTCTTGTGTCTCGTTAGCTTGTGGGCCAGGAGTGCCGACAGTGCTCAGTGGGAGATTCTCTCGCTCCTCGTGCTGTCAGCCGAGGCTTGTGTTCCCTCTCTCGCTCTCTCTCTGTCAAATAAATAAATAAAATCTTAAAAAAAAAAAAAAAAAAGAATATTGCAGGAAACCACATCAGGTAATTAGGATCATTTGGCTGAGCTCCAGCTCACGTGGACCCAGTGGGTCCCAGAGCAGAGCTCAGGGTTGTTTTTCCAGCTTGGGAATGCACAGCTGGAATTGACACCTTCAGCAACCAGCCGCTCCCTACCTGTGCGGCGAGGGCTTTTATGGGAGGCAAGGCCAAATGGAAGCCCCCCCACCAAAATGGTAAAGCGGAAGCGAACTGCGTTCCCGGAGGGATGGCAGAGATCGTGCCCCGCACCGGAGACGCGCAGGATGCAGGGGTGGTTATTCCCACCGCGTCCCCGTTCGACGCACCTGGGACACGTGGAGCTTGCAGGAGGGCAGGAGGCCGTGTAAACGTACTCAGGTGGTGCTTCCAACTGCAGCTGCTGTTCCAGGTGTGGCTTCTTTGCTGGAGCCGCTCGGCACATCTGGCTCCTCTTCTCTGATCAAAGCAGTTTACTTTCAGTTGGCAGGGCCAGTAATATACCTTTCCCATCCGCCTTCGGGGTTATGTCGACTACCCAGCCCCCTTTCACAAACCAGACCCCAGGGACTGGGAGAGCTTCTCCCTTCTGCAGACTATCGCACCCGTCTCCTGAGCCCCCTGGACGACCACTCCCCAAGGATATCAGACAGCTGGCGGCAGGTGGATTACAGCCTGCCACCTCCGTCGTAGAAGGAGGAGAACCTCGCTCCCCTTGGCATAGACACTGATTCTGAGTACGGATTTCCTTGCCAAAAGCACCGTCCGTGCACAGTTGGAAGGGAAATAAACATCACCCCAACATGAATAAAGGGGCCTTTGTGTGCCTTGTGTACCCCACAGCTGCAGACCCCCAGGGGGAGCCCCGTGTAGACTTCTCCCTGAGTGCCCCCTTTGTAGCCAAGAGCTGTGGCTGACTGGGCTTCAGACGGGCTGGCCGGTGATCCCTCCCCTGATCCTCCAATTTCTCCTTGGGGGCCACTTTCCCACACCGTGTCGAGCCTAACAGTATACCAACGTCTTGTCCCATAGCACCCTGGCGGCTCAGAGGGACCCTGATGGGCCCCAGGGACCCCTGTGCCAGGGCTCGGAGGTGAGAGAGCACGGCGGCACGTTCTGTCTGCTCCTCGAGCGGAGAAGGGAAAGAGGAGAAGCTCTGGGGGAGGAGGTGGAGAGAAGGGCCTTGGTCCCTCCACCAGATAATGTTTTCTGCGTGAAGAAACTCACGGCCTCACGCCACCAAGGTCCCCTCCCTGCCCTGCCAGCCAGGCCTGCTGCCCCCGCCCCGCACCCCCCTTTGTGGGGCCTTCAGCCAAGCCCTGCCTTTTCTGTGCCTGTTTCCCTACCTGCACACAAGGGGGAAGGAAGACTCAGCCACGAAAGCTTTTCCAGCTTCCAAATTTGCTGAGTCTCTTCTGGGAAGTATCTGGTTTGGGAGAACAGAACCTCCCCTATTAAAAAAACAAAAGCAAACAAACGACAACAAAGCAGGTGTTCCTGCCCCGCGACACCTGACTCTTGGAGAGCATGGCTCCAGCCCTGGGCCAGCCCTGCAGCGGGCCCTGGGCCCTGGGCCATGTCCGAGGCCTGGAAGGTGGACAGTGGTGTCTGGTGGTGGCTGGAGAATAGCAGGGCCCAGGCCAAGCAGAAGGGGGACACTTCCCCTCCAAACTTGAGGGCACGTGGTACAGTGACATTGGAAATAGCCCTGGCGGGGTGGCTTGGTGGGGACGCTCACCCCCCCACCAGCACGGATGAGGAAAGCCAGGCTGAGGGAAGTAAGTAATTTGTCCAAGGCACCACGGGAAGTAAGGGGTAGAGGAGCCGGGGTCGGCCTGGCCCCCAATCCCTTCCCGCTGCAGGCAGTGTGGTTTTGTGGCTATGGTGGTTTCCTAGGGTTACCGCCACAAAGGACCACAAAGCAGATGGTGGAGCAGCTGAAATTTACTGCCCCCAGCATTCTGGAGGCCAGAAGGTTAAAATCGGGGTGTGAGCCAGGTTGATTCTTTCTGGGGGCGGGGGGCAATCTTTGTGGCCCTTGGCTCTAGAAACATCACCCCATCTCTAACGTCACTTCACACGGTGCTCTCCCCGTGTGCTCTGTGTCCAAATTCCCCCTTTCTGTGGGGACACCAGGCTCCACCAGTCATCTTGGGTTAGGGCCCAATGACCAACGGCTTCCTTACTCCAAGACAGGGTCTTTACAGAGGTAATCAAGTATTTTGACTTGAGGTGAGGCCCTGTTGAGCTGTGACTCTGGGGGGAGGGCGGGGAGGTGGGTAAGAATTGGGATTTGTGTCGTAGGTGGTGTGAGCCAGATCCCTCGTGGCCGAGCCTGGGACAAGGGGCCTCTGGCACCCAGGGCACCCCGGTGTTTCTCATCCCAGCACTCTCCAGTCGCCCCGTAGATCATCCAAGATCCCTGGAGATCAGGCTTCCACTGGGAAGAGTGGTCAGGGCTGCAGGGCCTCGGGCCTGACTGCCCGGTCTCTAAGCCACCCCTGTCCCTCCGCCCGCCCCAGCCCTTCCTCCCCCAGCCCCGCCGTCAGGATCTGCACTTACTCTCCACCTTCCCAGACACATACAAGTAAATTTTTTTTATTCTTATGTTAATCCCCATACATTACATCATTAGTTTTAGATGAAGTGTTCCATGATTCATTGTTTGTGCATAACACCCAGTGCTCCATGCAGAATGTGCCCTCCTCAGTACCCACCACCAGGCTAACCCATCCTCCCACCGCCCTCCCCTCTAGAACCCTCAGTTTGTTTTCAGAGTCCATCGTCTCTCATGGTTCGTCTACCCCTCCGATTTCCCCCGCTTCATTCTTCCCCTCCCGCTACCTTCTTCTTCTTCTTTTTTTTTTCTTAACATATATTGCGTTATTTGTTTCAGAGGTACAGATCTGAGATTCAACAGTCTTGCACAATTCACAGCGCTTACCAGAGCACATACCCTCCCCAGTGTCTATCACCCAGTCACCCCATCCTTCCCACCCCACCCCCCACTCCAGCAACCCTCAGTTTGTTTCCTGCAATTAAGAATTCCTTATATCAGAGACACATACAAGTAAATTTAAAAGACTGTATCTTGATTACCAATGTAAAGACCTGTCTCCAAATCAGGTCACATTCTGAGGTACCAGGGGTCAGGATTTCAATATGAGTTGGGGGGGGAGCAGAGTATGAGAGACAAATTCAACCCCTAACAGTGGCTGAGAGCCCAGATTTGCTACCTGGGCCCTGAGCGGCCCCAAATCTTGCCTGGATGGTCCCGGTGTTAAATTCACAGCAGGCTGGTCTCAGTTCATTCAGAAGGCAGACGGCCAGGCTGCCCGCTCGGAGCGGTGTCTGGGGGGAGCATGGTGGGCGATGACAGACGCCGCCCAGGAGGGTCTGATAAACCAGCCCAGCAGCTCCTGGCAAAGCAGCCCCCTCCCCACCCAGCTCTGCCCTTGCCGGGGGCCTGGCGCGGTGGGCCCCTCACAACCACCTGCAAGGTAGGGATAAACTATTCCCATTTTACAGAGGAGGAAACTGAGACTCAGAGGAGGGAATTCACCTGCCCACGGGGTCACAGCTGACAAGTGACAGAACAAGATTCAACACCTGGCAACCCGGCCCCCGAGCCTGGCCTCCCAACAACCCTCCCTCACACTCAGCTGCAGAAATGGACTACAGGGCCCAGTCCCCCTCCTGTGGGATTGAGGACATGGATTGATGAGCAAGCAGGAAGGGAAGAGGAGGCCCAGTGACCGGGCCCTGGACACCAGCCCCAGGCAGGACTCGGCTGCCTGCCGGATCAGGACCGGAACGGCCTCCCTAGCCCTGATGCACCGGCCTCCCCTCCGAAGCTCAGTCTTGCCATTGTGCAGTAGAGACAGGAATTGCCAACCGTTTCGGCCGCTGAGAGGCTCCAACTCGATCCAGCGGGACAGCCCTTTGTGTCCCTGAGGGCGGGGCCTGCACCTGGGTTGTCCCCTTTGGGGCCCAGTGGAGCCTGGCAAACTGAAGGTACTTAGTGAGAGCCCAACAGTAGAATTGTGGCTTCTATAAAGGTAGATAATGAACAAAATCACAACTTTTCTAAGCTAAGGTCATACAGCCATTAACTAAACTCCAAGGAGAGATAGGACATGATGGCACAGACTTCAGATACCGTACAGGCTGTGAGGAACTCAGCTAAAAGGGGGCACCTGGGGGGCTCAGTCAGTTAAGCGTCTGACTCTTGGTTTCAGCTCAGGTTATGGTCTCAGGGTTGTGAGATCAAGCCCCGCATCAGGCTCTGTGCTCAGCGGGGCGTCCGCTTGGGATTCTCTCTCTCTCCCTCTGCCCCTCCAACCCCCTCAAATAAATAAATAAATCTTTTTTTTTTTTTTTAAAGAATTCACTTAAAAATTTGGGTAACTTGCTAAAGGTGAAGTGTGAGCTAGTGTGAGGTATACAATCCCCAGGAGCCACAGATGCAGGGGAATTCCTACCCACTCACAGGCTCACCTCCAAGCACTTCACCTGATGCTCACAAGAAAGACTGGGGGCAGGGCAAGAGGCCTCCTAGATCACCAGTCACCATGGAAAAGACACAAAGCCTTTTCCACTCTCTTTCCTATGGAACAAGAGCCTTAAGTAGCTGAGAACAGAGCAGGAAAACCCCCCAGACCTATTACAGTTGGGGGAATCAAACAGAAAAACCCTCCAACTCTGGGGGAGGAGTAGAAATACATCCTGGGAGGGGCGCCTGGCTCAGTCAGCGAAGCATGTGACTCTTGATCTCGGGGTCATGAGTTCCAGCCCCATGCTGGGTGTAGAGATTACTTAAAATAATAATAATAAAAATAAATATAAGAAATAAATACATTCTCAGCATAGAACATTAGAAAGTGAAATGATAGCCTGCAGAATGGGAGAAGACATTTGCAAGTCACATATCTGATAAGGGATTAATATCAAGAATGTACATTTACGTGTGTGTGTGTGTGTGTGTGTGTATAAAACCGACCTCAACAACAAAAAAACCAAACACCCAATTCAAAAATGGGCAAAGGACTTGAAAAGACAATTCTCCCAAGAAGATATACACACGGCCGATAAGCACGTGAATAGATGCTCAACATTATTAATCATTAGGGAAATGCAAATCAAAATTACAATGAGAGGTGCGCCTGGATGGCTCAGTCGGTTAAGCATCTGCCTTCGGCTCAGGTCATGATCCCAACGTCCTGGGATCGAGTCCTGCATCGGGCTCCCTGCTCTTGGGGAGCCTGCTTCTCCCTCTCCTGCTCCCCCTGCTTGTGCGTGCACTCTCGCTCTCTCTCTCTCTGTGTCAAATAAATAAATAAATAATAAATCTTCAAAAAAAATTACAGTGAGATACCATTTCACACCCATTAGAACAGCTATTATTTAAAATAAACAAAATAGGGGCGCCTGGGTGGCTCAGTCGTTAAGCATCTGCCTTCGGCTCAGGTCATGATCCCAGGGTCCTGGGATCGAGCCCCGCATTGGGCTCCCTGCTCCGCGGGAAGCCTGCTTCTCCCTCCCCACGCCCCCTGCTTGTGTTCCCTCTCTCGCTGTGTCTCTCTCTGTCAAATAAATAAATAAATAATCTTTAAAAAATAAAAAAATAAAATAAACAAAATAGCCCAGAAAATAACAAGTGTTGTTCAGGAAGCGGAGAAACTGGGACATCTGTGCGTGGCTGGTGGAAATGTAAAATGGCGCAGCCACTGTGGAGGAGGTATAGTGGTTCCTCAAATAATTAAACGTAGAATTGCCATATGATCCCACAGTTCCACTTTGGGGTATGCTCAACAGAACGGAAAGCAGGGATTTGAAGACGTGTTCGTACGTACTCACGCAGCATCATTCACACCAGCGAAAAGGCGGGGTCGAACGGGTCCCGGGAAGGCTTTCCAGGTCCGCCAATCTGTGGATCTTCAACTGCCTTGGAAAGTGGGACCCTGAGGACCATCTGATGTGGTCCAGCCTTGGCCACGTCATAACAGTGTGGCCCGGACGTCAATATCTGAGAACCCACTCACAAATCCCGCCGACTGCACTAATATTTGCCTAATGTTACTGATAATATATTAATTACATGGACATATTTCAGAAGGTGTTATGAGTTGAATTGTGTCCCCCCAAAAGATATGTTGAAGTCCTAACCCCCAGTACCTGGGGATGTGGCCTCACTTGGGGAGAGTCCTTGCAGATGTAACCGGGTTAAGGTGAGGTCATTGGTGTGGTCCCTAATCCAATATGACCGCTGTCCTCATAAGAAGGGGGGGAGTCTCACTCGGGAAGATGGAAGATGGCCGCGTGACGACAGTGGCAGGGAGTGGAGCCACAAGCCAAGAAACCCAGGGCTGTCACCGCCCGCAGAGGCTGAGGCGGGAAGGGCTCTACAGGAGTCTCAGAGGGAGCACGGCCCTGCTGACCCCTTGATTTCAGACCTCTGGCCTCCAGAACTGTGAGAAAATTAATTTCTGTTGTTTGTGGTATTTTCTGACGGCAGCCCTGGGAAACACAGCAGGCCACGGGAAAATTAGCACCAGTCTGCCATTAAACCTCAGATAACGGGAAAGACCGTGTTATTGTGCGTGTGTCTACAACGTGTGAGCCCCCCAGCCCCCGCAGCCGTGCTGCCCTTCCCGCCCTCCCTGACCTCCTGGCACGGCCAGGCCTCCCGACACCTCCCGGGCTCACCAACATGCCGCTTCTCCGGCCACAGACCCTCCACCCCTGCAGCCACCATCCCATCCCGCTAGCTACTTCCAAATCTCTGCAACATCTTTGGAAATGCTCTTTCTGCCTCAAGGGAGGGCTCCTGTGGGGGTGGGAGTCGGCGCTCCAAGCACAAGGGCAGGATAAGGGCCAAGAAGAGCCCATGTCTTCGAAAGTCCAAGCAACCCCACTCAGGGGAGTTTCCTGGGGATGTGCAGCTGGGAGCCAGCCTCACCAGGACAGTCTCAGGGGACTTCCCTCTCCAACAGATGTGGGAGCTGACCTGAAGCAGATGAGCACACTCGGGACACAGGAGGGGGGGGGCAGGGGGGGTATGGAGATGCCCCGGTGGGAGCAGCCCTCCTAGACCGTCTTGCGCAGGCTCTGCCTGGAAGAGACCCCTTCTCCCGCTGTCTCTAACCCTCCCTTCCTGCCCCCCAATGTCTTCTGGCTCAGTGCCTCTCACTCTTTGTCAAATGAGTTCACCAATCTGGAAGGCAGGTTCACGGAGAGCTCCAGAGCTAGGAAAGGTCTAGAAGAGGGTCCGGGCCAGTGGGAAAACAGCATGAAGTCAAGAGGCTAGGCTCTCTTGAACTTGGAGTTCAGATATGTGTCTTATGTGCACATGTGTGAGTGGTTATGTGTGTGTGAGAATACGTGCCCATGCATCCATACACATGCACATATGTGCACGTGGACACATGTGCGTGCATGCGTGTGTGTGTGTGTGTGTGTGTGTGTGTGTTTGGGACAGGAGCCGAGGAGCTCCATAAGCCAACTAGGTCCACCTCAGATAGCTTTCCACCCCCAAACTTTTTGCCCAGGAAATGTAATTAATTTAAACACTATCCCACCTCCTTTCTCTCCCCCAGTCACTATTGATCACAACAACCCCGGCCTCTGGTCCTCTGTTTGGAAAGTCTTTTTCAGCCTGGTGCTCTCCAGCTCATGACCAACTTCCAGGTAGAGTAAAGGATTAAATGGAAGGCACAATAAGAAGTGAAACAATTAGAATTTCTGCCTCATTATCATGGTAATCTTATCAGTCGGATAATGAGGTATTAATGGAGATTTAATGTGCATCTCATAACAGAATCCCTTGGAGAAAACACACAGGGAAATTGCTGTAAATCCACTTAATGATGGAGAAGTCCCAAAACACCATATTCCAAAGGATGAAAAATGCAGGATGCAAATGAGAAAGAATCAAGGTCAATAACACCACGGGGACGGGCCTAATGGCAGATTTGGAGATATATGTAATAAAAATTGCATGTTGCTTTTAAACCTCACCCTCTGTTTTCAAATGTGCATCCCTAGTAATGAAACACAGAAGTGCAGCCAGAATGATTTGTATGTTTTAGAAACCATAGGGGGGATGGAAAAATGTCTCACAACCCATCAGGCCCCCCCGAGGGGAGCCATGGGAAATGGGGTGTTTTACCGAGAGGCTTCCAAGGGAAGGGGGGGCAGAGGAAGAGCCCTTTGGTTGGCAGAGGGGGAAGCAGCCTATGTGAGTTCAAGGTCATTTGGGAAACATGCGCGCATTTACTCTCACTCCTTCATTCCGCCGTTTGTCGGCTGACCACAGGCAACTCAGAAAGATGAAGGCCACAGTCGGGTACAAGCCAAAAATAAGAACCCTCATTCAGAAAGCACCTACTCTGTGTCACGCATGGCATTACTGAAATGCCATCCACGGACGATCTCGTTTAATTCCAACAGCAACCCTGGGACATGGAAACTATTAATATCCCCATTCCTCAGATGAGAAACTGAGGCTCAGAGAAATGAAGTAAGTGTCTCAAGCTGCATCGTGGCCTGAACATCACCACTACTGTATTAGGTTGAACCATACGAAACTGGCCATGTTTGACTGGGATCCACAAAGAGGGTGATCTCATTCGGTTCAGGCTAATCTTTTACTCTGTGGCTAGGGACCCTTTCTTTCTTTCTTTTTTTAAAGATTTTATTTGACAGAGAGAGAGACAGCGAGAGAGGGAACACAAGCAGGGGGAGTGGGAGAGTGAGAAGCAGGCTTCCTGCAGAGTAGGGAGCCTGATGTGGGGCTCGATCCCAGGACCCTGGGATCATGACCTGAGCTGAAGGCAGACGCTTAACGACTGAGCCACCCAGGTGCCCCGCTAGGGACCCTTTCTAAGATACGGAAGCCTCTGAACAAGGCAGACAGAGGGACAGAAACAGTGCACTGAGCCGAGTTGCAGAATCCGAGGGTCTGTGGCCTCACAGAGGACCAGGTCCAAGAACCTGCCACAGCCCCTGGACTCCTATTTCCCACATCCGCTCTGGGGGTTCAGCGAGTGGGTGCTGAGTACATGGAAAGGAAGCCCCAAAACACTCATCCCGTAAGTTAAAAGCACTTCGTGAATTGGAAAATGCTAAGCAAACGTTGACTGTTTGGTTCTTATAATTTATTGATGATAATAAATAACCTTAGGGCTTCCCAGACATTTGCAAGGACTGAAGATAAAGCTAGCTCTATTTTTCACTTATTTTAGGCCATGTAGATAAGGAGAGTTTTGTGGGGCTCTGAGCACAGAGTGACTAACTGTCCGGGTTTGCCTGGAACTGTCTCGGTTTTAGTCCTGAAAATCCCACATCCCGGGAAACCCCTCGGTCCTGGGCAAATTGAGACAGTTGGTGGTCACTGTGCCCCAGAAGGACAGCTGGACTCCCGGGGTCATGGTTGGGAGGCGTCAGGCCCGTTCCATCCAGCACTGGGCGGGCAAGCAGCCCGGTGTACTGAGGCAGAACGGGAGGGCAGAGAAGGCCCTTCCCACAGAGCTATGGTCTGAGCTCTGGAACAGCCCCTGAACATCCGTCACCTCCTTATTCCTCAGGAACCCTGACAGCCAGAGGGTCATGAACCCACTTCACAGATGAGGAAACTGAGACGCGGGCTGGTGCAGGGACTTGCCCAAAGTCCCAAGTAGCCAGTGAGCGTCCAAAGGGCAGAAGAAGGACAACAAGACCCGGCTGGAGGGTGGAAAAGGGCCCCAGAGAAGAGGTCAGTCGCAACCAGGGAGAAGGCGGGTATTAGGCAACATTTCTGGAGTCTTACAGCTGTGTTCCGTTTAATCACAGACTGCAAATTGAATGATGTTAAGACAGTGTTGCCTCTTTGAATTTCCCCCAGGTCCTTTTTAATGAATAAATAGGCATGATTTGTAATTAGCTTATCCATTGTGCGAATCTTCTAGAGCACCTGAAGTGAGTTAAACATGCCCCCTGCAATCTCGTCAACAATATTAATTCGCTCCGCAAACCTTTCCTCCTGGTCCACCGTGCGTGCGACCGAATGATCACATATTGCTCTGCGGTGGACATATTGAGAAAAATTGGGATTTTTTCGGCCTGGAAAATGAAGACACAGTGTCCTCATCAGTCCTGCCTCCCAGTGTGGGATTTGGAAGCGACAAGTTTGGTTTGTTTTCATCAGCAAACACTAGATAACCCGCAAAACACTCTCCCACCTTTAAAATTCCCACAGCCACTGGCTCGAAAAGTTTCTGGTCATTAACACCGCCTCACCGAGGGGCCCGAGGCAGGGGCCAGAGGTTGTCACCAACCCGGGCTGCCTTTCTTTGGAGCGAGCTGTCATCTGCTTGCGGGGGCTGCCCGGTCCCCGCCGCCGCTGTTTGAGTCCACTAACTCCTGCCAAGCTAACGGGCGGCCTGTATCATTTATCCTGTAATTGGGGCTGCTTGTCACGAGTTTTGCCTGATTTCCGTGCTAACCACGTGGCCGCTGCTGAAATTCCAAATCCTAACGTTTCCTGGCTCAGAGCTGGTGGGAGGGCCCCTCGGCGCAGGTAGCGTTCTTGATTGCCTCCACATTTTCCAGCAAAGGGGTTTCCATTCATCTTCATCATGGGCTCAATCTGTGCTCAGAGAGGAGGCGGCCGCCCTGGTGGATCCTCTCCACCCAGTCACCTGGAGGCTCTCTCTCATCTGTTCCTCTGCGTTCACGGCCGCATTTATATTCCGCCTGCCCTGCTGCTTTCTCAGGGGTCCGCGAGGGGTCCCCAGCAACCAGGCCCTCTCCCCCCACCCCGGGCCCTGCATGGGAATCCAGGTGCCAGCCTGTTACAACAAAGGAGGAGGCGAAGGTCACCCCTTCTTCTGAACAAGGAGAATGGGGAGGTGGAGACGCTCCCTCTGTCCTTGCCGTGGCCTTGACACTGGGGAGAGGACCTAGCTGTGTGTGGGGAAGCGGGGAGGTCGGCTTTCCGTGCTCCAGAGAATCCTATTCAGCCCGATCTGCTGGTGTGCGCTGGGTGCCAGGCTTCATGCTGGGTACTAGGGAGGCCACCTGTGTCCAGCCCTGCCCTGGAGAGGATCACAGGCACAGGAGAAGTGCACAGCAGGATCAGGATAATAAAGAACTATCATGGGTACCATCCTCTACAGTTGGCAAAACTCCTTCTGCTTCCACCCCCTGGGAGGGGCCCCCACCCCCAATCCTGCTGGGCTGATATTTTGCAGAGGGACAGACAGGACCCCTCAGTAGCTAAAAACAAGGACTTGGGAATCCTCTAGGCCTGGATCAGATCCTAGTTCAGCCATTTATTTTCTACGTGGCTTTATACAAACCACCTCACCACTCCGAGCCTCAGCTTCCTCATCTGTAAGATGGGGCTCATTATACTACCCAGCTTCTGTGAAATAACGTGTATAAAAGCACTCAGCTCTGTGCCTGGCACATGAAAATGGTCCCAGAACTCGAGGCATTATTGTGACTAATAATATGCACACCCTTGGTGGCACCTTCGTGAAGGATGGGGTCTGAGGGTCCCCACAGTTTGAGAACTAGATTGTCCAGCGAGGTCATCTAGCCCAGGAGCCTGTCAGAGCTGGGCTCAAGTCCTGACCTGGTTCCTCATTGGCTATGTGACTCAGGGCTGCTGGCTCATCTATGAAATGGGGATGACCTTGCCATTAGGTTGCTATAGAAACACTTCCTAGGGGCGCCTGGCTGGCTCACTTGGTGGAGCATGCGACTCTTGATCTCGGGGCTGTGAGTTTAAGCCCCACGCCAGGTGTACAGACTACTTTTAAAAAAAGGAAAAAAAAAAAAAACCTTTGTATATTGAGAAAAATGGTTATTGTTTGCTATAACATAGGGCAGGCAAGGAAGAACGTGGTGTACGTGTGTGTCGAGTGGGAGGGGGCATGCATGAGTCCCGGCGTCTGTCTAGAGCTGTCCCAGTAAAGAGTTGGGGCACTGGTTGGTGTTTCCCGTGTCCAGGAACCTACCCACTCTCCTGGGCATCCTGACCCCTCCTCCAGAAGGGCCTGATCGGGCCTTCACCAGGAAGCCTTTTCAGCCAATGGTGTGTACCTGTCCTTGGCCACAAGATGTCACCCAAGGAACAGCAAAGCAGGGGCCTGGGAGGAAACCGGCCAGCCCAACAGCAACCCAGGAAACAGCAAGTCCCAGCCCTTCTCACATGGCCCCTACCCCGGGGAAGCCTCAGAAGAGCCAGCAAAGACGGGCATGCTGAGGTGGGTTCAAATCCCAGACTTCCTGCAGGATGGGACACTGTTGTCCCAGAGAACACTGGTTTGTAGCTCCCACCCCAAATTAATAAATAGGTATGATAATCCCCACTACACAGAGTAGGATTAAATAGTGCCTGGGGAGCAAGGGTCAGGAGAGGGTGGTGCAAACGGACAACCGAACTTGGGTGTGAGTGGGCTGCCCCTGGGCCTGGCGCTCAGCAGGGTACCTGACATCCTCCATCCCCATCCTGTGCTTGGTAAGGTGTGGGGGGCACACACCTGAGAGGCAACAGTGTGGCATATCCTCTGCCCCTCAGGGCATCCCCAGGCTCCCTCTTCCTGGTGACTCCATCTCCCTGGTGGTTCAGCTCCACGTGGCCCAGCAGGGCCCATACCAATTCTTTGCGTGGCAGCCACCTGGTGCCTGGATCTGGAATAGGGAAGAAGTGGGAGGAAGGGCATGACCCCAACCCTGGCGCCCCTGGGGCAGCCCCAAGTGAACCACCCCAGTGGTGGGCAGGCTGCAGCCTGGAACCCGGGGACCCCGTGCCCAGCCAGGGGTGCGCAGCAGGAGACATTGAGGGCCAGCCAAATGCCCTGGTGTCTCCAGACCTGAGGACCAGCTGCAGCTGGAGAACCCAGGGATCCTGGATCCCCGGCCTGAGCCCGCAGGGCCCGCAGACCTTGACCCTGGCCTGGAGGCTGAGCATACAGTCGAAGTTCCTTGCAGACGGGACTTGGTATGACCGTGCCCACACTTTGCTGGGTACAAGGCTCCTTATCAGTTCCTCCACCAGCTGGGGCTACAGAGGTGGAGGCCAAGGGCTTTGGGGCAAGGTGCCTTCCCAGAGGATGTGAAGGTGGGGGAGGGAGAGCCCCTGTCCCTACAGGGGCTGAATTTGGGAAGAAAGAATAGTGAAATCTCCCTGCCGAGGAGCTACTATGGTCTGTCCTCTCTTCCACCCCCATCTGCAGACATTTGGGGACACCTGCCATTTGGGGTGGGACAGTCCCTGGAGACCATGGGTTCCGGGGCGATCAGTGCTTTGCAGAGAAGTGTACAGGGGATGAGGCCTCACTGGGGACAGAGGGAAGGATGGGGGCTTCTGGGGGGGTCTGCCGTCCTCCCTTTGAAGCTGGATTGGTAGGGAGAGGCGTTGAAACCGGAAGGCTCAGTAAGGGCAGACAGAGGCTTACAGGCAGGCGAAGGATGACAGTTGGGGGCAGAGGTAAGCGTTTTGAGGCCCCAGTGGGAGCTGGAGAAGGACAGAGGCATAAGGCTGAAAAGTAGGTCGGAACCAAAATAGAAGAAAGAAGATTTTAGGCAGAAGAGGAATCTGATCAGACTTGATCAATTCTAAGGGCTCCTAGGAGAAAGGGCGAGAGGGAGGCGGTTGTGAGAACAGAGCTGGGGAAAAGCGGCCGTGGGGGTGGAGGCACACTCCGGAGAAGCCGCTCAGGAGGCCTGGGCGATACAGAGATGGGGGCAGCGAAGAAGAACCCCAGAGGCAGGACCGCAGGGCACGAACCGACTCAAGTATCCAAATCTGGAAGGTTTTAAGCTGCAGAAACTGTTCCACTATGGTTAGTATTCACGATCACAGCACAACAGATGTAGGTTCACAATGGAGCCTTTCAGTTAAAACTGGGTTCCCTTCGAGTGGTTTCTGTGCTCCTCGGCTGACCGTGCCTGGAATGTCTAGGGGCCTAGCCAGGGCTGGCCCCTTTCCGTGACCTCCACAGTGTCCGTGCGCTTTAGCTCCAGCCCTCAGTTAGATGATAGCACAGGAGAACTATTTCAAGATTTTATATATATAATCGTAATATACATGTGACCAAACCAGAGACTGGAAGAGTCATTGAGGTAATAGAGCCCAATTCAGGAAGGGGTCACCTGCCTCAGGTCTGGTTAGAGGCAAAGCTAAGATGGGAACCGTCTTCAGGCTCCCGCACCAGGTACTACGACCAGACACCACTCAACACCGTGGCTTTTCGGGAGGTGGCAGGAGTCTTCCGGGGAGGGAGAAAAAACCCTCTTCGGGCTGGTGGGTGTGGTCCAGCCTTGCGGTGGGGGAGGTGCTGGAAGGAGGCCCTTATCGCCTTCCCTTTGTGTTGTCTGGCCCGTTCCTACCCACTTGCCCCCTTCCCCTTCCTCAGACTCACTCCCCACTCGCTCCCCCAGCGCGGCCCCTGTCACTAGCGTGACCACAAAAGAGGGAACACGGGGTTGTTGGTGAGGAGGGAGGAAAATAAATCCAGGACTTGGAATCCACAAAGTGACGGAGGGAAACCAAAATAGGGGATGAGGGAAGCGAAGGTTCTCTCGCTGTCAGCAGGGCCAAGCCCAGGCTGCTTTTTGGGAGAAGCCGAGTCAGAAGCCAGGGGCTGCTGGAACCAATGCTGTCATCTCACACGGGGACACCAGTTCCGAAGGGAAAACAAAACACAACAGAAATGGAAGAGACAAGTAGAAAGCGAAGAAAACAGGAAGATTAGATAAATATCTTTTCGTACCGAAACTTGAACACTGAGATCCTCTGGGGATGTTTAGCCATTTGAGGTTTGGGGAAGAGAGTTTTTACATAACCACACGGGTTATAAAGAAAACACTTGGGCTTAAGCAAATAAAAAGAGCCATCCTTAGAGGATAAATTGGACTGGCTGTCTGGCAAAAGTTCTCCTTTAAAAGAGCGGGCCTTCTTCACACCTGTTACCCTTGCAGGACTTGGAGCCAAGCCTTCAGGAATTGAACACCTTTTGCAGTGGATCCCAAATTTTAGCGAGCATCAGAGTCAGATGGGGAGCTTGCTAGGAATGCAGGTTGCTGGGCCCTCCCCCAGAAATTCTGATTCAGGGGCTATGGGGTGCAATCACAAGCTTACGGACATCCCCAGGTGGGTGGCGCAGATGGGCCACTGGTTCATGCTTTGTGAAATGCTCTCTGGGCGCTTCTCAAACTTCCCTGAGAATGTCACCTGGAAGACTTACTTTTGTTTTTTATAGAAGATACTTTTAATTATTAAAAATTATAAAGACTGTATATGATTTGGAAATAAGACTACCACATGACGGCCAAATAAGAATCGTCCAGGGGGGCGCCTGGGTGGCTCAGTCGGTTAAGCGGCTGCCTTCGGCTCAGGTCATGATCCCAGGGTCCTGGGATCGAGCCCCACATCGGGCTCCCTGCTCAGCGGAGAGGCTGCTTCTCCCTTTCCCTCTGCCTGCCACTCTGCCTATTTGTGCTATCTCTCTGTCAAATAAATAAATTAAAAAAAAAAAAAAAAGAATCGTCCAGGGGCACCTGGGTGGCTCAGTAGTTAAGCATCTGCCTTCAGCTTAGGTCATGATCCCAGGGTCCTGGGATCAAGCCCCACACTGGGCTCCTGGCTCAGCGAGGAGCCTGCTTCTCCCTCTCCCTCTGCCTCTCTCCCTGCTCATGCTCTCTCTCTGTATCTCTGTGTCTCAAATGAATAAATAAAATCTTTAAAAAAAAAAAAAAAAAGAATCGTCCATCCCATGCCTTTGGTCACTCAGAAATAAAATGTTACCAGCTAGGACTGTGGTTGCTGGTCACCTTCCATTGTTTATATCTGTGAGTTCACCATAGTCTACTTCCCCTTCCCCATAAATTCCAGACCCTTCTTCATATGCCCACAGGCCCCATCTCTGAGACCTGCCTGGAATAACGATATGCTGTGCCATGTCGTCTTTTGACTGACATCACCCCCTTGTATGCTTCACTATTCCCTCATTGCCACATCTCCTCTGTTGCTGGAGAAAATGCTGTGACTGGGTGTTTTTCTTCCACCTGTCTCATGATGGGGTCCTGACCACTTGCCCTGGTAAATGCACATGATTCAGAGATCTTCCGAGAACCAAGCTGCCAACTTTTCAGACTCACGTCTGAAACACTGATCAAGTACCTGTAATACAGGTCTTTGAAAGGTGGCTTCTACGTTTCATTTTTTAAAATTTAATCTTTGGTCTTCTCCTGACTCTCTAGCCCAGATAGCCTAGAGCCAGGATGTAAAGGATGTAAAGATGCCTGGTTCCATCCTCAATAAATTCGGATTTACAAACAAGAGTACCAGGTGATTCTCAAGAGGGAAGTTTGGAAAACAATGGTTTACAGAACTCCCTAGGGCACAATTTTGGGTCCCACTCCTGGAGATTATAATTCATTTGGTCAGAGTCAGGACAGATCCCGACTGAATTCCCCAGGAATGACTAAGAAACATCAGCGGCGGGCGCCTGGGTGGCTCAGTTGGTTAAGCGACTGCCTTCGGCTCAGGTCATGATCCTGGAGTCCCGGGATCGAGTCCCGCATCGGGCTACCTGCTCAGCAGGGAGTCTGCTTCTCCCTCTCCCGCTCCCCCCCTCTTGTGCTCTTTCTCTCTCTCTCTCTCTCTCAAATAAATAAAAAATCTTTAAAAAAAAGAAACATCAGCGGCTACATATTTGAATCAACAGTCCTGGTTACAAAACTTCTGTCAAACCTACAAATTAAGAGGGGTAAGGAAAGCTGAGGTGAAAATGTCCTCTTTTAAAAAATCACATCAAAAGGGGTGCCTGGCTGGCTCAGTCGGTGGAGCATGCAACTCTTGATCCCAGAGTCGTGAGGTCAAGCCCGTCCGGCATAGAGATGACTTTAAAAAAATCACATCAGATACTCTGTTTTCACAGGAACATAAAATTTAATGGTTTCGGCCAGCAATATGCTGAATTCCTAGTTAACAGAAATAAGTCTACTGTGGTTTTCATGTTCAGCATCTACAACAGGTTCAATGACTTGGAACTGAGAGCTATTCCCACATGTGGAAGATGTTTTCAGGATCCCCACAGCCAGAGATTTTTCTGGTCTCTTTGGTCAATTTTTTTTTTTTTTTTGAAGTCTATGTACTGCATTTTGTACCCCAAGAAGATGGAAAAGGATTCTTCTGGAATGAAATGACTGAAGCAAAAGCTCTTTAATGAATCCTTACATCTCTAGGCAGAGGACACATTTATAGCCAAGAAGCGCTTCTGAGAAATGATCTCACTTCTCAGGATCGTGACACATCTTACAGGCAGCACTACAGGGAGGCCTAGCTCAATAGTGACGCAGCTCAGCATCCTTCGGGAAAGGCTACGGAGCCACTTACTGGGAGACCGGGGTTGAGTGGGTAAAATATAACAGGAGTCCAAGCACATAGGTAATGCCAAGTTGGCAAGAAAAGTTGAATTCTATTTTCAGTTTTAGGCAAGTGATAGCATTGATTTTAATATTGAACAGACTGAATGAAAATGGAGCCCTAATCAAATTTTTAATGTCTCCTTCTAAATGAAGTGCAATCAATATAGGGAAAGCACCTTTCTACCAGTGAGGGAAGCCTGCAGAGTGAGCTTGTGACAAGGACTCCTTGTCTGATAGCACCTCCCCTCAGCTGAAAAGATTAATAAAGGCTTCAGTGAATACCGTGATGGGGACTTCTGTTCGCAGAACTAAGGCTGATGAGTAGCTACCAAATACAAGGGTCAGAAACAAACCGTGTGAAACCAGTCAATGTTCACCATCGCCTTAGCAACCGCGAGTTCATGCTCATTCCTTCCTGGACCACACTTAACAAATATCCTTAGACGTTCAGGAGAAAAAGACAAGTGTGAATTCATGGAGAAATTAGTAATATTTGAAGTCTTCAAACTTTCAGAACTGCTTCTGCGTATAAAATAGATGATGGAAACATAAAATCCAGTGAATTCAACTGCTCTCCCTTTTTAATCAGCTTTACAGAACGATACCATACATCAGTCATCACATTAGAAGACAGGAGTTTCCTGTACATATACAAGATTGTGCAAGCTCATTAGCTGAGGCTTATAGAAGGTTTTATCAGTTTCAAGAGGAGAGGCAGTACAACGCTTTTTAATACAGGTGAAGCACAAGAATACGGTAAACAAGACAGAGTATCAGCCCAGCAGAGGTGAATTCTTACGGCGTGTGGCTGCTGCCCACACTATCTGCCACGAACCCAGTAGAGAGGACTTCCTCCCTCTTGAACTTAACCTTTGCTGAGTGCAGGCCTGTGGGACACACCAGCTCCACGGTGACTCCACACCAACCATGACACTGAAGCAAACTATGTTTTCCTTTCTCCGAGTGTTCTCAGGAGGAATAAAGCGATTCCTGGTCATCCCACTTCTTGGGTAACCTACATTCTAAAATATATTAAGTATTAATCTGGCAAAGTTCTCAAGCATTTTGGCATTCAAAATACCTCAAATGTCTCATCACTGTTAACCTACTAAAAATTCTTTGAGCTTCAACAAGATTGTTTCTGATCCCCCCGCCCCAATGATGGCAATTGCATACAGAGTAAATCCACTAGACTTAAAAGAACGAAAAAGACAGCAAATACAGACTTTTCCTTAAAGAAATAAAGCAGGAATGGAGAGGCAGGAAGAGAAAGTCTAAGACACACATGGAGGAAGCTAACCCCACTATATTTCTATCACTTCTACGTAATCCACTAATAATTTTGAGCAAGTGTGGTCCAACTTCCCCTTTCCACACCCAATCACATCAGAGAGAGGAATTTTTAAATTTAGTCTCCCCCATTTTAATTATGTAGTTGACCTTTACTTGGCCCAAATTGGAATCCCCATGGCAGGCAACTCGACAGAGGTGCTGGATGGGCATGCGCAGTCGGCTACACGGTCTCAGCACAGCCTGGCCACTGTCTGGGCCCGGTTTCTGTTCTCTTGCTCATGCACCTCAGCAACACGTATACTGAAAGTCCGTGTTAAACAAAGGCTTCCAGGACACAAAAGGAAAAGAAAAACCATGCAACACGTCTATTCTCAATCCCTCACAAGGCCTAATTCTCTTACTACAGCGATTTAATATCTGTATTTAAAAAAGGCTTTCATCAGCAGGTTTTTAAATGAAAAATCGGAAGAAAGCAATTACTGTGGCTGAGATGTGAACTAAAGTGGAGAAAGCAAACAAAATGTTAACCAGGTTTTAAAAAAAACCAATTTCACAAGGAAACACAATCTTCAATCTGTATTCCTATTACCTAACCGTCTCCAGAAGCAGAATATTAACACAAAACACAAACTCATTTCTCATTTGAGAAGTTAACTGCGTAAGATTTCAGTGAACTGAGCCACTCTCTCTCCATTTAGCATTATCGTTGCAAATTCCATGTAATAATCAATGGCTACTGAATGTCTGCTGCGGGTGATTTTACACTTTTGCACTAATCCTTCATACAAAACAGGTACTGGGAGAAGTGTGGTAAGAACCGAGGAACAACCGTTCCTCCTTCCCGAAGGAGCGAAATCCAATCACTGGCTGTCTCACGCCCTACCACGGCCATGCGTTACCAATTCCTCAATTCGGAGATTGGCACCGTAACGAGTCATGATGCCACATGAAACCAGCAATGGGGAATGCTGGTTTGTCCGTGCTCCTAACCGGGTTTCCAGCGGGAAACTTCGCTGCTCCTTCAACAGCGGGGCTGCGCTGCCGCACCTGAGGCGAGACCCACGCCCCTGCCTGTCTCCGGCGTCGTCTGGTGCCAGGTCTGTGGGCTTCTACCCTCACCACTGGCTCTAGCGCTGCTCAGCCCTTACCTCCTGCCTCCAGTGCAGCCCGAAATCCCCCAACTCACCACCTTCTCCTCCCCAGGAAAGAGCCCTGTGCCACGTCCACAGCTTCGCATTTATTTCCATGGTGGTAACACAGCAGAGATGGAGAACCATTTGGAGAAAAAAATCTCTATGAAATCCCATAATAATGCATTCCAACTATTCCGAGTCTTCTACTGACTTAACATTTATTGAATCAAATGCTGAAGTAAATGGACTCCCCCTCGGGTCTTAGAAATCGTGTCAGACTGTTCGTCTCGTAAAGTGTTTAGGATAGGATTGGACAATCTAATACGCAGGCAAGTTTGACAGTTACAGCCCCTGAAGCGCAGGACTCTACACAGATTGCTTGACCTAACATCCCAAAGGACATTTTGTAGTAGTAGTTTAATTCTGATCTCTCCCTAAAAGGCAGAAACCACATCCCACACTCCTATGCAACTTGTCATTTTGGTATTTTAAAATAAATGAATGAGAAGAGGTGGAGGCATAAAGAAAATCCGGCCTCTTTAGGCACAATTAAACACAGAGGTCTTGGAGAGAAGACAGCCTCTGTATTCATCTGCTCAAGGTTGTTTGTCACAGTTCCCTTAAAAACGCCTAGAAATGCTGCCTGCAACAAGGGACTCAAAGTATGGGGCCGGGTGTGTTATAAAAGCAGCTCACCATGTTTAGGAAACATACAAAGTGAAACCAGTCAGTCATGACTTAGGTACGAGACTTGTGCTTGAAGCTTTGGTGTGCCTCCTTGGCCAATTTCTCAGACACCAAAACCCACTCCTGATTATCAATATACAATCAAACCAAAATACTGAAACATAGACTTTTGTTCAGAAGAGGGAAATAAAGGCAAAGAAACCTGCCAAAATAGACTTTTTTCCATAAGAATAATATGGTTGATTAAAATAGTTTATCACTAGTAAAACTTGTATCACTAGAGCAGACAATACAAATTAGTTTTTAAAAAAAATGACATTCACTGAATTCCTGGTCTGTCATTCAATGTGAATAATCATCAAAAATATATTACAATCGAAGGTTTGAAAGGAGTTCTGTTTGGGGTTTCTACACTGTGTTCAGTATTTCAGATAAGAAGAACCACAGTAACGTATCAGGTGTCTATCGTTCCTTTGTACGCAATGCATGGCGATTAAAGGGTCTACCTCCTTCCTCCTGCAGGCTCGAAGACGTCTGTGGTGAGGAATGTCTAAGTGATTGTTATACCCCTCATCAAAGGCAGCCTTGTGCATCAAACTCCACACCTAGAAAGTTCAAGAAACTGTTTTCCACTTTAATTAACATTTCTGTGTACTTGTTGCTTTTAAGCTCAGCTTAAACTTTGTCCAGGAAACCATTTCACAAGAGGGTACGTCACAACCTACTATCAGCAATATTCCTTGTTTATTAGAATCTGAAGATGTCCATATTACATCAAATATAAATATATATTATATTTACATTTCCTTCTTAGCTTTTCAATCGAGGTGAGTGTATCTATAGATAATGCCACTGATGTCACCACCGTTCTAATTCTCAGTGCAGCTGGAATCCTCCTTCCATTAGATGCCTGTAAGATTAGACAGCATCTAAAAAGAGGTGTACTGTTCTTTTTATTTTTTTAAATAAAAGGAAAGAATGGGTATCCATGAATGGAGATCTAGGAATTTTCTAGATTTTGTTCTGTTTTTTAATATTTCAAAATACCTGAAAAATGTGGTCCCTTTTTGCAGTACTAATTCTCTACTTGGGACAAGAAAATAACCAAATACGCAACAGAAAGGAAAAGAGCCCAAAGAAAAGAGAACCTGCTTGTTAGCTCATTAATCTGTTTAGTAAAGATCTGTTTTAAAATGTCTGAATGCTGTACAATATTATACAAAAACAATCTTCAGCCTTCCAAGTAGCTGGTACATTTTCTAAGAGATCTGTTTGCCCGCCTAACAGTCTGCGGCCTTGGTGGGCCTTGGTCTTGGTCACTTTCGGTCGTCGATAGTTTTAATGAACTCCACTGCTGCTGTGAACTGCATCCACCAATAGGATTCCTCCCCAGACAGACAGTTGGCATAAAAGCTACTGATATACTGGACAGTGGACAGCAAGCAGGGCGGATTTGCCTAGAGAAGCGAAAAATAAGAGAGTCAAATACTCAGATGTAGAGCTCTGCAAAAATCATCTAAGTTAACATCTTCAAATGTTTTTCTGTGGAAGAGCGACCAGTCCTTTTTGAAAATAATCCCCAAATTCTTCTCTGGAAGTGATTTATAAACCCTAGCCACTACGAGCAACAACAGTATACTGGAAAGGCAACTCGGGTTCTAGGGCCAGCTGAACTCTCTAGAGCTTTCCATCCTTGTAAGTCACTGAAGCTTGCTGGTCCCTAAGGAGGCTGAACTCATCCCAGCAGACCTCCTCAACATCCCAGGATTCCAAAATATTAGATAAGGAAATAAATGCTATACGCCAAGTGAGTTAGAAGTCCGGGCAGAATCAGCTGAGAAAGAAAAATCTAAAAAGAGAACATGCCCTCTGTTGCCAGAGGTAACACAGAACATCTCCTGCTTTTTGACTTTCTTCATGGGAAAAGGACGGACACAGGTGTTTTAAGTGGTTGGGAGAAGCTAAGGCCTGCGCCTCAGAACACGTTCAAATGGACCCTGCAGAGGAACTAGTCACACCACATGTGCAAGAGAGGAGAGTGAGGCCAGCAGCAGGAGTTACGAAGGCTGACCACACACTGATCCTACGGGTCGCTGACTGAGCTGAGAGTTCAGACTGCAGAAATACCACAAATACGGGGGCCTGGGCGGCTCTATCAGTTGAGTGTCCAACTCTTGATTTTGGCTCAGGTCATGGTCTCAGGGTTGTGAGATCGAGCCCCATGTCAGGCTCTGTGCTCAGTACAGAGACTGCTTGAGATGCTCTCCCTCTGCCCCTCCCTCCACCCCCCCCCAAATAAATAAAATAAATCTTAAAAAAAGAGAGAGAGATGTCAGTACATTTTAAAATAATATGGCACAGGCGCCCGGTGGCTCAGTCGGTTAAGCGTCTGCCTTCGGCTCAGGTCATGGTCCCAGGGTCCTGGGATCAAGCCCCGCGTCGGGCTCCCTGCTCCGCGGGAAGCCTGCTTCTCCCTCTCCCACTCCCCCTGCTTGTGTTCCTGCTCTCACTATCTCTGTCTCTGTCAAATAAATAAAATCGTTAAAAATAAAATAAAATAAAATAAATAATATGGCACAATTACAAAATAAGAGGCTAAAAGAGAAGAGAGGTATTTGGGAGATTTGATAGCTCATGTGACAAGTATTATGAAGAATTCAATGTGGAAGAAGATGGGAAAAGCACAACAAAAAGAACTTGCCCTCATTCATTCCTTCATTCATTCACTCAGTAATTACAACCAAGCCCCAACCAAGAACCTCAGGCACATAACAGCTGAAAATGTTCATCTAGCAATCTGGTCCTCCTATTCTTTCTTTTGAAAACTGTAACTTCTGGACAGAATCAAACTTCACATTAGACACTTTCTTTCGGGGTAACACAGAGCTTGAGACTGGGAAGAGCTGAGGTCTCTGGAGCATGGGAAGACCTGCACCACCCTGCTTAGAAATGCCAAATAAACTCTTTTCATTAATAATAGTGAGGGGCCCACCTTTATCAACACAAATACCAAAACAGGGACAAAGTCATCTGCTCCGGGGACGGAGTCCTCATTGGCCAGGCTCAGGAGGTTCATGATGGTGGAGCACATTCGCAAAATGCACTGCACTTTGTCCCGGGGGGTCTTGTAAGCACTTATTGTCCTGATTTCCGACTGTGCAGATGGCCATGGGGCCTCCCGAAGATAAACCTAAGTGAGACCAGAGACAGACAGACAGATCTTGAATCTAACCACAGCAACCACAGCAACCTCCGTGTGAGGAAGCAGAAGGGCAAGCTTGGTGCCTTTTCCTTTCTTCAGTAAAGCCAGGTTGCTGTTCCTTCCCCTCCCACTAAGACTGAAGCTTAATTTTTAAACTTTTAAATAATTTGCTTTACATTTTCGAATAAAGCAACCCAGATATCCATTAATGGAGAAAAAGGCATACGGTAACACCCAACCTAGAATTCAAAAAGTTTCAAATACTTCTCTTTCTTAAGTAGCTAGAATGGAACTTCTCTACATGTAGTAGCTGATTCTAAAAACACAAACAAGCTACTTCTGAAAGAAAAAAATTTAAAAATACGTACATTTGTTGCAGTAGCTCTAGAAAGAACAGATCCAAAAAGGCAAAAGATAATTTAAAAACTCATGCTAATCATAATATTTCATTAGTGGGGACTTTAATAAAACCACCAGAAAGCTCAAATACCTGAAATTTTCCTATCATTTTGTAAAACTGTATGACACTAAAAGGTAATTTTGACATCACATTCGGATTTAATTTCCTCCCCTGGAATAACAGTAGTCACACTCTGTGGAGTGTCACTAGATTCCTTATTCAAATGGGACTTTTCTGCAGAAACAGGACAATAAAAACATCTATGGAGGGGGCGCCTGGGTGGCTCAGTTGGTTAAGTGACCGACTCTTGATTTCGGCTCAGGTCATGATCTCAGGGTTGTGAGACAAAGCCCTGCATCCGAAGCCTGCTTAAGATTCTCTCTCTCCCTCGGATCCCCTTCATCACAATCTCTCTCTAAAACAAACAAACAAAACACCTCCATGGGGAGCACGGCAGCGGGAGGCGGGGTGGCTTCAGGGCCCTCAGTGCAGCCTCCTCCTCCTCATCTCCCCACTGAGGTGCTGTTCCATGCCAGGCACTTTTAATCCCAGGGCCTTTGAGAACTTTACAGCTGGAATTACAGCTAATTCGAGTCGTGCTTTATAATTCATTACGTTCTGTCTCCATGCACATGGAACACGGAGCAACTACGGGTACCGCCCATGCCATATACACTTGCATTACCTCCGGTATCTGAAGAGCTCTGTGATTTGCAGTCACTACTTTAGACAATCTCTGAATATGTTCATGAAGAACCCTGCAAACCCCCCAAAACACATATGTAAATACATATTTCAGATAAGGTACACAAAGAGTCATAATTGATTTTTTCAAAACATTTAAACTTAATTTGAGATACAGATTACAATTACAGTTGAGAGTATCTCTTAGCTATAGGTATTCTGTCTTGTCAAAAAAAGTCTCACACTTAGGATCTGCTTAGAAATGCTAAGCGAACTGAGGGGAGACAAGGCGAGTAGGGAAGTCCTTCCTTCCTAGCCGAGGACAGCACATTCCAAGGGACGAAGGAGAGGAGCCCTGGCCCAGAAGCCACCTGGACACACTAATTAGTACAAAGCACAGAGGAAGTATAGGGATGAAAAGCCAGAAACCAAAGATCACAGAAGTTTAGACAGAGAAGGGCTCTTGAGAACACTCAAACTCTCTCTCATTTCATAGATGAAAATAATCAGGCTTAAAAAGGTGAAGGATTTGCCTAAGGTCACACAGGGATTAGTAGCAAGGGCTACTACACCCAGCTTTCTTGGTTTCTACTGTTCTTTCCAGAACACTATGTTAACTGTCCACTCCGTAACACCTGTAGAAATGCCATGGAGGAGTGGGTAGGAATAATCTGCTTCAAAGCTACTCTTTGAGGTAAATAGTTTGAATGTCCCTAACTCCTTATCCCATTCTGGAAGCCAAAAACTGGTCTCTGGAGAGAAAAGAGGTCCCATTTGGCAAATTAAGTACAGAAGCCTGGGTAGATCTCTGAGAGTTATGAACCAGTGGGAGAGGCAGGCTGGAACAATCCTAACCCATTCACTGAACATACACGCAAGACCTTGGCATTTCCATGAAAGAATCCTTCTATAAACCACTCATGAGTCACCCCGAGATCCTACCACATGGACCCCTTGACAGCCACTGGCACAGGAAGCCAGTGTTACTGCTGGGGACACGGAAGCCACCTCAGCATGCTCGGGGCAGAAACAGGGTTGGAAAGCAGTGCTCAAGAAAATGCAAAAAAGGAAACATGAAAACATGAAATCATCCCTATTCTCATTACTCAAAATATAACCCCTGTTACTACTCCAGGTATTTTTTTTTCAGGATTTTTTTTTAGGATTATTTTTTAAAATCAGCTTTATTGAGACATAACTCATACACCATACATTTCCAGATATTTTTTGATGCCCAAACGTAGAGCTTTTCATTCCTACTAAACAGATAATGAGCATATGGAAGTCAAGCACTGTGCTTGATGCTGGGGGAGAGTGGTGAATAAAAAGCACGATGTTCCTGCTCTCGTGGGGCCGATGACCCAGTGGAGGAGAGCGGCGCTCACCAGACGACCACACACAGCGGGGATCACGAAGGGGGTGATTCTGCCCCCTGAGGGGCATTTGGCAGTGCCCGGAGACATTCCGGTTCTCACAGCAGGGGGCACTACTGGCAGCTAGAGTGTACAGACCAGGGATGCCACTAAACATCCCACAAGGCACACAGCAGCCTCCCACACCAAAAAACTATCGGGCCCAAAATGTCAGTAGCACCAGGCGGAGGAATGTCAAAGCACAAGGAGGGCAAGTGCTAACAAAAGGTACACAGGCCCAGGAGAGCCCTGCCAGGGACAGGACCCAGCCGGAAAGGTCAGGGAGGGAGTGCTGCAGTCAAGATCTGAAGGAAGAGAAAGGAGGGGAGAACAGCTGGTTCAGAAGAGCAGCGGTGCCCTCCAAAAAGTCCACAGCAACTGAGACACCCTCCGGCCTCATTCCCACTGCCCTGAAAACAGACAGTTATCCTTCTTTCTGATCTTGGAATCAGACGGGTGAAAAACGGTAACACGCACTGCCTTCACCGTCACCTACTAAGTCTCAGCACAGCTGGTGTGAAACAAGGGACTGGCTGATGGACCCCTACGTGGTCAACCCGGGCGCAGTAAACATGGGAGTGCTCACTGGTCACGAAGTATGTCCCCATCCTGGTTAGGGTAGAAAGCAAGCTTGAAAATCCGATTCATCACACTCCGTTCGATGGCCAGCTGAGCGTCCTGAAGCTGCTCTTCACTCGCATTCTGCCATATGACATCCTGGGCCATCGCACCATAAAGGAACTGCAGAAAATCTTCTACCTGAGCAGTTTTATCATCAGCTGCTGTGAGTTGCTGAAAGTCTCCAATGCAAAATAATAATTTTTTAAATACACTATCTGAATAATTTTAAAAAGGAAATTATAGAAATCATTTTAATAACTAGCTATGCAGATATTATGCACTTAAAGCCAAAAGTATCTGGGTATGGTTTATTTTAGGAGAGTATGTGGCCAAATCATTAAAATCGGGAGAAAGGTAAGAAATATGCAAAAGTTTAAGAGCAAGGGGTTTGTTATAAAAATGACATACTTTGACTAATGTATTGAATCACTATACTGTACACCTAAAACTGATATGACACTGTACATCAATTGTAATGGAATTTTAAAAATAAATATTAAAAAATAAAAATTAAAAAAATTTTAATGATATGCTTTATTTTTAAGTATGAGAAGAATTTTGTGAACCCAAAACTTTAACCAATTTTCCCAATTTTGTATAAACTACAGATATTCGATCCATGATAAAAATGAAATTTACTGGTTCGACATCAAGGTTTAATGATTAAGAATGCGTAAAACACCTACTCTTAGACATGCAACTACTCACACCAGCGGTACAAAAATTTCTGAATCTCCCCACTAACACATGGCTGAAGAGATGCTTGATCTAAAGGTCTTTAGTTACCGTGAATGAATTCCCTGATCTTCTTTTCTTTGCTCTCAAGCAGCAACCTCACACAGACAGTGGTGAAGTATCGATTGGCCACCTCTTTGTCCCGCAACACCCTCTGCAGTAGCCTCTCCAGGTGGGCCTGCGTGGTCTGCAGCCCTTGCCGACAGCGAGTGAGATAAGCAATATAGGGCGCCCTTTTCCTAAAAGGAAATAGACTTTGCAGGACATCATATACACACAGTGCACACTTTCTTGGAGACGAAGAGTCCTAATTTTTCTTTTAAAAAAATATGACCTTTGGTTTTATGAATTAACCATGTCAGGCTGCAGACAACTGTCTTGAGGACTAATCATGCTGCCAGCTCGTGTTGGTGAAGAATAACACCTACTGGGCTGACCACTTAGCTACCTAACTCACTACATGTTACTAAGTCCCTAGGCACCTTGATCTATTTTATATTGGCCCATGGTCTCCATGCTGTAAGACCTCACACCTCACAGGAAACTGATTGCTACAGAAGACTAAAACAACAAAATACAGGTTAATATACCACTAGATCATTAAACATATCAGCGATTATCTGCTTATAGTCTAATTGTAACAATCCTTAGAGCGCCCATCCCCTAAGCCTGGGAGCCTGGTCATCTCCCAAGACTCTCCCTGACGCTCTTCTCCTGAACTGTTAGCAAAGGGCGGCAGCAGACAGAGGGCAGCAATTTTTAGGCCTACGCCTGCTTCCCTGTTGCAGGGAAGTCGTTTTTCTGGTCACCCCCAAGAAAAGGAGTAGGATATCCTAGTCATCCTGGCCTCACCTCTGCTAACACTGCTTCAGTGCAAAGCTGAAGGACAGTGCACTTCTCTGTTAGTGAGAGCTGCTCATTTACAACTACATTTCCAGATAAATATCCAAATGTGTTCCTTGGAAATCTACATCCAGATAAACACAGCCCAGCATGTTGCAGTAAGCCTAGATTCACTTGTGAAATCAAGACAGGGAAGAAGATCCTTGACGCCGGGTAACAGGTGCAGGAGGCTGGGGTAAATACCTGTAGTCCTCGGCAATAGAGGCCAGCAGTTTCCTGCAAGTTCTGTTATCAAAGCGGCACACGCAACGCATTGTTTCTTGAAGCTGAGCCATTAAGTTCTTATCTTGTAAATTAATTGCTTCAGCTATTTGAACTTTTAAGAAGCATACAATTTCATTGTCTAAACAAAAAAAAAAAAGAGAGAGAGAGAGAGAATTCTGTTATTGTCGAGAATTTCCTCTGCATGCCATCCCTCAGCCTTTGGGATGTCAGTTCTGCTCAACCACGGATCAGCAGAATTAAGCTGCACTGCCACTCACTTTAATGAAGCATCAGGAATCAAAGTGCCCTTACCTGATGCTAATACAAATATACTAATGGAAACATATGGAATTGCTACATAGCTTACACAGGTGTGTACGAGCAGTTTCACATGGTTCAACCCATAAATACAGGAAAAACTTACCCTCTGGGTCTGTATGGTCCGGTAAACCATTCCTTGTTGAATGGGTTAGCACTGGGAAAGCAACAGAATCCGCAGAGCAAAGAGCAAGCCTCAGTTTCTTTTTTGCATCTCTGAAGAATGAGTCAAAAGTACATTAATTTCTTTTTTTTTTTTTTTTAAAGATTTTATTTATTGGAGAGAGAGAGCACAAGTGGAGGGAAGGGCAGAGGGAGAGGGAGAAGCAGACTCCCCTGCCGAGCAGGGAGCCCGATGAGGGGCTCGATCCCAGGACCACGGGATCACAACCCAAGCCGAAGGCAGCCACCCAACCGACTGACCCACCCAGACACCCCAAAAGTACAGTAATTTCTTTATGCAGATACGGTCACAGTTTATGAACACTCACTATATAAATTAATATGCTACCTCAGGACTCAAATGTTTCAAGCAGTCATAAAGAAAAGATAATTTTTAATTTACTGACACCTCACTTAAAGGAACAGGCTTTCTAGTTACCCAAGGAACAAGGCTATAAAAATGCTCTGGGCAGGATCATTCTGTAAAGTCACCAGAATCAGTCAAACAACAAGTCCTTTGGACCCTGCAACATACTGAGTCTCACAACGAACATTATGAGAATGAGAAAGGGGCATTATTGCCAGGGTCAGCAGGGTCAGACGGAAGTTACCAGAACCATCTCATCACGCAAACCAAGAATGCCCTCCACCACATCTCTTGAGAAAAGCTGATCCTGCCACAGGACGAGCTCACCACTTGACAAGAAGCCCTTCCTATTGCTCTACTGCTTGAAACTGCAGCTGACCCTGCCATCCGTTCAGTCTCCCCCAGCATTTCCCACGTGGCCGGGGAACTTGGTGTGGGCAAAGGGACTGCCACTTGTGTCATTTAAAGGACTGACGTGGCCCCTGTGAGCACATGTGGTTGGTTTTTCACCCCTGAATTAAAGCCTTTGATATATGGCATCCACAGTGAAGCAGTCTTTTCAGGAAATAGCATTTCGTTCTTATCTCTCTGCTCTATACATTTACTCGGTGGCTCAATGAATCATTTGACTTGAAGCAACTGCAGTGATGATGAAAAGTCCAAACCCACAAATCTGAAATCCTATCAAAGAAATACCTGTACGAGAAAGCAGAATCCTGAGGGTGGGCCGCCTGGCTCGCAGAGTCCGGGAGATCATCGGCCGAGATGTTCTGCAGCGTTTCCTCTCGAGGAGAGTCATGTGCACTCTCACCATCACCCATGACCTCTGCACAAACCCACCCAAGAGAGGATAAAAGCAGGTTAACCTGGAAGCATCTAGCACAAGGAGGTATTCGAGCTACTCGACCATAAATTAGCACTGTACTTTACAGTCAGAGTTGTTCAATGAAGCACTGAAGCATTATCTGTTAAGTCACAGACTTTCATTGCCTTTCATCAGAATTGCTGAACCACAGAACTAAGAGGGGCCTCAAAAATCATCTTACATTAACACCCTCATGTTATAGTCATGGAATCCTGCCCAAGCAGAAAGTGGCTTGCTGGACAGCCCTCAGCTACCTGGTGGCTAAGGTGAACCCTGCCCTCAGCTCTCCAGGGCTCTTTACTAGAGCTTTTCCCACTGCCCAAGGATGAGCTGGGACAGATCTGTGGCTCCTGCAGCTGGTTTTATGTTTTCAGTTAACCAATTTAGAGAATACATTCATATATAAAATCAAAAGGAATAAAAACTCATACTACAATAAAGATACTGTGCTTACGTAGGACAACTATCTTTATTAGGAGATAATTTCAAATGCTTCAGGGAAAAAAAGGAAAAAATATACAGAGAGAAAATGTGGCAAAATGTTAACAACTGATAAAGTCCAGGTAGAAAGAATATGGACCTTCACTGTACTATTCAACTCTTCTGTCCTTTGAAACTTTTCAAAATAGTAAGTATGGGAAATCCGCCTCTACTTTGGCTTCCCCTTATGCTCCCTATGATTTCTCCCTGAGCCATCTCACATTACCAGTCAGATTCTTCCAGGGACACTCTGTGCACCACACAAGCAGAAACACACGCAGTATGTAATTTATGCTTTTATATACATTTCTTTCCTCTTACTTTATCTTAGGGATTATACCATATTTTTCTGACAGCTATTCAAAATAGCTATTAAAAAGCTACTTTTTAGGGGCACTTGGGTGGCTCAGTTGGTTAAGCAACTGCCTTCAGCTCAGGTCATGATCCTGGAGTCCCGAGATCGAGTCCCGTATCGGGCTCCCTGCTCGGCAGGGAGTCTGCTTCTCCCTCTGACCCTCCCCCCTCTCAGGTGCTCTCTCTTTCTCTCTCTCTCAAATAAATAAATAAAATCTCTAAAAAAAAAAAAAAAAGCTACTTTTTATTGAGATCACTTTTCACTGTGATACCAAAGTTAGAACACTTGACCCATGAACAACACAGGTTTGAAATGCATGGGTCCACTTATACATGGATTTTTTTTCTTTCTTCTTTTTTTTTTTTTTAATTTTTAAGTAATTTCTACACTCAGTGTGGGGCTCGAACTCACAACCCCAAGATCAAGAATCACATGCTCTTCTGACTGAGCCAACCAGGCACTCCCATGTGCATTTTTTTTTCAGTACATACATACAGTACTGTGAATGTATTCTCTCATGATTTTCTTAAGAATATTGTCTTTTCTCTAGCTTACTTTATTGTAAGAATACAGTATATAATACATATAACATGCAAAATATGCTTAATTGACTATGTTGTTAAGGCTGCCAGTCAACAGGAGGCTATCAGTCGTTTTGGGGGAGTCAAAAGTCACATATAAATTTTTAACTATGTGGGACGTTGGTGTCCCTACCCACCCACCCCACACACACCCCCACACCCCACACGTTGTGCAGGGTCAACTGTATTCAAATCTTTATCATGATGATCACCTGTACTTTCATAGTTTGCCATTGCTCCTTCACTGGGGCTGGTTCGCTTAATGGCATTCCTGTATTTGTCCAGAATATCCTCAGCGACCTGAGCTTGTGCACTGAGTCTAGGGCTGGGATCATCTGCAGGAGAAAGGAGAGTAGAGAGTTAGCTCCCCTTGGTTTGTAGCAATTCTGATGTTAGTATGATACCAGTAGCATAATCCCAAAGGCGGATTAGGAGGTAAGACTTAAAAAGAGCACATATCTCAACGTTAAGAGGCACCATGCAGCTGCCTGCTCATCCCATTTCTCGGTCTGAGAGCCTTGCCCAAGCACGAAATTGGGAGGATTGGCTCCATTTTCTCATCACTGCCAAAATTCTGCATGACAGTGTCAGGAAGTTCAGTGCAAACTACATGGATGATGGGTTTCTAAAGCACTTCCACTCAAGTTACTGTTATTAGCAGTTCACGCTAACAGAACTTCCAACAGTGCATCTTTATATGCAGATTCATGTATTCAGACATCTCCATGCCGAAGGACGGGAAAAAGTATCAAATTTAGAATTAAACCCTTTTAAATAGTAAAAAATGCCTTCCTCCACTCTTCCTGTATGACTCTCTGCTCCACATCTGAAAACTTCAGGTATCAATATTCTGTCTTCCTGAATCACCACGACAGTGCAGCTGCTGGAAGAGTGCACTCTGGTGCCTGCAGTGGTGTCAGAGGCCCTCCGAGAGACTCTAGCCACTGCTGGAAAGTGCTGGAATTGTAGCCAGGGTACACAGAGAAAAAGCTTATCACCATCACAGACGTAGCACTGTTTACTGTCAGGACCATTATCCTGTCAGCAAAATCAGTGCATCAAAATGTGTTTCTGAAGTCTAAGATGACACAGTCATCAAGGCAAAGAACTGCTACAGATCTATGGGACAAAATCAAGTTCTCTAGTGAAATGCAAACTCCTGAGGTAGATCTAGACCAAGGAGGTAACCATAAATGTCCACATTCTGGTAGAATCCCATTTTTCAAAAAGTCTAAAAACACATAAAAATCACTAGATTTTATATATGTGTGTGTGTTGATAGCAGCTAATAATAACAGCAGCTAACATTTATTGAGCACTTACCACGTGCCAGGAACTGTGCTAAGCACCTTATATGAACGATCTCAATTAATCATCACAACAACCCTACAGGAGGTACTGTTATCACCTCCGTTTTATGGACGAGGAAATCAGGTACAGAGAGGTTCGGTAGTATGCTCATGGGCTCTTCTGTTTCCATGGGGAAAAAAATTTAGTATCCCCTGTCTCTAAAATTGCAGTAAACTGTAGAGAAAGAGGGTTTCCAAACTAATTTAATTTTTCTGCTTTAATGGTATTTGAATGCATGAGAAGAGAATCCTAATAAAATCTGATCTTCTTCAAAATGTAAACTGATAAACCTTTTATCATTACAAAATCTTTCTTTAGAGGGGAAGTACTTTTTTGCTATTGGTTTTGAGTGCTGTTGAGTGTTCTGAAAAAGGACCAATAAAATTTGGCTAACCATAGGGAAAGCCATATGTCGCTTATAACCTTTATTTCTATGCCATTAAGAACTTTATCCCAGGAAAGTAATGAAAACAAACAAAATATACTACATATACGAAGCTGTGAGCAATATTTTCACTGTAAAAAACTGGATACAATTCAAGTATCCAAAAGCAGGAGAACATTCACAATGCTATAAAATCATATGACAGATTATCTGCGAGCCAATACAAATTATTAAAACCAACCATGTCTATTAGAAACTGGAGAGGGTTTATGAAATAACATGTAGTAAAAGAAGAATACAAAGTTACACAATACTCTATTCAATCATGAAAAAGCCATGTACAAATATGGAAAGATTGGGAAAGAACATGAAAAAAAAAAAAGGATAGTTAGGGTGACTGCATTATGGACAGACTGTTAAGAAATTTCCTTTCATATCATTTAAAAGCTGATTTAATGATAATTTTCAACAGGTCATTAATTAGGACTGGGCAGAAATTTCTGCACTAGTAGGAAAGCTAAATTGCTTGAATCAAACACAAAGAAAATGAAATACCTTATGGAAAAAAAAAAAAACACTTTACTTAGCTTCTAGATTAGGCACCAAGAACCAAGGAAAACGTTCGCCCAAAGACACAAGCAAAAAATAATTTATAACTTCTCCAGTTATTAATTCAACATTTTAAAAACATTAGATTTCATTAAGAGTATTTCATTCCATAAACACTGGTGGTGGTCTAACACCAAGAACATGGTAAGAAAACATTAATACGTTTCCAACTCTTCTCAATCAGACTGTAGGCTCCTGTGATTTGACTGAGTAACCACAACACTTAGCACAGTGCCTGGCATGAGTCAGATGTTCAACAAGTATTTGCTGACTGAGTAAGACAGGCCTGATGGCTCTCAGCAGAGAACCTTGGCCTGGACACATAGCTCCTGCTCTTCAAAACCCTTCATTCCAGGACAGTCACTGCACCAGATAAAGCAGGGATGTATGCTAGAGACCATGGAAATGCATCCAAATACATGGAACCAGATACCAGAATGACATGCATTAAAATGGGATTCTACCTGTACTATGCTGAGCTACTTGAGGAGAATGTTCTTTGAAAACCTATACCATTTTTTTATAAAAATCTTCATTTTAATTTAGTAGGATAACATAGTTGAAAATCAAGATAAGAAAAAAAGAGGTGAGAAATTAATTTCTGGTCTAGATGCTCTACAGCCATCAGAAACAGTACAAAGCTATCAAACTCAAGGTGGGGTCATTAGCACTACTTCTCGAACTCATTCCTTTAAGGGTGCTCAATCATAATGGGCCAAACAGAAGCTGCAAAAACACAAATGCTGAGTAAGGTAAGAATCCAATCCCCAGTTGTATTTTCCTTGGGTCAGATAGCAATGTTAAAATGATTCAAGCTGTAAAAAATTAGTAAAGTTTATAAATTTATGATACTGTTTGAACACTTTATCACAAAAAAAGGAAATGATTAGGTAGAACAGAATTTCACTGTGATCCTGAATAATCAAGAACTACAGATGGGAATAAATTTAGAATTCTATGATCAGCGTTAGAGAAAGCTATTTGATCAATGATCCAAAGATGTGGCATGCATCGCACTACAACCATCACACCACACTTTCCTAAAAGGCCCCATGTGGCATCGTCCCCCTGGGATGTCGCGTTGTAGGGTTGTGCCTAGAGGCTCAGCCTCAGCGGCCTCATCATACACAGAAGTTATGATAATGAGGATGAGGATGGCGGTGGCAGTCTGCAGGAAGAGCACACTGAGGTTCACTGCGGCCACGGCCTGGAAGCCACAGAACTATGAAGAACACACTCCCCACTGCACACACACAGACACACTCTTCTAAAAAGGCAGCGCTTATGACGCCCAGGAAACAGTGCTATGAAATATGTGCTCTGGGAATGAAGGAGCCAGGAAGTCCACGGTCTACAAACCTGTGAGTGTTGAGAATCTGTCAGGCCCCACATCATCTTTGTCTTTTTCTTGTTTTTCTTTCTTTCTAAATGGTATAGGAGCTGGAAATTAAATAAAGTCAGTAGCGTGACACATAACATACTGCACTACTCGGAAGACAGCAGTCATTTTGGAGTATTAACTGGTGGGCCAACATTTCTAAGTGGAAGGAAGGTGAAAAGTTTAAAAGCTAATATATCCTGAGTGTCCATGGATAATCATTCTTAAAACAGTGTTGAAGGTTCTTAAAGAAGCTTTCAGGATCTGCTTTGGGGTCATCTGTCACAGGAAGAATGATTTAACCCGAATCTGTTGGGACGAAATCAAAACCACTGCCTCTTAACCTTTGCTCGAAAACAACACATTCAAAGCTCTGTCTGAGCCTCAATCTGTCCTCATCAAGGAGGCTTGAGTACAGCTGAAAGCAGAGCTCCTCAGCTCCTGAGCGCCACGGTGCCGAGAAGAGGACTTCGGAAGATGTCCCTAGCCTTAACCCTGGATGATCTCTCCTTGCAGGAAGAGACGCTTTTGCCAACTCAAATCTCAATATTTACTGCTACAATGCCAGGCTAGTCACCAAAAAAAAAAAAAAAAACAATTTTATACAACTGCCTTCCAAAATAAACACTCACTAATATTCAGGATATAAACAGTCTCAACAAACATAAACATAAAAAGCTTAAGTTTACTCCAGGAATGTAAAGGATGAATTTTCAATGTTTAATTACCAATATCATCCCTTTTTCCTGCAATAATTATTAACAATACATATGTTAAAAGTCCCACGTTTAACCCTGATGGCATATGATATTTAAACAACCGTGACCTGCCTGACTTCCACTTATGAAACCACTACCACTTCCTGCAAAGAACAAGAACTATCATTTCTAAAAGTCTGCCTTTAGCATTCACCTGAGTGAAACCATTTTCTATACCCTCCAAACGGCTAGAAACTTAGGCCCAGCAAGCCACACAGAGGAGCTGACATACTGGCTCTCTGAAAGAGATCTGGGGGCTTTGCTTCTTGTTGCTAATATAATTCTAATATTTTATAAAATTACCTTTAGGCATGGCAGAAACAAAACGTTTTCTCCACCAAGGTCTGTTCCTGTCTGATTTCTCATCATCGCTATCTTTGCGTTCTTCAGTCTGTAGAAAAAGTTTGATGCTTTATTTGGAGTTGGACAGCAGGATAAATTACTAGGAAAAGGATTTCAGTTTGTCTGTGAAATACAAAAACCACTCTTGTTTGTCTTAAAAGCAAAACTGTTCTTATTGCTGTACAGGCAACTTCTGAAACATGGAAGTATACCTTTTAACCACCAGACTATGATCTGCTTGAGGGCAGGCACTATCTCATTACTGTTAGTAAACAAAAACCTTAATACAGAGCCTAGCATAGAGTAAGGCACTCAATAAATACTTTTGGAAGGAGTAAGCGCAATGCACATGAAGTCTAGAGGGGTAATGGAGATGACACAGTAGTAGTAATAATAAAACTGAGTATGGGCTGTGTGCCAAATACCAAGTGTTAAGGATACATATTTTGGCATTTAAAGCTCACAGCAGCCTTAGGAGATAAATACTACTATTAAGCCCTTTTTATAGATGAGAAATAAGGGGCTAAAAAAGGTTATCTCCCTATCTTCCCCAAAGTTATATAGCCTGCATGTGGCATAGTTGGGACTCAAACCCAGATGCAAACAACTTCAAAGTTCATGTTTTGATTGCCAATTAAATTGAGTTATTAAAATCACATGTCAAAGAGCTGAGACTATAGTTCCTTTACCAGCCTATCAAGTGACCTTAGACAAATCATTTAATTCTCATCTCGGAAGGAAACTGTGAGGTTTAAATGAAATGAGATACAGAATTGCTTGGAGGAAAGTTCAGAGTGTCATAAAAATGCAAAATACATGACTACAAAACCAGAATAGTACAGGTTTCCCATGGGTTACACTGTGGACAAACTAGACTGACAGATCATCTTTAATCATGACCGCTGTCCATCTTCACTCTCAAGATGTATATATACCATGTTAATTTCACATATCAAGAGAACCAAGCGGACAGAACACTAAAGCTGACCACAATTAGCAAAATTCTTCTAGATGGCCTGTGTCCCATACCTCTCCTCTTGAGGAGTCCTTACTCGGGGAGGAAGATGATGAATGAGGTGCAGCCACCAAAGAAGTAGCACCAATGGCTGCGGCTGGAGGGAGTTCTCGCTCTTCAATCCCTGGACGACGGTTCCAGCTGGGGTCACTCATAGGTCGCCGGACAGATGATACTATATCAGAGCTCCTGCTGCGAACTAATCTCTCAGGGTAAGAATGCCTTTGCTTGAATGCCTCCATTTCAGCTGGAGTCAAAACATGGGAACCAAAGTTTGGCAACCTGGCCTCATTGCCTCCCACAGCTCCTTCCAGGATTGGGGGATCTGGTGGTGGATGCGATGGCCTGGCATAGTGAACCTTTGGCCTTACTACTGCAGACGCCCCTAGAACACAGGGAAAAAAAAGTTTGCAACTGAGATACAACTGATCCAACAAAGGCATCAACATAGGGTTTTGGTTCTGTTCTTCTGCCCAGGGTTAAGTCAAAAAGCTCATTTGACTACTTTACCTTCATGTGAAGACAGTGGATCAAACATGGCAAGTAGAGACTCTGACTGAGAAGGAGGAGAGGTCAGTTGGTGGGCGCCTAAAACAAATGGGCAAACTGTAAGACCAGTCAGAACTCATCACTCAGTAAGAGTTTCTACACAGTGAAAAAGGTTCTAGCATTCTTCCACAGTATTCCTTTTTTTTTTTAAAGATTTATTATTTGATTCATATTTGAGAGAGAGTGCACACATGGGGGAAGGGGCAGAGGGAGAGAGAGAGAATACCTAACAGACTCCGTACCCAGCACAAGCCCATACAGGGCTTGATCTCCCGACCCTGAGATCATGACCCACACTGAAATCAAGAGTCGGACACTCAACCGACTGAGCCATCCAGGCACCCCAGTTTTCCTTTTCTGATCAATACAACTTGAGGGGCGTATCAGAAAAAAAGAGAATCTAATAAATATATTCTGATTACTTCAAATTCATGGTATGTTTTTATCTACATTTAAGTGGTATAGCAACCGCATGTTAATTACTTTTAATGGCCAAACTGCATTATAGTTAATGCAAGGAGTAGAGCCAAAAGATGTAAATCATCAAAATTTTCAGAATGTCACAGCTGGGGGCACCTGGGTGGCTCAGTCATTAAGCATCTGCCTTCGGCTCAGGACGTGATCCCAGGGTCCTGGGATCAAGCCCCGCATCAGGCTGCCTGCTTGGCGGGGAGCCTGCTTCTCCCTCTCCCACTCCCCCTGCTTGTGTTCCTACTCTCGCTGTCTCTGTCAAATAAATAAATAAAAAATAAAATCTTAAAAAAAAAAAAAATGTCACAACTGCCCTGAGTCTCACCTTCCTTCCACCTATAAAAATAAGGGCAAAAAATAATATTAATAATAATAATAAGGGAAGGGGTGCTTCGGTGGTTCAGTTGGTTAAGTGTCTGCCTTTGGCTCAGGTCATGATCCCAGGGTCCTAGGAGCCCCGTGTCAAGCCTGCTTCTCCCCTCTCTCTGTCGCTACCCTTGCTTGTGCTCTTTCTCTCTCTCAAATAAAATCTTTAAAAAAATAAGGGCAATATATGTGCTATGGTGAGCGCTGTGAATTGTGCAAGACTGCTGAATCACAGATCTGTACCTCTGAAACAAATAATACAATGTATGTTAAAAAAAAAAATAAGGGCAATATTACCTAGAAGGAATATAAATAAAAAGTTGTAAAATTTGAAATTCCTATCTCGGCAAATAACAATTTGTAAAAGTACTCCTAAACAAAAATGAGTAATACTACATTACACCACAAAACAGATTCAAACTACTCTCAGCTATGGAGTAAAAATGACTCCTCTAAGCATATATCTACACAACCAAAATCAGAAATATTAAAACAGGTAAGTATGCAGAGGCTAAAACTTTCAAATATATAAAAGAAACCTCTAGAGGTGCCTGGGTGGCCCAGTCAGTTAAGCATCTGACTCTTGATTTTGGCTAAGGTCATGATCTCAGGGTTGTGAGACTGAGCCCCACTTAAGATTCTCTCTCTCCCTTTGCCTCTCCCCTTACCCGCCTCCCCCCCCACCACCGCCAGGGCTCGCTCGCTCTCTCTCAAAAAAAAGAAGAAAGAAAAGAAACGGTTACTCTGAACTTTTTTGAGTCTGAACTCTTTAATGTTAAGGAATGACAGTACTTTGATTTTATGCTTTTTGATTTTTCTTTTGTTCTATACATTTACCTTCCTCTATTAAAATTATAAAAACAGTATATTATTATGAAAGACATCTTAGAATATCAGTTCTAAAATTTTGGTCTTAGGACACTTTTACATTCTTAAAAATCATTGCCCCAAAGAGCCTATATATGTTGGTTATACCTACTGACACTTACCGTATCATAAATTAAAAATGAAAACAAATATATATTTATATGTTAATTCATTTAAACATATCTGTTAAATGGTAATACAAATAACCCTTTTAAATGAAAAATAACTATTTTCCAAAATAAAAAAATAACTGACACTGTTTTACATTTTTACAAATTCCTTTAATGTAAGTCTTAATAGAACAGAGCTGGATTCTCATATGAGCTTCTGCTTTCAATCTGTTGCAATACATATTTTGACTGAAGCATATAAAGCTGGCCTCAAACAGACATGTAGATGGAAAAGGGAAGATATTTTAACAGCCTTCTCAGATAATTGTGGACATTCTTCTACGATATGACACCAAATCTTGATTAGTAGTTTTTTAAAGGTTAGCTATAATTTGGAATCTAAAACCAAATCAATGAACTTTTACTCTGTTACATTAAAATTATTTGGTCTGTCTTCCACTTTAAATGATTTTTGTAACATCATGCATTGATCACCTGGAAAATACTGGTTCAATGAGATATGCAGATCTTCCACATGTTGACACATTTCAATATATAATATCAAAAAATCACATGCTCATCAGAAAAACCACCAATCTCATCAGAAAAGTCTTTAAATATCAGAAAGCTGTCAAGCTCATGAAGGTGGATACAAGTTTTCCGAAATTCTCATTTTTATCTGAAAGCCTGAATTTTATCACTGGCAACAAACTCTACTCTGTCGGTTGTTTTCCTTGAAGTGGTAAGCTCACTTTGTTAATTTTCAATAAATGCCTGCCAAATACCCAAATATGAATAACTACAGTTTGTCAGTCATTCTTTCAAGTAAAAATGGTGTGTCATGAAAAACAAACAAGAGAAGAAACAGCTAGTTAAGCTCACAGCTCCAATAACCAGCTAAGTGTTTTTCCTTGAGATACTTCACCACCATGCATTAGGAGTTATTTCCTATTTCTTCAGAATTTTGAACAGATGTATAATTCAGGGTTGAGATGTAATGAAATAACTTTTACTGCTTCATGAAAGATTTCTTTTTTTTTTTTTTTAAAGATTTTATTTATTCATTTGAGAGAGAGAATGGGAGAGAGAGCACGAGAGGGGGGAGGGTCAGAGGGAGAAGCAGACTCCCCGCTGAGCAGGGAGCCCGATGCGGGACTCGATCCTGGGACCCCAGGATCATGACCTGAGCCGAAGGCAGTCGCCTAACCAACTGAGCAACCCAGGCGCCCGAAAGATTTCTTTTTTAACTGCGAGAGAATATAGTGACCGCTAACTGTTCAGTGCCACTGCTTTGCTTCATGCTAAGGCCCACCCTGGCAAATTCACCCACCTTTGCTTATGCACCATCAGTGCAAATGTCAATATAGTAAAAAGGACAACCTTTTACTATTATGAGAACAGTTTTGACCTCATTACCCCTCACTCCCCAAAAGGGTCTTAAGGGTCCTCAGTGGTCCATGGAGACTATACTCTGAAAATTGCTTATTTAGAACAGTGGTTCTCAAATGGGGCTATTCTGTTCCCCAAGGGATCATTTGGCAGTATCTGGAGACATTTTTGGTTGTCACAACCGCAGGGGAAGAAGGGGGTGCTGTGTTCCTGGTAGAGGCCAGAGATGTCACTAAACATCCTATAATGCACAGAACAGGTCTCCATAACAAAGAACTACCTGGCCCAAAATGTTAATAGTGTTGAGGATGAGAAATCTTGGTTTAGAACAAAAGACATTTTTTGTAAGAAAGAAAAAGTATCTAAAACCCTAGTACATAAAACCACTGCTAGCATTTTGGTATTTCTTTCCTGTGCTTTCTCTATGGTAGTTTTTTTAATGTTTTATTATCTTACATATGAAATTCTTCAGGATAAATTTCCCAAGAGATACTATGTTCTAGTATTTCTAGAGTTTGAAGCTATTTCATACGTTTAAAGATTTTAAAAAAACAGCCACAAAACAAAAACAAAAACAAAACCCAGCTGCATAAATTATGAGTCGGTGCATCAAAATTCACTTAGCAATTCTATTTTTCAACCCTTAGGTTGTTTCTCATTTTCTGCCAATATAAATGTTATGAAGAACATAAGACTTTCTGCATACATGGAATGGCTTCCTGATGACTAATTCCTAAAGTGGACTAACTGAACCAAATTTAGTTTGTGAATTTTTTCTTTTTTTTTTTTTAAGTAGGCTCCACGCCCAGTGTGGAGCCCAACGCAGGGCCTGAACTCACGACCCTGAGAATAAGACCTGAGCTGAGACCAAGAATCGGACGCTTAACCAACTGAGCCACCCAGGCGCCCCTGGTTTGTGAATTTTCAAGGCCTTACGTACGTACTGCCAAATTATGCCCCGAAGTGCTCTATCAACTGATATTATCACCAGCAAAAGTATAAGACTGCCAGTTTCACCTGTGAATGTGATCATTTTTAAGTCATTCTCCTTTCCCTTTCTTACCATGAGTTACTTCATCCATGTCTGGACTAGTGACAGAATCTTTACCCCCAAAATCAGAGCTGCACTCAGATCTCAGGTCTTCAATCTTATTGGGAATATCCTCAGAGGTTGCACTAATGCCTTAAAAAAAAAAAAAAAAAAAGCAAAAAATAAACAGCAAGAAGAACAAAATAACCACACAAAAAGTATATGAAGTTTGGAGAAATGTAAATATTCTCAAAATTTTTATGTCCCAAGTGCTATACGTGTGAGATGTTTGGTTATCACATCCTTTATTGTACTACTGCCTAAATATGCTTACCTTGATTTGTACAACATAATCGCAAGTATCATGTGGTATCTAAATACAGTAGCAGAGGCCACTAAGAATAGATGGAATTAGAGAGGGAATGCACAGACTGTTTGCCAATTACTTCAACAGGCTCTAGAAAGCCACATGTTAAGTTCTCATAGATTTAAGGTCCCACGGAAATAATTTTGTTTCCTGGAAATTCCTCAACTCTTAAATACAACACATCTCTGTTATCAACTTAATAAACGAAGAGGTGGGACCACACCCTGCAATCCTTATTCCTTAAAACAAGACCGACATACCCGACACAACACTGAGGCCTGGTGTGCTGGGGCGGGAACTGACCTCCCTGACATCCGTATCATCAGATGTGCTACCTAGTCCCGAACAGCTCTCCAGCTCTTGTAGACGCTCCTCCTGCTTTAGATCCGGGGCCTCTAAACAGAAGACAGGAGGTGCCACGTGAGTGATTCTGTTAGCACGCCGCAAGTTCAGCTTGTGACCCACATGAGGAAAGCTACCAGAGAGTGAATGACATCACTGTAAACAGATTTCTAAGTCTGGGCCAGTTAGCAAAGTTAGTTAGATCGAGTGTTAAAGAAGCTTAGGTTGTGATTTTCATTCCAATATAGGCCAGTTTGTTGTGCAAAGGTGAAAACTCTGCCTGTAGATCACTAATCTCATAAAATATGCTGTTGGTTAAGAAGTAAACTCAACAAGAGAATACAGAATAGCTTAACATTAAACCAAACATTTTCTAAAAAATAACTCCTACGGACACTCAATAGATAGTACGCTAATGCTACTGTCTCCTTATGTAAAGGTCAGCATGTCTGAGTGCATTAATATTATAAAACACATCAGAATCACTTAATTATTCTTGAGCCCAGTAGATCAGATAGAATGTAATTCAGATATACAGTTACTTAAATTTGCATTCTGGTAGTTGACATTGAATTGAAAACAAAGTTTTATCTTCATAATCAGAAAAAAAAAAAAGAAATGCAGTATTTGAGAAAAGAGAAAGTACAAAACACTTTATATATATTTGTAATAATCCTACACAAAATAATTCTCAGGACTCCAGAGTCTCAATTTCAGTACATTTCAAAATTAGATCTCTTTTAAAGGGTCAAGTTCTCCCTGGGATGAACCTGGGCACGCTTGCCATGCATCCAACCGCTCAGGGTTCAAGTTGTACTGCTATTCCTATTTTGTGATGAGTTAGTGGGAGATACCAACCTCAGTGTCACACACAGAACTCTGGTGAGTTGCCAACAAATACTTACAAATACCTGAACACAGAGCCAAAAAGCACCTGCCATCTTAGCCCATGCCATCCAACTGCATTTTTTCCTGATGGACAGAAAATGCCCTAACTGTCCATCTGAAATTCTTAGTAATATGGTTGTGTCACACTTGACAAAATGTACATAGCATAGGAATTAAGATACCTTACATTTAAAACTGTGCAAATCAAAAAGCAAACAATGACGGCATACTGACCTGAGTCACTTGGCAATACCTCTACACTCCAAGCTTCGCTTGTTGTCTCTGATATGGTAGAACCAGTGCAGGGGTCAAGAAGCACTGACCCTGAACCTGGCAGGCACAGTAAACTGCCTAACATGTTCTCTGCTGCTGCACCTGTATAACCAGTGGGGAGCAAAGGGTTAACGAAGATCCTGATGGAAAGAGCAGTGATAACGGAGAAGGTCCAAACACTGAACTAACTGTCATCTCTACTCTATCCACAAGAAGGAAGCCAAGGTAAGTGTAATTTCAATCAACAGCACCACTAAAAACACAAATTTCCGACTTTGGTCACAATGGCAAAAGCTCCTTTTTCTCAGTTTCCTCCTGTGCACCTTGGACTCTCCATAGAGAAAACATCCATCATTAGGTCAAGTCATTTCAACTAGCGTTCATCTTGGTTTTGTAGCACATTTTTACATGTGCCCCAAAATACCTAAAAGGTATAGTCCTCACAGGGATTAAAAACACTCAAATGGAGACACTAAACCACAGAAAGTTATACTGGCCAAATATGTTCTCTTCTGGCACATTAGCCACATATTCAGAGCAATAAAATATATTTGCAGGAAAATACACATCTCTGTAGCATGCATTCAACTGCAAATACAGCTCACTGCTCAAACAGAGCTCTCTGCCAAGAAGAATACTACTTTGGCCCCTGAAACAAAGTAATGCAAAACCAATTAAGAAATCTGTTTACACTACTTAAAAATACAAATAGAAAGGATTAAACATTATTATACACCCGTGTTACAAATACTCAAGTTCAGGATGCTCCATGACGTCTGTCTGATAACGCCTAACAAAAGAACAATTCTACTGCAGTGCATAAAAAACTTTTGGCAAAAGGTTACTGGTGAAAGTTACCTTTTAAAGATATATAAAATAATTACAAATAAAATAACGTCTGGAATTTGCCTAAACATAACAGGGGGAGACAGGGTAAAAGGGGTAGTGGGAGAAGAGATGAGACAAAACTGGCCACGTGTGCATGTGTAATAGTTGAAGCTGAATGACTGATACACAGAGTACGTTCTTCCCTCTTGTATTTGCCTGAAACACTCCATGATTTAAAGAGAAAATGAAGATGCTGCTTATAGGACTGTATGAAATCTTTCAGAACTCATAGAACAGTATCCTAAAGAGGGTGAATTTTAAAGTATGTAAATAGTATCTCAATAAAATTGATATTTAAAAAAAAAAAGAGGGGCGCCTGGGTGGCTCAGTCGTTAAGCATCTGCCTTCGGCTCAGGTCATGATCCTGGGGTCCCGGGATCGAGTCCCACATTGGGCTCCCTGCTCGGCGGGAGGCCTGCTTCTCCCTTTCCCACTCCCCCTGCTTGTGTTCCTGCTCTCGCTGTCTCTCTCTGTCAAATAAATAAAATGTTTAAATAAATAAATAAATAAATAAAAGAGGGCGCCTGGGTGGCTCAGTCGGTTAAGCGGCTGCCTTCAGCTCAGGTCATGATCCCAGGATCCTGGGATCGAGTTCCGCATCGGGCTCCCTGCTCTGCGGGGAGCCTGCTTCTCCCTCTCCCTCTGCCTGCTTCTCTGCCTACTTGTGTTCTCTATCTCTCTGTCAAATAAATAAATAAAATCTTAAAAAAAAAAAAAAAAGAAAAAACTAATCACTCTTTGGAAATGAACTAATCCTTCCAGAAGAAATTCCTTTTTTTTTTTTTCTCCTTAAATAAGCTCTACACCCAACATGGGGCTTCAACTCACAACCCTGAGATCAAGAGTTGCATACTCTACCGAGTGAGTCAGCCAGGCGCCCTATTAAATTCAATTTTTAGAGAACCTCAGTATTATATTATTCTGAAAGATTTTATGGCTATAATCTATAAGAATTTTCATTTTCAGGTAAGGTGTGTAGTCTCAAAAAGAATATCCTCAGAATATATACTATGCCCTGAAAACAAGAAGCTAATTCCGAAGACTGGTTTTTCTTTTTTGGCAGGGGAGGGGGAGTTAAATGCAGATAGGGAAAAACGCTACCTATATTTCGGTAAAGAAAAAAAGACACAAATGCCTTGTTACATACAGTTATCTCAGCTTCCTAGGTCTGTCTGTCTGAGGCTGAAGTCCCCGCCCATGAAGGGCAGGTAGATATGAATAACTAAACAGCAATCTTCCAGAGAAATTAAACAGCAGTTACCTGCAATTTCTTGTAAGCGATCTTCATCAATGTTAGGGTCAAAATCACTTCCCAAGACATCTGTACTCCAGGTCTCACTCACTGTTTCTGATAGCTACAACACAAGATAATCTTGATGATAAGTTAAGGAAGTTTGAAATACGTGACATGATGGGACTGACAGATGACAGAGATATATCAGAAACAAAATTATGCACTTTAAAAATGGCAGCACAGCTATTTTTTTACATCAACTTTAAAGATACATATTTTATCAGTAACACTGAGCATGCAATACCAACACTGAATTATCCCCCTACAGATGTACTGTTTCCCTCTCTGAACTAAGCTCAGCATATGTACCCCCATTTCTGACAGATTAACTGGGGCAACCTCTACAGTGTGACTCTGATAAAAAAATTGGGATATACGGCAGCAGACCTATCCACAGAGACCTGGCAGGCCAGAAAGGACTGGCAGGATATATCCAGAGCACTAAATGAGAAAAATATGCAGCCAAGAATACTATATCCAGCTAGGCTGTCACTGAAAATAGGAGAGATAAAAAGCTTCCAGGACAAACAAAAACTAAAGGAATTTGCAAACACCAAACCAGCCCTACAAGAAATATTGAAAGGGGTCCTCTAAGCAAAGAGAGAGCCTAAAAGTAATATAGACCAGAAAGGAATAGAGATAATATACAGTAACAGTCACCTTACAGGCAATACAATGGCACTAAATTCATATCTTTCAATAGCTACCCTGAATGTAAATGGGCTAAATAAATCAAAAGACACAGGGTATCAGATTGGATTAAAAAACAAGACCCATCAATATGCTGTCTGCAAGACATTCATTTTAGACCCAAAGACACCTCCAGATTTAAAGTCAGGGGGTGGAAAACCATTTACCATGCTAATGGACATCAAAAGAAAGCTGGGGTGGCAATCCTTATATCAGGCAAATTAGATTTTAAACCAAAGACTATATAATAAGAGACGAGGAAGGACACTATATCATACTTAATGGGTCTATCCAACAAAAAGATCTAACAATTTTAAATATCTATGCCCCTAACATGGGAGCAGCCAATTACAGAAGCCAATTACTAACAAAATCAAAGAAACACATTGACAATAATACAATAATAGTAGGGGACTTTAACACCACCCCTCACTGAAATGGACAGATCATCTAAGCAAAAGATCAACAAGGAGATAAAGGCTTTAAATGATACACTGGACCAGATGGACTTGACAGACATATTCAGAACATTCCATCCCAAAGCAACAGAATACACATTCTTCTCGAGACTGGAACATTCTCCAGAATAGATCCCATCCTGGGTCACAAATCAGGTCTCAACCGGTACCAAAAGACTGGGATCATTCCCTGCATATTTTCGGACCACAATGCTTTGAAACTTGACCTCAATTACAAGAGGAAAGCTGGAAAGAACTCAAATATATGGAGGCTAAAGAGTATCCTACTAAAGAACGAATGGGTCAACCAGGAAATTAAAGAATTAAAAAAGCTCATGGAAACAAATGAAAATGAAAACACAACTGTTCAAAATCTTTGGGATGCAGCAAAGGCGGGCCTAAGAGGAAAGTATCTAGCAATACAAGCCTTTCTCAAAAAACAAGAAAGGTCTCAAGTCACAACCTAACCCTACACCTAAAGGAGCTGGAGAAAGAACAGCAAATAAAACCTAAACCCAGCAGGAGAAGAGAAATAATAAAGATCAGAGCAGAAATCAATGAAATAGAAACCAAAAGAACAGTAGAACAGATTAACGAAACTAGGAGCTGGTTCTCTGGAAGAATTTTAATAAGATTGATAAAGCCCTGGCCAGACTTATCAAAAAGAAAAGAGAAAGGACCCAAATAAATAAAATCATGAATGAAAGAGGAGAGATCACAACCAATACCAAAAAAATACAAACAATTATAAGAACATATTATGAGCAACTATATGCCAGCAAATTAGACAATCTGGAAGAAATGGATGCATTCCTAGAGACGTATAAACTACCAAAACTGAACCAGAAAGAAATAGAAAACCTGAACAGACCCATAACCAGTAAGGAAATTGAAGGAGTCATCAAAAATCTCCCAACAAACAAGAGCCCAGGGCCAGATGGCTTCCCAGGGGAATTCTACCAAACATTTAAAGAAGAATTAAAACCTATTCTTCTGAAACTGTTCCAAAAAACAGAAATGGAAGGAAAACTTCCAAACTCGTTTTATGAAGCCAGCATTACCTTGATCCCAAAACCGAAGACCCCATCAAAAAGGAGAATTACAGACCAATATCCCTGAAGAACATGGATGCAAAAATTCTCACCAAAATATTAGCCAATAGGATCCAACAGTACATTAAAAAGATTATTCACCACAACCAAGTGGGATTTACTCCTGGGCTGCAAGGTTGGTTCAACACCCGCAAATCAATCAATGAGATAGAACACATTAATAAAAGAAAGAACAAAAACTATATGATACTCTCAATACATGCAGAAAAAGCATTTGACGAAGTACAGCATCCTTTCTTGATTAAAACTCTTCACAGTGTAGGGACAGAGGGTACATACCTCAATAACATAAAAGCCATCTATGTAAAACCCATGGCAAGTATCATTCTCAATGGGGAAAAACTGAGAGCTTTTCCCCTAAAGTCAGGAACACGGCAGGGATGTCCACTATCACCACTGCTATTCAACATAGTACTGGAACTCATAGCCTCAGCAATCAGACAACAAAAAGAAATAAAAGGCATCCGAATCGGCAAAGAAGAAGTCAAACTCTCACTCTTTGCAGATGATATGATACTTTATGTGGAAAACCCCGAAGACTCCACCCCAAAACTGCTAGAACTCACACAGGAATTTAGTAAAGTGGCAGGATATAAAATCAATGCACAGAAATCAGTGGCATTCCTATACACCAACAACAAGACAGAAGAAAGAGAAATTAAGGAGTCGATCCCATTTACAATTGCACCCAAAACTATAAGATACCTAGGAATAAATCTAACCAAAAGGCAAAGAATCTGTACTCAGAAAATTATAGAATACTCATGAAAGAAATGGAAAAACGTTCCATGCTCATGGGTTGGAAGAACAAGTATGTGAAAATGTCTATGCTATCTAGGGCAATCTACACATTTAAAAGAATCCCTATCAAAATACCATTAACTTTCTTCAAAGAAATGGAACAAATAATCCTAAAATTTGTATGGAACCAGAAAAGACCCCGAATAGCCAGAGGAATGTTGAAAAAGAAAAGCAAAGCTTGTGTGGCATCACAATGCCGGACTTCAAGCTCTATTACAAAGCTGTAATCGTCAAGACAGTATGGTACTGGTACAAAAATAGACGCATAGATCAAAGGAACAGAACAGAGAGCCCAGATATGGACCCTCAACTCTATGGTCAACTAATCTTCAACAAAGCAGGAAAGAATGTCCAATGGAAAAAAGACAGTCTCTTCAGCAAATGATGTTGGGAAAATTGGACAGCCACATGCAGAAGAATGAAACTGGACCATTTCCTTACCATTTCCTTACACACACTGGACCTTTCCACACACAAAAATAGACTCAAAATGGATGAAAGACCTAAATGTGAGACAGGAATCCATCAAAATCCTTGAGGACAACACAGGCAGCAACCTCTTTAACCCCAGCCACAGCAACTTCTTCCTAGAAACATCGCCAAAGGCAAGGGAAGCAAGGGCAAAAATGAACTATTGGGACTTCATCAAGATAAAAAGCTTTTGCACAGCAAAGGAAACAGTCAACAAAACCAAAAGACAATGACAGAATGGGAGAAGATATTTGCAAATGACATATCAGATAAAGGGCTGGTATCCAGAATCTATAAAAAACTTATCAAACTCAATACCCAAAGAACAAATAATCCAATCAAGAAATGAGCAGAAGACACAAACAGACATTTCTGCAAAGAAGACATCCAAATGGCCAACAGACACATGAAAAAGTGCTCAACATCACTCGGCACCAGGGAAATATAAATCAAAACCTCAATGCGGTACCACCTCACACCAGTCAGAATGGCTAAAATTAACAAGTCAGGAAATGACAGACGTTGGCGAGGATGTGGAGAAAGGGGAACCCTCCTTCACAGTGCAAACTGGTGCAGCCACTCTGGAAAACAGTACGGAGGTTCCTCAAAAAGTTGAAAACAGAGCTACCCTATGACCCAGCAATTGCACTACTGGGTATTTATCCCCAAGATACAAAAGTAGTGATCCGAAGGGGCACCTGCACCCCAAAGTTTATAGCAGCAATGTCCACAATAGCCAAACTATGGAAAGAGCCCAGATGTCCATCGACAGATGAATGGATAAAGATGTGGTATATATGTACAATGGAATATTATGCAGCCATCCAAAAAATGAAATCTTGCCATTTGCAATGACATGGTTGGAACTAGAGGGTACTATGCTAAGCGAAATAAGTCAATCAGAGAAAGACAAGTATCATATGATCTCACTGATATGACGAATTTGAGAAACAAGACAGAGGATCATAGGGGAAGGGAGGGAAAAATGAAACAAGATGAAATCAGAGAGGGAGACAAACCATAAGACGGGGGTGGGAGGGATAGGGTGGCTGGGTGACAGACACTGGAGAGGGTATGTGCTATGGTGAGCACTGTGAATTGTGTAATTCATGAATCACAGACCTGTACCCCTGAAACAATATATTATGTGCTAATAAAAAAAAATGGGATATATTTCCCTCTCTGTGTATTTGCACAGGCCTTGTTACTTGCTTTGGCTAAAAGAGTAAAAAAGTGTGCCAGTTTCAAGGCTAGGCCTCAAAAGACCCTTATAAACTTCTGCCCCCTTTTTCATCCTTGCTTCTGCCATGAGCACAAGCTTAGGCTAGCCTGCTGGTGGATGAGGGACCACATGGAACAAAGCAAAGGTCATCCTAGAGCAGCCAGCTCTCCTCACTGACCAACTATCCCCCAGCTAAGATTAGCAGAGCTCCCTACTCAACCACCAGTGACTGCAGATACATGAGTCAGCCCAGTCCAAATCAGAACCACCCAGCGGGCCCACAGACATGAGCGCACAAATAAATGTTTGCTGTTTTAAGTCACTAAGTTTTGAGATGATTTGTTATGTAGCAATTACTCTGGAAATAGTTAACTGATAAGCCCATACTAAAATATTTTCTTCATTTGACTTGAATACATCCCCCTGAAATACAGAGTTTCCTCTCTTCCCTTGACTAATGAGAAGCAGTCTATAATTTGTCTCAATTTACTTCTTAACCTAGTGTTCACAAAATGTAGACCACCAACCACCTACATCAGAACAGCCACACTTACATCAGAATCACCTAGAGGGCTTGTTAAGTGATATTCTTTCAACTTCTGTCTTAAGGTATTATTTTAGGTTTCTCTCTTATGTGCAGAAAATTTAATCCTAACTGATATGACAAACTAATCCAGTAAAATATAATATTACTTTTATTTAAGCCACACATATCCCAACTGGCAATGCTCTTTTCCTTTATGAAAATGAACTGAGGTCTCAGACCCAGCTGATCTGCAATCTGCCCTCAACACTCCCTCGAAGGCCACCAGTGATCTTTAAGTGAACCAATCCAAAGAACTTTTTCAAATTAATCTTCTTAAAGCACAATATGTATCCATCTACTTTTCAACCCTTACCCCACATTATTCCCCTATTTGATAGTTCCTGAGTAAGTACTATGGTTTCCCACTTCCCTGACTTGCTTATACCATTCTATTCCTTCACCTAGAATGCCCCATCTTGAGTTTCTGCCAACGCAACGTGAGCCGGGCTTTAAGGCTATAGCATTTTCTTCCACTAAGCTTTCCCCTACACTTCCAACCACATGTATCTCTCACTCAGAACCGCCAAGGCACTTTTATAACACTTTTAGACATTTGTAGACCATCCTCTCCCTATTCTAAGTTCCTTTAACCCCAAGTATTTATCTTTGTATCCCTTAAAATGTCAATATTACAGAATTGAAATGCTAACTATTATAGAATTCAAGCAATTCATTTTAATTATTCTATGTAGCTTAAGCCTAAAAAATTCAGTTACCAACCATTTTTAAGAACTGAAAGAACTATGAATAAATGCAAGTTTAATGGTCATTATATAATCAACTTAAACTTATTCTTTTACTGAACACAGCCAATCTACATGGAAACACACAGTTTATCTTGCAGCCAGGTAAATTCTTTGCTACTTGAGCAACTGTGTTCAGCTTCACTTTACCTTGCTCATGCTCTAATAGCTGTAGAGCTTCAACTCCATTACTCCCAGAAGGTCCTGCTCCAAGTTCTGATACAGACTCTCCTTCCAAGTCTAAAGAGGATACTGAATTGGAGCGATTTGACGGACCTAGAGAAATGTTTATACTGTGAGTGAGCTTTTTAAAAGTCATGAGCCACCATGCAACTTTTCATGCCTTCAAAACAGACTGAAGACTGATTAAGGTACATTTATTTATTTCTATGTGTGTATTTATTTTAAAGAGAGAGAGTATACAAGCAGGGGGCATGGGGAGAGGCAGAAGGAGAGAGAGAATCTCAAGCAGAGTCCCTGCTGAGCATGCCGGATGCAGGACTTGATACCACAACCCCGAGATCATGACCTCAGCCGAAATCAAGAGCCAGATGCTTAACCAACTGAGCCACCCAGGTGCCCCGAAGTGCTTTTATTTATGTACTTATTTTTATTAACGTGCTTTTCAAAATTTTTTATTTATTTTGGGGGGGCAGAGGGAGAGGGAGAGAGAATCTTAAGAAGGCTCCATGCCCAGTATGGAGCCCAACATGGGGTGCAATCTAACTACCCTGAGATCATGACCTGAGCCGAACTCAAGAGTGGGATGCTTAACTAACTGAGCCACCCAGGTGTCCCGAGGTGCTTTTAATACTGCATCCATACCTTAAAAATACACACGCCCTTTAAGCCAGCAATTGTGCTTCTAGGAATTTATCCTAGGAAACAATTCAAAAATTCATCCAAAGTTGCTTGTCAAAGGGCTTTTTATAATGCTTGAAAAGCAGAAACAATCTATATGTTTAATCATACAAGAATGTTTAAATTATCCCCACTTGAAGTTAAAGAAAAAAAACCATTAAGAACCTAAGATATTTAAGAATGTTAAATTACAAAGGGAAATGTCACTGCTATACTGGTAAACAAAAAAGGGTTACAAAACAACATAAACCTACTTTTGCTATAAATAAAAATCAAAATGCTGTTATTAATAGAATGGTAGGGGGTCCTGGGTGGCTCAGTCGGTTAAGCATCCAACTCTTAATCTCAGCTCAGGTCTTGATCTCAGGGTCATATTTCAAGGCCCATGTTGGACTCCACACCCAGGAAAAAAATAGAATGGTAAAATTACAGATGATTCCATTTCTTTTCTGCATTTTCTAGAATGAATGTACATTACTTCTGTTCTAAAACGTTAGAAAAAAAGGAAAAGCTATTATGTTTTGTTTAAAATGATAGTAAACTTGGGACGCCTGGGTGGCTCAGTCGGTTAAGCGTCTGCCTTCAGCTCAGGTCATGATCCCAGGGTTCTGGGATCAAGTCCTGCATCGGGCTCCTTGCTCAGCAGGAAGCCTGCTTCTCCCTCTACCGCTCCCCCTGCTTGTGCATGCTCTGTCTCTTCCTCTGACAAATAAATAAAATCTTTAAAAAATTAAAATCTTTAGGGGCGCCTGGGTGGCTCAGTCGTTAAGCGTCTGCCTTCGGCTCAGGTCATGATCCCAGAGTCCTGGGATCGAGCCCCACATCGGGCTCCCTGCTCAGCGGGAAGCCTGCTTCTCCCTCTCCCACTCCCCCTGCTTGTGTTCCCTCTCTCACTGTGTCTCTCTCTGTCAAATAAATAAATAAAATCTTTAAAAAAGAAATAAATAAAAACAAATAAAAATTAAAAATTAAAATCTTTAAAAAAAATAAAAAGATAGTAAACTGAACTTTCTTCATTAAAAAAGTCTGTCCTCATACATGAAATGACAAATTCTCACTTCACAATCTACGCTTTTAATTTTCTAATTTTATTCCATTTCCATTGTATCTTCCTGCTTCATAAAGGTGTATGTGTGTGAATAAAGAAATACAGAACATTAAAAGTATACACAACATCCTAAAATACTAGTGAGTCCATTTTTCCCATCTAGACATGCACTATATCCCTCTAAAGGAGCTCCATAAGCTTTGGTATACATTAATTAATACTAGAGAAACTTGGCATTATTCAAGTCTCAATGAAGACTTGTATCTTCTCCATTTTATATGATCAAAGGTCTCTTGCAATCTTTTTCTTTTTTAATTTTTTTCTTGCAATCTTCATTTATTCCAGAAACAATCTTTATAGCCAACTGTTCAAGGTCATTAGAGGAAAACTTCATTACTCTCCTCAGATTGAGGAACAGATGGTATAATTATAATTTATAAGGCTCCTTTAAAGATCACAAAACAAAGTATTACTTGAATCACACAACTCTTTGAATGAAGTAACCCTTCACCTTCAGATATTCCTTCCAGATTATCACTGCAGAGGGAAAAGCGCAAGGTTTTATCAGGTTTACCGTGGAGTTTGTTTTCATCGACAGGGACATCCCCTTGTCCTCCATCTGAAAGTTGCATGTTTAGGACCTGAAAAATAAAATGCCAGAAAAAAAAATAAATAAAAATAAAAAAATAAAAAATAAAATGTCATTGGTTTATCAGAACTGAAAGATTACTAATAGGAAAACAGACCACAGCAAATGCATATTTACGTTCTTCTTAATCTTAAAATTCTCATTTTTAACTAAAAACCCATTCACAAGATTCTGATCAAGCTTTTAAGTACCCTTAGAATAAAAGTAGATCAGTTAAAACAAAAGTGAACCTATGCCCTTCCATCACCCGGTATCAGAGATTGAACAGGCAATCGGGTATAGTGAGTAATGGGTAGGATCATAAGAATCAAAAGGCTCTGGAATCAGCAAGCTGGTGGTCCTTCTGGCTCTGCCATGTGCCAACTATGTAATCTTGGGTAAGTGATTTAAGCTTTATCTTTAAAGAGTCATGGTAACAGTATTCATGCCATGGAGTTGTTGAGGATTAAATTAAAAATGCACAGAAAACATTCTGCATGGCAAAATGACATTAAATTTGCAGTACATTTTTTTGAAAGTTAATAAGCTAATTTAACAGGAAGAAAACATAGGAACAAATTATCTTGTAGGCACCAGAATTCAATCAATCCAGTTTGAACCTTGTCTCGATCACCATATAGACAGCCACAAAAGTCCATACCAGAAGCTGAAGTGTGACTTCACAGCCATCTCTAGCTTAGAGCTGATGGCCTTTTTACAAGGTTTCTATTTGTTAGATGACTTCCAAATAACAGCATTACTTTTCACTACATACAAGCCTCATAACTCTGCTGGAAACATGTATCTCCAACCTAATGAAGAACTGAGTGCTTTGCTGAAAGTCTAACAGCATGTTTAAGCACACCTGGAACTCGAAATCACAGCCACTGAGATCCTAGGCTGTTGGCAGAATATGAAGGAAGAATAGTCTCCTTACTTAAAAAGAAGAAAAATTAAAAAACCCAATGCCTTCTAGGTGCTGTTTTGGCCCTGCATTTAAATGAGTAAATTAGAGGGTTTTTTAATGGCTCTACACCTTTATTCATGTGATGCTTTTAAAAAGCCATTCAAAAATAGAGTTATTTTGGGGTGCCTGGGTATTCAGTTGGTTAAGCGTCTGACTCTTTTTGGCTCAGGTCATGATCTCAGGGTTGTGAGATGGAGCCCCACGTCCAGCTCTGCACTGGGTGTGGAGCCTGCTTAAGATTCTCTCTCTCCTGGGGTGTCTGGGTGGCTCAGTGGGTTAAGCGTCTACCTTCGGCTCAGGTCATGATCTCAGGGTCCTGGGATCGAGCAGCATGTTGGGCTCCCTGCTCAGCGGGGAGTCTGCTTTTCCCTCCCTCTCTGCCCCTTCTCCCCTCCCCCTGCTGGTGCTCTCTCTCAAATAAATAAAATCTTAAAAAAAAAAAAAATCTCTTCCTCTCCCTCTGCTCCTCCCCCCTCCCTCCCTCTCAAATAAATAAATAAATAAAAATAGAATTATTTTCCTATTTGCTTGAAATTAAATGCAGACATAAAATTTTTACATTTTGGATAACTTGGTACTTTAAACTCATAGTGAGCAACGCACAAAGAATCTTCAGGAAAAATCTATCTAAAGGCCTAGAGAATGATAAGATTAACAGCAAACAAAAGGCTCATACCATAATGAAGATATTTCCCTGCACAGGGATTCAAGGCTGCCAGAGCTGGGAACTGGAGGAAGGTTAACACGGGAAGGTAAAATGCCACAGAGCTCCCTGACTGAAATTCAGCAGTTGTTTTTCCTCATTCAACATTCCCCTAGATGTTATAAGTTTATTACATTCCAGAGTTCCTAAAAAGTTAATTCAGACAGTTTTTGCCAGCTCATTTGTGGGGGTGTGTGTGTGTGTGTGTGTGTGTGTGTGTGTGTGTGTGTGTGTGTGTGTGCGTGTGTGTGCCAGCTCATTTGTGGGGGGGTGTGTGTGTGGGGGGGGGGGGGGGGGGGGGGGGGTGTGCGCGCGCGTGTACAGAGTTCTGGAGTTTGACAGAACTCTTTCCTAACGGTCACGCCACAGTTCCAAATACGGCTGTATCAACCACTACCATCATTTCATCGACCACTAGAACTGGTCCCTTCGTCCCAGGTCATGAATAGGTTTTTTTTTTTTTTAAGATTTTATTTATTTATTTGACAGAGAGATAGAGCCAGAGAGCACAAGCAGAGGGACTGACAGAGGGAGAGGAGAAGCAGGCTCTGCACTGAGCAGGGAGCCCGATGCGGGACTTGATCCGAGGACCCTGGGATCATGACCTGAGCTGAAGGCAGATGCTTAACTATCTGAGCCACCCAGGCACCCCATGAATAGGTTTTCTTGACTAATAAGCAGTCCGTGTTGAATATAAAATGTTGCTTTTCTATTTCTTCATTCTTTTTGCCTCTGTCCCAAGCTCTTCTGTTTACAAATATCTTAAAAGCGATGCCCACATCCCAAGACCATTTCTTCAAAATATTTTACTTTCTTCGTTTTCAGTTCTGTCTTCCATTTCTTCCTAACCAACCAAAGAACAGACAGTATTTCTAAAGAATCTGGCTCTCTAAACCAAGAATACCACTACATCATTAGAAAGAAACAAAAAACATTTCCTACAGGTCACTGGAAAAGTCTTTTCAATTTCCATACTACAATTTCCTGGCTTCCTGTCTCTTCTATACAATGAGGAAAATTCCTCTTGGTGTAGACCTAATCACCAGCTACCATGCTATCAATTCAATGTATTAATGTGAAAGGCCCCCTAGAACTATTCAGAGGGAGTTTGGCATTTAATGCACTCATTAAATGCATATTGACTTATAGAAGCAAGAGACCATGAATGAGAAAAAAAAGAAGCTAATTCCTTAATATTGATGGCTATAAGTTAAATTAACAATACATTCATACCTCATTTTCCGACATCATCCCTGGAGTGAGTTGGGGACCTGTCCCTAAGGAAATGACCAAAACCTCTTCTGGCTGTACTTCCTGGATGGTTTCTTGAGATGACCCTTCATGGTCCATATGTAAGTCCATTAGCACATTGGTGCGGCTTCTACTTCGAGTTGCTAATAAAAAAATATTCAAATATGATAATTTAGAGAACAAGACAAGATGAAGAAAATGGTACAGTAAATACAAAAATGTATCTTCTATTAATGTAGGACACTTGCACATGCACAAAAAAAGAGGGGTGAGAATATGAATTTAAAAAAAAACCCTACATCTTCCCAGTTACTCTGATGACTGACACAGATTCTCCTTCAAAACTGATAGAAACAATAGTCTATGTGTATCTGACATCGAGTGACACACGGATGAGCACGCCTGCAGAACAGCAAACACATCTCTCAGCTTAAGGGTTGGAGTAACAAGAAGAGCACTACCTTATTTCTTATCAAGATACCTTCAACTATTTCTCCTATAAAAGGATTTAACTGCCATTGAACTTACAAGCATCAAAAAACCTCATACAGAAATCTGAGAGCCATATAAAGTAATATATGCTGGGGCGCCTGGGTGGCTCAGTTGGTTAAGCGACTGCCTTCGGCTCAGGTCATGATCCTGGAGTCCCGGGATCGAGTCCCACATCGGGCTCCCTGCTCAGCAGGGAGTCTGCTCCTCCCTCTGACCCTCCCCCCTCTCATGCTCTCTCTATCTCAGTCTCTCTCTCAAATAAATAAATAAAATCTTTAAAAAAAAAAAAAAAACAAAAAACAAAAATAAAGTAATATACGCTAATTGGACAACCATTAACAAATCAGAATCAGTTTTTGAAGACACACTGATTTTCCTGAAATGTACTAATCTCCTTCAAAAATGCAGGAAAAAAGAGTTCCCTTCCCTTCTGCTTTACAGAAACATTCTAAATTAATGAAAAATCTAATTATTTTGGGGTGCTTTTTTTCTATAAGTAAGCAAGCTTTACCTATAAGTAAAAACAAGTAATACTTTTTTCTAAAATAATCATCCTACACATCTTACAAGAACTTTTGGACACTGAAAGATTTAGATAGTTTGACAATTTCTCTATGAGTTTAAGTCTTCCGTGATAAGCTTCAAATTTCTTTCAGACGGCAGTAAAATTCAGTACAACCGGAATACTAAATAGAAATTCTACTTCACTGCAAAATAATCAAAAGCACAGACATAAAGCAAAAACACTCTATAATAACAAAAGTCTTTCAACTTCACTTTGAGTGAAAGCTGACCTACTTGAAGACAGAAATATAAAGAATCCTCTTCCAGCGCCTGGGGGCTCAGTCCATTGAGCTTCCGACTCTTGGTTTCTTGGTTTTGGCTCAGGTCATGATCTCAGGATTGCTGGATTGAGCCCCATGTCAAGCTCTGCGCTCAGTGGGGAGTCTGCTTGAGATTCTTTCCCTCTCCTTCTCTCTCTGCCCCTCCCCACCCCGTGTGTGCACCCACTCTCTCTAATAAATAAATAAATCTCAAAAAAAAAATATAGAGTCCTCTACACAATGCTGTAGATCTGTTCATTAATCACTCTTACTTTCAAAATCCAGAGCACAGATCAATTTCCAAAAGTCGAACACAGGCTCACTCCCACCTTTTATTTGCTGACCCTCACTCACTGTCTTCTACTGAACTGTGAACTTAAATCCAACTTTATGAACAACTACATGAATCTTAAGCAACAAACCTTATAATTTATAAAAATGCAAGTAATCAAAATCCATGTAGCAATTTACATAAAGCAAAAGCAACATGCACATGGAGCACACTTTCATATACTACTTCTTCAATGAAAGTTATATAAGAAGAGGAAGAACAGCCTATTACCCACCAAATGGGGTTACTAGAGTAATATGAGCAGTGAGATTGGTGGCTGAGGGATCCCAGGCAGTGATGGCTGCTAACTGTTGTCCTGGGTTGCGAAAGCATTAAACAGAAAGAAAATCAACCCTCTGAATAATGGACACATTTTTTAAAAATATGAAATAAATTCAATGACCAGGTCATATGACTATACAAAGTAATAGTGGGCAAACATTTGAAGTTTATTTTCCATTATACCCATATTTAATGATACTTCTAGATGACAAGGAATGAAAGAACTAATGTACAGGAGTGAATAATGGAGGAAAAAAATCTGATTTACTAAAAATAATTTATTTCTTCATGTTAAAAAAGTGCAAACAGGTTATAATATTAAAAATAACTGAGTGCTGGGGCACCTGGATGGCTAGTTGGTTAAGCACCCAACTCCTGATTTCAGTTCAGGCTGTGATCTCAGGGTTGTGAGATCGAGCCCCACATCAGGCCCCACGTTCAGTGGGGAGTCTGCGTCTCTCTCTCTCCCTCTGCCCTCTGCCCTGCTCGTGTGCTCCCACTCCCTCTCTCTTTCTCTAAAATAAATATTTTTTAAAAATCACTGAGTGTCAAACTTCATTCTTTTTCTATTTTTAATTCTGAAAACGGACATTTTGGGATGATGAAAGCCAAAGACTTGAAGATACGATGCCATATTTTTGTTGATGATATTATTCCATATTAGGTTAAATGTAAGATGGATTAATTTTAAGAAACTGTCAGTTCTTAACAAACCAGCTCATGGAAGTTTAAAAATGAAATCCCATTCTTCAAAATGTGTAAAATAACTATTAATGTTCATTAACTGTTGCTAAGCTCATTTTCACTAAAAAATGGGCACTAAAACACTGCTCCCTTGGCCTAAACACTCTTTCTCTCCTTCTCTGGTCTACTTTGTCTAACTCCCACTCATCCTTCAAGAGAAAGTATATGCTTCACTGTCTCCAGGATCTTCTCCTGACACCATCGCCAACATGGGTGCCCCATAAGGCTCCATGTCTGCTTATCTCCATCAAACACAGCATAATGACAGCAACTGGTCTCCTCTTATTCTCCCCAACTAGACTATCAGCAACTACCAGAGCAACGGCATATCCTAGTGGTCTTTGTATCCCCAGTGTCTAACACGGTGCCCCCCCCATGCAGGGTAGTCATCACACCTACTCTTTTTGCATGGATTTTTTGCATGAATTAAATGAAACAACATCTATAAAGTGCTCATTCACAGTCTGGTACAGAGTACATGGTAATGCTAAATGTGTGTGTGTGTGTATAGATAACAGATGTTTACTAAGTTAATAAAACTTAATTAAACCCAATTCTTAAACTTGACAAAATGAAACCTTTATTTTATAAAATAACAAAGATAACCTTAGCTCACTTGATAAAAATTATTAAAAATAACAATAATGGAAAAGTTGTAACTGTATTTTCAACTTTACCGACAGAAACCTCTAAGTTATTATTATATTATTTAGAACTTTGAAGAAATGACAGGGCTATATAATTCAAATACTGACACTTTCAAAATTTTCCCAAAAAAGTTACAAAAATATCAATAAAGTATACTGTAGGTGGCATGATCTCAATTAATTATGAAAAGTATGTCTAGATAAAGCCAAAGCCTACACATAAACCTTAACTGCTCCAATTTTTAAAAACTGTATTAGTATCAGTAAACACAAAGGGAAAGGCTTTCCCAAATTATTTAAAACCATATTCCAAAACACTGAGCAGTAATAAAGGTCAATAAAAAAATACTATATTTAAGGGAAAGCCCGAATATGAGAAATGCTCTTTACCTATAGGCAATCGATTCTTTTTATTTGCTGGAGTGGTTGCTGGAGACAGCTGAGGAGTATTATAGGGAGTCATTTCCAAACTGCTGCTTTTTCCTGGCTTTGCCTGGGGCAGGTTTGCCAATAAATTGTCAAGGGCCATCCTATCTTCTCTCAGTTGATCTCCAGACATCACACTCTTCATAAAATTCACCTGGCAAAGGTAAAAGGACATTAGCTAGTGAGATCAATTTTTCAAACACAATATCTATTTCTCACACAATGTACTTATCTATGACTCTGCCCATGCTTAGATAAATTACTTTTGAGAAAATCCTATTAAAGAGTAAGGCCATTACCAGAGTAATAAGCTGACTATAGGTTATATAAACCACAGTTCTGCTCAATCCTTCCAGAAGATTAACGGAGGACATTGGAGGGGTCTCCACTGCACGGCCCCCAATCACAACATCAAGAAAAGCAGCAACACAGCTCTGTTAAACAGGAAAAGATCACAGTGAAATATTTCCTCTTTAAAATAAGGGGACAAAATTTCTGGTTAAGGTAGACAAGCATGCAAAAGTTTTTCTTCTTGAAAATTATATTAAACCCAACAATGAAAAAATTAAATTCTTTTTAAATTGACACAGAATTGTCTCCATGAAATTCTGGTATGTGAAAGAAACATGACACAAAACAGTGCACACTCCCCTACCATTTGTGAAAAGGGATGGATGGGGTGACTGGGAAAACATATGTAAGAATTTGCTTGTATACATATAGACCTCTTGAAGAAAACATGAAAGACAGAACATCGAGAACCTTTTGGGGAGGAAATAAAGGTTAGAGATCAGAGGTGAAAGTGGAATTTCACTATAAACCTCTGAATTTTAAATAAGGCTGAATGGGGGGGGGCGCCTGGGTGGCTCAGTTGTTAAGCGTCCACCTTTGGCTCAGGTCATGATCCCAGGGTCCTGGGATCGAGCCCCACATCGGGCTCCCTGCTCCGCGGGAAGCCTGCTTCTCCCTCTCCCACTCCCCCTGCTTGTGTTCCCTCTCTCGCGGTCTCTCTCTCTGTTGAAAAATAAATAAAATCTTAAAATAAATAAATAAATAAATAAATAAGGCTGAATGTATAGCCTACTCAAATATGATTAAAATCTAATTTAACTGAACAATGCTATAAAACATTTATGAAATACACTTAAAATTATACAATTGTCGTTCATTTGCTTTTGTGATTTTTTTAATTACACTATTTAAAGATTTATTCATCCATTTTAGAGACAGAGAGTGCGTATGTGTGTGCACACACATGCACTCAGTGGGGAGGGACAGAAAGAAAGGGACAGGGAGAGAATCTAAAGCAGATCCCGGCTGAGCACAGAGCCTAACCGGGGCCAATCTCAGGACCGTGAGATCATGATCCGAACAGAACCCAAAACTCAGACACTCAACTGACTGAGCCACCCTATTTATTTTAAGACTTTTTTTTTTTTTTTAAAGTAATCTCTATGCCCCAGGGAGCCTGAGCAGCTCATTGGACTCCTCATTTCTGTTCTGATCAGGATCTCGGGGTCATGGGATTCAGCCCCACATGGGGCTCTGCACTTAGCATGGAGTCTACTTGAAATTCTTTCCCCCTCCCTCTCCCTCTGCTCCTCCCCCTGCCTGCATATGCACGCCCTCTCTAAATAAATAAATAAATAAATAAATAAATAAATAAATAAATAAATAAAATATTTAAAGTAATCGCTACATCCAACATGGGGCTAGAACTCAAACCCCGAGATCAAGAGTTGCATGCTCTACTGACTGAGCCAGCCAGGCGCCTTATCAAATTTTTAAAATAAAATAATCTTAAAAGCTCTTTGGCTCTCATTACAGTGGCATCACCTTAACACTTCAATTAAGTGAGAATTAGTAATCTTCAGTTACATCTTCCTTTAAATGCTGCTGATCCAACATTGTATTCTCTACAGCTATACCAAGGGTAATTGAAAAGAGTAATTTATTCTTAATAAATTAAAGGACAAGATTAAAGAAAGACAATAGTTAAGTTCACTAATACTTTGGCAAAATTTTCTATAAATGGTATTTCACACAAGATAGTATTCATTCTTACTTTGTCAAATTTTCCAAGGCTGCTCTTTGTCCGGGGATCTCCCTCTTCAGAGCCGGTCATTGCCAGTTGCTGCAAAAGGCGGCCAACCTGTAATCCAAAGCAGTAGTTGGGAGACAGGGGCTATAGATAATTACAAATTCTTCTCTATGAAACTGCTTCCATTCTAGTCTAAAAAGCTGTTTCATAATAATATTTACACCATCTGACCAGGCATGCAAAGTTGGGTCCCAAATTAAATGTGTATCTTCTCTACATCAGCTTTTACTATATTTAGATTAAGAGTTATAGACAGGGCGCCTGGGTGGCTCAGTTGGTTAAGCGACTGCCTTCGGCTCAGGTCATGATCCTGGAGTCCCAGGATCGAGTCCCGCATCGGGCTCCCTGCTCGGCAGGGAGTCTGCTTCTCCCTCTGACCCTCCCCCCTCTCATGCTCTCTGTCTCTCATTCTCTCTCTCGCAAATAAATTAAAAAAATCTTAAAAAAAAAAAAATTAAAAAAAAAGAGTTATAGACAATAAATAGAAAATTTTATTTTAACATTACATTGACATTAAGAAATAAAAATATAATACCTTTGTTTCTGGTATTATACTTTTGATACATTTAGGAATTTTAAAATTCACTGCAAAAGTTGATTCAAATTACCTGAAGTTAATATTAAGTACTTTTCCCTTTATAGTTCACAAAATTCTCAAGGTAGAATTTTTTTTCTAGATTTAAAAAATCCTACAGAACAGAGCTGCTTGGAAAGTAAATGTTAATTCACAGAGCAAGTTCCTTACTGGTAAAAGAGAACTGTTAATCTACTCTCTTTACTTTTTTTTAGATTTATTTATTTATTTCAGAAGAGGCAGGAGGGACAGAGGGAGAGAATCTCAAGCAGACTCCCCAATGAGCACAGAGCCCAACATGGGGCTCGATCTCACAAACCTGAGATCATGACCTGAGCCAAAATCAAGAGTCAGACGCTTATCGATTGAGCCACCCAGGCGACCCTATCTACTCTCTTTAAAGACACTTTGAGGAAAGCTCGTATCATACAGTATCATCTTAATATCTGGTACAATTCCCTTTTTTACTCATTTTGAGAAAATAAGTGATTCAATCTCTATCGGAACGACAAAAATAAAAACCTACAACTATACTATCTTAAGAATAAATTTATTCTTTCATAGATGATAAAAAACTTTAAATTTTATTTCAGGGATTTTTATATAGTTAATTGCTAAACATACCAACATAAGAGAAATGCCCTGGGAAGAAAAAACTTATCATTAAAAAAACATCATCCAGGGGCGCCCAGGTGGCTCAGTCATTGGGTGTCTGCCTTCGGCTTGGGTCATGATCTCAGGGTCCTGGGATCGAGCCCCATATCAGGCTCCCTGCTCCGCGGGAGGCCTGCTTCTCCCTCTCCCACTCCCCCTGCTTGTGTTCCTGCTCTCACTCTCTCTCTCTGTCAAATAAATAAATCTTTAAGGGAGCCTGGGTGGCTCAGTCGTTAAGCGTCTGCCTTCGGCTCAGGTCATGATCCGGGGTCTGGGATCGAGCCCCGCATTGGGCTCCCCACTCCGCGGGAAGCCTGCTTCTCCCTCTCCCACTCCCCCTGCCTGTGTTCCCTCTCTCGCTGTCTCTCTCTCTGTCAAATAAATAAATAAAATATTTTTTAAAAAATAAATAAACAAAATCTTTAAAAAAAATATCATCCAAAGATATATTACATTCTAAATAAACTCAGTTTCTTCTTTACAGTATTTCTGGAGGATAGGATATGATTAAAAGATTCCCTTAAGAAATAATAACATGGGAGTGGCTGGGTGGCTCAGTCAGTTCAGCATCCTACTCTTGATTTCAGCTCAGGTCATGATCTCAGGGTTGTGAGATCCAGCCCTACATAGGTCTCTGCACTGGGCGTGGAGCCTGCTTAGGATTCTTTCTCTCTCCCCCCTCTCTCCCTCTGCCCCTCCCCACTCCTCCTCTCTAAAAAAAAAGTAAGTAACATGATTCCAGTAGTTCTCATGATAAAGGGGAAAAGTGCTAACATAAATCCAAAACTCCTCTTTCTGAAACTGAGGTTCAGAAGAGTTTCAGATTTTAAAATTTGAAGATTTTAGAAAGGTTGATTAGTGCATACATGTAACATAGGCAGTATTAAGGGTGGCATCCTGTAATCAAATGTATTCGCATTTCTACAGCAAAACATGAGTATTCATGCCCTAAAAGGAATAACTAGCAGTGATAAACAGTCTCATGTTAGCTCAAGTCAGGTTTTGCTACCATATAATGTATAAAAGATGATGTATAAATAATTTCAATCACGCTGGGTTTTGAAATCATGGGAAAGGGATGGTGGCCCTATTCTAGAAAATCTAATCAACTAGGGGCGCCTGGGTGGTTCAGCTGGTTAAGCACCTGCCTTCAGCTCAAGTCACGATCCTGGAGTCCCGGGATCAAGCCCCACATCAGGCTCTCTGCTCAGCAGGGAGTCGCTTCTCCCTCTCCCTCTGTTCCACTCCAACTTGTCCTCTCACACTCTCTCTCAAATAAATAAAATTTTAAAAATAAAAATAAATAAAATAAATAAATAAAAACTAACACAAGGGGCACCTAGGTGGCTCAGTCGGTTAGGCATCTGACTCTTGGTTTCAGCTCAGGTCATGGTATCACAGTCCTGGGATCATGACTTGAGCTGAAGGCAGATGCTTAACAGACTGAGACACCCAGGTGCCCCAAAAACTAACAACATACTTTACGACTACAATATTTTTAAATCCCAATATAACTGCTCTTCTTTCTTTTTTTATTTCAGAGAGAGAGTGTGTGTGCGTGTGCATGCAGATGCGCGCACAAGCGGGGGGGTGGGGAGGGCAGCATGGGAGAGACTCTCAAGCAGACTCCTCGCTGAAGGTGGAGCCGGACCTTGGAGCTCAAAGCAGGGCTCAATCCCACAACCCTGAGATCACAACCCGAGCTGAAACCAAGAGTGGGACACTCAACTGACTGAACCACCCAGGTGTCCCGTAACTGCTTTTATCTCTTAAGAAGCAAATGTTTAAGCCAGTTTGAGGAAAGGGAATGGTAAGAATATATACATATTGTCATCATATTTTCTGTTGCCACCCCACTACTCACTCAACTGATTTTCAACTGAATGCCATATTAATGATAATAGCAAAAGCATACCTGCATCAGATTAAATCTTGCCACCTCATTAATAGGAGCATCAGAAATTATTCCATACTGTTCTGGATTGACAACTGCAGGACAAATGAAGCAGGCCAACAGGAGATCAGTACACATTGCCCTGACCTCCCCAACTTCCAGTCTATCTACACAGGAGAGGGTTTTGTACATCTGTGACACAATCCACCTCAAACTATGTGGAAAGCAGTACGTGTTCTGTTTCAGATAACCAATAAACTTGTTCACCAGAGCCACCAGTTTGGCCTCATTGGAATCCACCATCTCTTGAACCTTTTGCCTGAATCTATCTGAGCCTTTCTCTCCAAAGAGTTTTTCCTGTTGTAATGGGGAGAACCTATCAATTAGCTTGTTTGGATCTGTTTCCAGGTGATCTTCATCTTCAACAAGCAGTTGCATGATTGGCTCATGTAAAGTAGCTGTGAGGAAAAGTTTGGCGGAAAACAGTCCTTCAGAAAAAAGTTTAAATAAGATGCTGAAGGCACAAGTTCCTCTCCTCAAAAGTCGCCTGGGGTTGTCACTTTCTTTAAGTTCAAATTCAATCAAGTATCTCAAAACCTGAAGGAGGTAGCTTTCATCTTCTTGCATAATGCAGTTGCCATAGAGGGAGGTAAAAACTGTGTAAATAACACTTTGTGTGTTCTCCTGATTAAGTTTCTCCCCGGCAACCAAAGAGGAGGCAATAAGACGAGGATTCTCCCTTAACCGACTCAAGAATTCTCCATAAGCAGTCTCCTGAAATCCCAATTGCTTATATCCATCAACAAACTGTGTATCTTCCAAAATCTTGGCATGTTGGCAACATTCAGCAGGGGAAGCTTCAGCACTAAAAAATGAGCAAACAAGCAAAACAATAAAATCAATAAAAATAATACAATACATACATTCCATTGAAACCTGGAAATGTAGACTGATTATAGTCCTAGCAATGAGATCACTCCGAACTGCTCAAATCTTTCAGCCCACCAGCATCTGAATATGTGAAGAAAGGCAAAACCAAAAAGTACAAAGGAGGACAAATTCATCCTAGTAAATCAGGTTCAATGAAAAATAGCAAAAAATAACCATTCTTCTTAGCATGGAGGACATAGGAGAAGGAAGGGAAAAATGGGGAGGGGGGAATTGGAGGGAGAGATGAACCATGAGAGACTATGGACTCTGAGAAACAAAGAGGGTTTTAGAGAGGAGCGGGGAGGGGGGATTGGTTAGCCCGGTGATGGGTATTAAGGAGGGCACGTACTGCATGGAGCACTGGGTGTTATATGAAAACAATGGATTGTGGATCACCACATCAAAAACCAATGATGTATTGTATGGTGACTAACATAATAAAATTAAAAAAAAAATAACCATTCTTCTCATTTCCATGATCAAAGATCAGTCCTGCTTTTTTAAGCTTCACATAAATGGAATCATACAGTATGTACTTTTCTGTATCTGCCTCCTTTTCTCAAAATTATACCTCAGTACCACTCTTAGAGCTAAAAACTACTTCTTGAAACAATAGAATAATAAGGTATTAACACAGTGAAAAAATGGTTTGTAAAACTGAGAAGTAGGGGCGCCTCGGTGGCTCAGCCCTTAAGCGTCTGCCTTCGGTTCAGGTCATGATCCCAGGGCCCTGAGATCGAGCCCCACATCGGGCTCCCTGCTCAGCGGGAAGCCTGCTTCTCCCCCTCCCACTCCCCCTGCTTGTGTTCCCTCTCTCGCTGTGTCTCTGTCAAATAAATAAAATCTTTTAAAAAAATAAATAAAAAATAAATAAAACTGGGAAGTAGATATACAGAATCAAAACATGGAAATACATATAGTTGACCCATGAACAATGCGGGGATTAGAGGCACTGACCCCCTGTGCAGTGGAAAATCCATGCATAACTTTTGACTCCCTAAATACTTAACTACTAATAGCCTACTGTTGACCAGAAGCCTTACAGATAGGGGCACCTGGGTGGCTCAGTCGTTAAGCAGCTGCCTTCGGCTCAGGTCATGATCCCAGGGTCCTGGGATCGAGCCCCCACATCGGGCTCCCTGCTCAGCGGGAAGCCTGCTTCTCCCTCTCCCACTCCCCCTGCTTGTGTTCCTGCTCTCTCTCTCCCTGTCAAATAAATAAACTCTTGAAAAAAAAAAAGAAGCCTTACAGATAACATAGTCGATTAACACATATTTTGTATACATATTATATACAGTATTCTTAGAATAAAGTAAGCTAGAGAAAAGAAAATATTGTTCAGAAAATCGTAAGAAAGAGAAAATACATTTATAGTACTCTACTGAAAAAATCCACATATAGGGGCACCTGCGTGGCTCAGTCGTTAAGCGTCTGCCTTCGGCTCAGGTCATGATCCCAGGGTCCTGGGATTGAGCCCCGCATCGGGCTCCCTGCCCCGCGGGAAGCCTGCTTCTCCTTCTCCCACTCCCCCTGCTTGTGTTCCCTCTCTCGCTGTGTCTGTCAACTAAATAAATAAAATCTTAAAAAAAAAAAATCCACATATAAGTGGACCCACATGGGTCAAACCAGTATTCAAGGGCCAACTGTATATTAAATAATACCAGGAGAAAAGGGGAGCGACTGGCTGAATTGGTGGAGCATGTGATTCTTGATCTCAGGGTTGTGAGTTTGAGCCCCACATTGGGTATAGAGATTACTCAAAATAAACTGTCTTAATCTTAGTATAATAATAATAATAATAATAATAGAAAAGTAGAAGGGCGCCTGGCTGGCTCAGTGGGTAGAGTGTGTGAGTCTTGATCTCAGGGTCGTGAGTTCAAGCCCCACGTTGGGTGTGGAGCCTACTTAAAAAAAAGAACACAAGATAATTTACTCTTAGCAACAATAAAATGTTATTATACAAAGATACAAAATTAATTGGTGTGGTATAAAATATTAATGCTTAAGTTAAAATTCTCTATAAAAGGCTTAAGTTAATTAACAGACAAAATAAGCAAAGGCTCACCTTAATGTTGATTCAAACTACCTGAAAGCATACACTTTGTTGGAAATAGATTTATTTATTTATAGTTTGCACAGAATTACAGTGGTTCATAAAATTTAATGCCTCAAAACCTTTTTTTTTTTACCTGGTTATGATTAGCCGATCCAAATTAATTCTCTGTTGCTTAGCAATCCATGCTGTACGATACAACTTTTCGGCTGTCTTAAGTACATCTGCATTGAGCCTCTGAATGAGCTGTTTCTCAGAGTTCACATATAAGCGTTCCTGCTTAAGGTGATGGGCCAAAGTATGAATATCCAGCTTCACCATCTTCAGATGTGGAGAAGGTACAAAGGCTGATCACTAAGAGTAAAGAGACAGGTTTAGAAATTTTGTGTCACTTAGACTGTTTTCCAAAATCAAAAGGGATAAGAGAATACATTAAGAATTAGGCTAGGGGCGCCTGGGTGGCTCAGTCGGTTAAGCGACTGCCTTCGGCTCAGGTCATGATCCTGGAGTCCCGGGATCGAGTCCCGCATCGGGCTCCCTGCTCGGCGGGGAGTCTGCTTCTCCCTCTGACCCTCCTCCCTCTCGTGCTCTCTGTCTCTCGTTCTCTCTCTCGCAAATAAATAAATAAAATCTTTAAAAAAAGAATTAGGCTACATTCAGTATTCTGATTAACTCTAATTTTAAAATAATCTATATATTTTTTGCAGAAGCATTACAGGTATACAAAAACTGGTAAATACAGATAAAAGAAAAGAAAAAAAAAAGCTCCTAGTAAGGCCACTGCTCAGAGACCGCCACAGTAAAAACGTGTGTATTTCTTTCAAGTCTAGTGTCTATTTATTAGCATTAGAGTTTCCTTGACTGCTCCCTTCTACACTGCAATCCATCAACTTAACCTGTTGACTCGATCTTCAAAATACATCTCCAATCTACTTCTCACCACGTCCATCATCATCTCTCACCCAAAGGTCTATAACCACCACTTCCTAACTGATCGCCCTGTTTCCTTTCTTGTACTACTCGAGTCTGTTCTCCACATAGCATAGAGTATCCTTTAAACTTAAGTCAGATCACCTTATCGCCTTACTAGTAACCATCCAAAGGCTTACATTACATTTAGAATGAAATCTAAAGGTCCTACATGATCTACCCCTGGCTACTTCTCCAACCTCATCTCCTACCATTCTACCCTTGCTCACATGGCTCCAGACACACTGGCCTCCTTGCTCGAACAGGCCAAGCATGCCCCTTCCTCAAAGCCTCTTGCATTTGATGATCCCTCTGTCTGGAAGGCTGTTCCTCCAAGTATCTTTGCACGGCGAGTACTTTTACTTCACTCAGTTCTCTCTGTTTAAATGTCTATCTAGAAAGGCCTTCTCAGATAACTCCCAAAATAGAAACTATCACTTCCTATTCCCTTTTCTGGCCTTTTTAAAAAGTACTTGCCTCTGTCTAGCATTATATTACAGATACCTACTTGCATGTTCATTATGCCGAGAGTATGGTTCTCCCACTAAAAGGTAAGGGCCACCAAGGAGGGGTAAGGCTTGTCTGTTTTATTCACTCACAGCTGTAATTTCAGGGCTGAGCAGAGCACCTGGTTCGTAGCAAGAATTGAACAAATATTTGCCAAAGGAATCAATGAAATCACACGAATCTTATTTATCTAGTAGCTAAACAAACTGACAGAAATAGCATACATATTTTAAAGCATTATTACTTAAGCTATACCCTTGAACCTAGAATGCCTGCCAGACCACATTTTTTTTTTTTTTTTGAGATCCAACATGACCTGAGCTGAAGGCAGATGCTTAATGACTGAGCCACCCAGGCACCCCTGTTTTTAGAAATTTTTAAACTCTCTTATTTTATTTATTTACTTATTTTTAAAGATTTTATGTATTTATTTGACAGAAAGAGACAGCGAGAGAGGGAACACAAGCAGGGGGAGTGGGAGAGGGAGAAGCAGGCCTCCCGCTGAGGAGGGAGCCCGATGCAAGGCTCCATCCCAGGACCCTGGGATCGAGCCCCGCATCGGGCTCCCTGCTCAGCGGGAAGCCTGCTTCTCCCTCTCCCCCGCTTGTGTTCTCTCTCTCGCTGTCTCTTTTTCTCTCAAATAAACAAACAAAATCTTTAAAAAAAAGACTAAGAAAATTTCAGATCTCACCATCTAACCTGAATCTACTGCTTTCAAAAACCACTTTCTTGGGGCACCTGGGTGGTGCAGTCAGTTGACGTTCCAACTCTTGGTTCTGGCTCAGGTCATGATCTCAGGGTCATGAGATGGAGCCCCGAGTCAGGCTCAGTACTCAGCTTGGAGTCTGCTTGCGGCTCTCTCTCCCTCTGCACCCCCATTCGTGCTACCTCTCTCTCTCTAAAATAAATAAATCTTAAAAAAAAAAAAAACAACTTTCTTATACCTTATCAATTCCCTAGCAAATTATGCAAAGCTGTTATTCCAAATCACCTGTATCATGAAGGCCCTCATACTGCTCTCCTCTCAAAAGATAAAAGTATGGGCTCCTGGTGGCTCAGTCAGTTGAGCATCCGACTCTTGATTTCAGCTCAGGTCATGATCTCGGGGTTGTGGGATCAAGCCCCGTGACAGGCTGTGCTCAGCGTGGGGGTCTGCGTGTCCCTCTCCCTCTGCTCCTCCCCCTCTCTCTCTCAAGTAAATGAAATCTTTTTTTAAAAAAATATAAGTATGTCCACTAAGATGTTGTTAAGTTAATAACAAAACCATGTGGGTACATTAAGAAAAACTGGTGACATTCATATACTTACATAATTGTATTAACTCAATTTACAGAAAATTTATATATGACTTTATAGACTTCCATGTGGGAACTCTAACATCCTCTAGGGGGCTCTAAGTACACAGACTAAGAACTATTATAGTTAATGGGAACAATACTGAAATGGGCTCTTAAAGATCTGAATGTTTCATTAATTAGTTCTGTTACTTTGGGCACATAAAGATTATTCTCTGAACCTCGGATTTTTTTCACCCATAAAATGTGGACTCAATATCTACATTTATTTTATCCCTGGTACAAGCAACATATTAGGTATTAGGAATACAAAAAGGGATAAAACCTGTGTATCCTCAAGGACTTTCTAACCTAGCAGAATGAGGCAGACATGCAAGCAAATGGCTGTCCAAAAATGTTACGGGTATTATGCTAGGAGACTGTACAATGTAGACAGGGAGAGGGGGAAAAGGAGAAGGAACCTGCACCTAGTCTTAAAAGGCAAGCTGGGGAGAGGGGAGAAGATGAGTATTTGCCAGACATAAAGAGGATGGCGGGTGGGGTAGAACTCCAGATACGGGGAGTCAACCAAGCAAAGGCACAGATGTGTGTAACCAAGAGTACATTTAGAGAGCTACCCATGGCTTGCTACAGTTTGGGGGACTGTGTCTGTGTGTTCAGTGAGGTGGGGGGAGGGAGGGAACGCGCATAATAAGAGATAAGGCTGCAGAAACAGAGGTACAAAGAAGCCAGAGTTAAGAAACTTGACCTTGCACTGTAGGTGACGGCAAACGTTTTAAACGGGAAATTAACAAGATTAAATTTATATTTGGGAGCATAAACTCTGGCAGTAAGGAAAGGATGAGGAGGTGAGGATGGGACCAGAAGAAGAGAGACTAAAAGTGCTGACAGGCAGGAAATGTGGTGGCAATGGAAAGAACAGGACAGGTTTGAAAACGTTACAAGACAGAAATACAAGATTTGTTAACAACAAATGGGGAAAAAAAGGTAAAAGTTTCCAACTCTGGGAACAAGGGTGGGTGTGGTATTAATTCACCACACTTGAGAACACGTTATCAACTGAAAATGGTGCCTTTACACACTTCATCTGCATAATATGCCTCTGAGATAAGTGCTCTGCAGCTAAGGAAACTGAGGCTCAGGGATGTGAAGTAAGTTGCCCAGGACCACACAAGTGAGAGATGACAGAGCCAGTACACTACTATTATTACCCTGATCTCTACAAGAATGACTCAAAAATCCTGCGGTGACTTAGGAGAATATCTTCTTTTTAAGAGACGCATGCTCAAGTATGTAAAAGTAGCGTTAGGATGTCTGCAACTTACTTCTACATGGTTCAGCAAAAAGATGAGATTTTAAAAATGCAGCAAAATATAAACAACTGTTGAATCTGGGTGGAGGGTAGATGATAACCATTATACTATCCTTCAACAATTTCAGTTATGTTAGAAATTTTTCATAATGAAAAAATAGGGGAAAATATTTTAGAAATTCTCAAACTGTGCCCTTCTTGCTGCTTTAATACAACTTAATTCAACAAATACATTACTGAGCTTGGCTGGAGCCTAACCAGGTCCCCTAATCTCAAGGAGCTCACAGTCTAATTATAACCAAAATATTGTTCAAGATAGGACACATAAAATGTTTCCAATGACACAGCAAAATATGAACCAATTTATACAATTTAGAAATTAAAACCTTCAAATACAGCTTCACTTAAAAAAAATTAACACATGAAAGTAATGCTCCACCTAGTCTAAACAAGAATTCACCTTCTAGGGCGCCTGGGTGGCTCAGTTGGTTAAGCGACTGCCTTCGGCTCAGGTCATGATCCTGGAGTTCCGGGATCAAGTCCCAAATCGGGCTCCCTGCTCAACAGGGAGTCTGCTTCTCCCTCTGACCCTCCCCCCTCTCATGTGCTCTCTCTCTCTCATTCTCTCTGTCTCAAATAAATAAATAAAATCTTTAAAAAAAAAAAAAAAAGAATTCACCTTCTAAATCCTTTAATAGTTCCAAATATCTTCAAAGATGTTTTAAATAAATCTAGATAAACTTGTTAAGCATTTTTTTCTTTCATCAAGTTCAAGAATTATTTGCTTTAATGCTTTTCTTTCTATAATAAGTTGGTCTGGGTGCTGCCAAATAACAGGTAATAACTTAACCTACAAAATAATACTTTTTTTTTTAAAGATTTTATTTATTTATTTGAGAGAGAGAGTGAGAGAGAGAAAGAGCACAAGAGGGGGGAGCGGGAGAGGGAGAAGCAGACTCCCTGCTGAGCAGGGAGCCCGATGCGGGACTCGATCCCGGGACTCCAGGATCATGACCTGAGCCGAAGGCAGTCGCTTAACCAACTGAGCCACCCAGGCGCCCCCCAAAATAATACTTTTAAAAACATTATTATATAGGGGCGCCTGGGTGGCTCAGTCAGTTAAGCATCTGACTTTTTTTTTTTTTAAGATTGTATTTATTTATTTGACAGAGAGAGAGAGTGAGAGAGCACAAGCAGGGGGAGCGGCAGAGGGAGAGGGAGAAGCAGGCCCCCCACTGAGCAGGGAGCCTAATGAGGGGCTCAATCCCAGGACCCTGAGATCATGACCTGAGCCGAAGGCAGATGCCCAACTGACTGAGCCACCCAGGTGCCCCAAGCATCCGTCTCTTGATTTCAGCTCAGGTCATGATCTCATGATTGTGAGATTCAGCCCGGTGTCTGGCTCCATGCTGGGTGTGGAGCCTGCTTAAAATTCTTGCTCTCCCTCTCCCTCTGCCCCCCCCACCCTAAAAAGTGTCAGTAAACCACTGGGTAAAATGCAAGAGATTAAAAATATAAATTAACTCTGACCTATATTTTTGTCCACAGTTTACCTAAATTAAAATCATGTTCTGAATACTTATTTTATACAACATGTAGCACATGCCAGAGTATAATGATATTATAGCTCTCTCTCTCCCCTTAGACTGTAAACACTGAGGGAAAGAATTCAACTTTGTGTCCTAACACAGCTGATGGCAGGTAGGAGCTCAAACATGTTAAGTGAACTCAATTCAGGTAGCCCCAAGTCTACTGGCTCATACATTTGGAAAAAATACCCCCCCCACACACAAATAATACCTAACAGGTCACTACTTAAAAACAACAGTTGCAGAAAAGGGTTTGTCTATGAAGTTGTTCTGCTCTTCTAAGGCACCACTATAACACAATAGTTACAGCTATTGGGAAATTGCTTAAATAAAATGTAGGCATAAATAACTAGAGTGGGGAGATTTTACCATACTGAAGACAATAGGAAAGTACAAATATTTGCAAATATGTTAGTTTCCTGAAAAGTAACAATGACAATATCAATATCAAACTAACAATAACAATACTCATACCAAGCCACCATTTGTTTAGAACTTTATCATGCCAGGCACTGCTATTTTTTTCCTCACTGAATCCTTATAACCCTATGATGACTGTGCTCTCATTAACTTCCTTTCACAGTTGAGAAAAGTGTTGACATACCTAGCAAGCAGCTACATCAAAATTCACACTGACTCAGTTCTGGTTCCAAAGCAGCCCTTCCTCTCAACCAACTAATCTAAACATTTTGTCAGTCACATCTACCTTAATTTCCAGTTCTGTTAATAATTGACTCCTTAAAGTTCCTTTTATCTATTGGTTTTTACAGAACTTCACCTGGCTTCTAGTGACATCGACTTCATCTGAGTTTACGCTCAAATATCATTTAAAATACAGGTGTCTCCAACTCTCACCTCTTGGCTGAGCTTAAATTCTTTATTTCCTCTATGATCTTTTTTTTTTAAGATTTTATTTATTTATTTTGAGAGAGAGAGAGAGCATGAGCGGGGGGGCAGGGGGGTAGAGGGAGAGGGAAAAGCAGACTGCACGACACAGGGCTCGATCTCACAACACTGAGATCATGACCTGAGCCAAAATCAAAAGTTGGACGCTTAACCAACTGAGCCACCCAGGCGTCCCTCCTCTATGATCTTAATATCAAAATAGAATCTTAGAATTGGAAAGGCTGTTAAAAGCTATCTTCTCCAATTTAATTCAAATCAACAAATATTTTCTGAATGTCTTCACTGTACCCAGGCACTAAGAGTACAGGAAAGAACAAAACAGACAGCCTCTGTCCTCGCAAAGCTTAGTCAACTATGAAGCCAGGAGCAAGTAAACTACAAGTAACTACAAGTACATATATGTATGTACACACACACACACACACACACGTGCGCGCGCTCCACTTTTCTTTACTTTGAATGAACTGCCTTTCTCTAGGTTAAAGCCAAGCCTCACTTGTATGCTAATTTCCTCCCTTCACATCTACTTAAGAACATTACTGTGGAAATCCCAACCACCCTATCCCCCTCCCATCCACATTTCCTTCTCTACTGGATCATTCTCACCAATATATAAACATGCTATTATTTTTCATCTTAAAAAAAAAAAAACTCTCTACTTCATGTCTCTCCTTCAGCTTCCACCCCCATTTTTTCCCTCCCTTTAGAAGAAAATTCTTTGACAGAGATGTCTATAATCACTGTCTCCTGTTTCTCTCCTCTGATCCCCTCCAGAGCCCACACCAATAAGTTTTGTCCTACCATACCATCAAAACTGCTAGTCTTCAAGTCACCAATAATAAATAAGCACATGTAGGGTGCCTGGGTGGCACAGTCGGTTAAGTGTCTGACTCTTGGTTTTGGCTCAGGTTGGGATCTTGGGGTCATGCAATCGAGCCCCACATCAGGCTCCATGCTCAGTGTAGAGTATGCTCTGCTTGAGTCTCTCTCTCCCCCTCCATCTGTTCCTCCTCCCTGTTCTCTCTCTCTCAAATAAATCTTTTAAAATATATATAAATAAATAAGCACATTATTAATCCAATGATACATTATCATTCCTCCTCTTCTTGACCTAACAGAAGCATCTGACACCACTCTCCTTGAACCACTTTCTTTGACTTTGGGACACCACACTCTCATGGTGTTCCCCTGTCTTCTCCACTCAGTCTCAGTCTCCTTTGTAATTGTCCCTCATCTCCCTGATTTCAAAACACTGGTGTACCCTACCCTAAAGCTCAGTCTTGAGAACTTTCCTTTTCCATCTACACTCAGTACTAGGCAATCTCATTCCATCTCATGGCTTAAGAACCATCAAAATGCTGGCAGCTCCCAAATTAGTATCTCTAGACTTTACGTTTCCCCTGAATGCCAGATCCAAATATGCAACTACATACTCAACATCTTTTCATCTTTGATGACTGTATCCTGTCTTTCCAGCAAAAATGACAGGTCCCCTCAAAGGCTGAGAGCATCTTTTAGATGGATGTATCCCTAGCCCCCAATACCATGAGCACACTCAAGAAGCACTCATATATATTTGCTAATTGCATTGTTACAAGTTGCTCTAAGAAAAGAACATAAGTAAAATAAAAGATTGTAAATTAACATTAGGCATTAACATATCTAACAACAAACAGAATTTTATCCTGAAATTTGCAAGCATTTTCCAAGGGAGATCATTTCTTTTTATAGTAAAAAATTAGACTATGAAAATCTGTAACTTCAGTTCCACTTACCACATTTTCTACAAAAAAAAAATTCATTATATACCATGAACGTTAAATCAAATTTTAAGCTTTTCAATTCATGTTATGAAAACATATCAGTGTGAGAACAGTGGGAAGATTTTAGTTGAAGCAGTAAAGCACAACGGGTTTCTGTATCCTTCCACAATGGTATAGAGCAGGGCCTGGCAAACTACAGCCTGTGGCCAAATTCAGCTAGGGGCCTGATTCTATAAATAAAGTTTTATTGGAACAGAGCCATGTCCATTTGTTTGCATATAATCTATGGCTGTTTTCTTGCTACAATGGCAGAGCTGAATAGTTGCCAGAGTCCTCCAGAGTCCATATGGCCCACAAAGCCTAAAATAGTTACTATCTGGCCCTTTACAGAAAAAGTCTGCCAATTCCTGATAAGTTAGCATACCTATTCTGATGCAGAGCATGGAGAGGAAGAATAGCCTGAAATGTGCAAACTAGGAAATACGCTCCAAGGAGGATACACATATTACAAATGTTAGCAACTATGCCTGAATGAACTCCTATGACTCAAGAGAAGGACTCTATACTAGGAAAAAAATTATTTCAAATGTTTTTTGGAATGAGAATCATGTTTCATGTTTTCCCTGTTGAAAATTCTAATTAAAGGGATCCCAAGTTAATGATAGGTATCTAATGGTTCTATACTTTAACAGCTAGACTTCAAGTAAACAAACTAATCATCTCTTTGTTAATCTAATAAATTCAGGAATAACTTTATGAGACAGCCCATATTATATAAGACCACCTGCTCCTTTCTCATTTTAGAGACTATGTCAAACAACATAGCAAAAAGGATAACAAAACTGGGGTCAGAAGATCTGAGGCATTTAAGACTGGGCTTTACACCTACCGGCAGTGTGACCTACTGGAAACTTAGTCATTTCACTTAAGTTTCTGTTTCCTCATCTCCAAAATTGGAGTGTCCCTGTCCCTCTCATGTGCTAAGCTGTACAGTTCATATGAGATGACTGGAAAGTGTAAATGACTACACAATGTAAGACATCATTCTTCTTGTTAATTAAAAGGTGATGTCTATCATTTCAAGGGGACACAGCTCCATGTCCATTGCATAAGAGAACTGACCAAAATGAACCTTTCCATGAAAGTAAGTGGGAAGTATTAAAGTCTTCACAGGTTAGACTACTTGCTAAGATTGTGCAACCTACACTTGTAAAAGGCTTATTAAAACTGAAAGTAAAGGCCACAATCTTCAGCCTAAGAGCATTTTTAGTAACATAAATGCCACATGCAAGTATGGCTTTGAAATTTGAGAACAAAGCATGTTTGCAAATATGTTAATGTGCCTAATTTAAGATGATCTAATTAAAAATTACAGAGATGGGGCACCTGGGGGGCTCAGTCGTTAAGCGTCTGCCTTCGGCTCAGGGCATGATCCCACGGTCCTGGGATCGAGCCCCGCATCAGGCTCTCTGCTCAGCGGGAAGCCTGCTTCTCCCTCTCCCACACCCCCTGCTTGTGTTCCCTCTCTCGCTGTCTCTCTCTCCCTGTCAAATAAATAAAATCTTAAAAAAAAAAAAAAATTACAGAGATAATGACAATTAAATATAATATGGGATCCTGGAACAGAAAAAGGACATCAGGTGAAAACTAAGGAAACTGAACTTTAGTTAATAATGATGTGTCAACAGTGGTTCGCTAATTGTAACAAATATACCATGTTAATGTAAGATGTTAGGAATAGGGGCAACTTGGTGCCAGGTATATAGGAACTCCTTGTATTATCCTCTCAATTTTTCTGTAAATCTTAAACTGTTCTAAAAAAAATAAAGCGTATTTTTTTTTAATTACACAAGTAATACACTTCTAAGTCCACGGATTCAATTTAGCAAATTTTTTTTTCAGTAAAAAAAAGTATACTAACTTGAGAAAACATTTGAACACCGTAATTTATCACAGTCTTCAACAACCACCATCTAGAAAAAGGATTACCAGCTACCACATGATGTTCCAGGATCCATTAACAGCTGGTAACACATTTTAGTGTTCATTTTTTTTTTTAAGATTTTATTTTTAAGTAATCTCTACACCCAATGTGTGGCTTGAACTTACAACTCTGAGATCAAGAGTTGCATGCTCTTCCAACGGAGCCAACCAGGTGCCCCAACACAGTTATCACACTGAAAACATTTTCTCTCTTGGCTTACTGTGATCAGAAATGAAATACAGATACTTCATAACAAAATTTCCATAGGCACATTACATTTTGCACTAATTCCTGGTCAAGTGAAGCAAGGCAAACATACTTCCTAGCCAGAATTGTTTAAGAAAAGTGTTTTTACATTAATATCCATTTAATAGCAAACTTTCTTTTTTTTTTTTTTTAAGATTTTATTTATTTGCAAGAGAGAGAATGAGAGACAGAGAGCATGAGAGGGAGGAGGGTCAGAGGGAGAAGCAGACTCCCTGCCGAGCAGGGAGCCTGATATGGGACTCCATCCCGGGACTCCAGGATCATGACCTGAGCCGAAGGCAGTCGCTTAACCAACTGAGCCACCCAGGCACCCAATAGCAAACTTTCTTAAAAGGCATTATAAATAGTAATGGCTGGGGCGCCTGGGTGGTTCAGTTGGTTGGGCGACTACCTTCGGCTCAGGTCATGATCCTGGAGTCCCGGGATGGAGTCCCGCATCGGGCTCCCTGCTCAGCGGGGAGTCTGCTTCTCCCTCTGCCCCTCCCCCCTCTCATGTGCTCTCTCTCATTCTCTCTCTCTGAAATAAATGAATAAAATCTTTAAAAAAAAAAATAGTAATGGCTGAACTTGAAGAGAATTTTAATTGACTGGTGGTAGTAAAATATATCGGTGTTTAGGAAATAAAAAGAATAGTAACTGGGATGACTGGGTGGCTCAGTTGGTTAAATGTTTGCCTTCGATTCAGGTCATGATTCCAGGGTCCTGGGATTGAGTCCCACTGCTCAGCAGGGAGCCTGCTTCTCCCTCTCCCTGCTGCTCCCCTTGCTTGTGCACTCTCTCTCTCTGACAAATAAATCAATAAAATCTTAAAACAACAACAACAACTACCACATATTTCAGGCTTGTCATGAACTAGGCACCAATCAGGGGCTTTAACATAGATATTCTCCTCTAATTTGCATAACACCCCTGAAAGGCAGGTATTCTTATCGACATTTTACAGGTGAGGAAACTGAGGAAATTAAATAATCTGCCCAAGGTCAAGTTAGTAACTGGCAAAGCTGAGAGTAGAATCCAGGTACATGTGGCTCACCGAGCTTTTACTACTATGCCATCTGTGAGTGCATAATTCACAGTCAAAGCCACTTTTAATCACCCCAATCTTCGGACAACTGTTAATATGCAAGTCAGTATCTGGACAAGTCCCCCTTTCTTTGAAAGTTTCAAACTGTCTGACAAAGTCAGGTTTAGTTGGATTTCAAGACTAAATAAATAATATATTCCCTCAAATGCTATGAAAGAAATGATATATGAAAGTTTAGAAAAAGTTACTAGAGATTAATTCCTTAAATCCCTCTTTTTACATCTTCTAACTCATCTCCCACCATTTCCTCACTTCCCCAAAAGTAGCTGTTGCTGCCATACTATATCCTAAAGTCTCCAACATGAGCAGATACTATTATATAGGCCCCAAAAGGCCCACAGCCTCCTTATGTTCAAATGAACTCAGGTTTATCCTTCAAGGCCCAGTCCCCAAATCTCTTCCCTCTGTGAAGCTCTGGGGGAACTGCTCCCACCAACAGAGTGCATCCCTTCCTCCTTAATGACACTAAACAACAATGAACCACGAAGTAGGAAAGTTACTCCATTTTCTTTTTCTTTTTTTTAAGTAGGCTCCATGCCCAGAGTGGAGCCCAACGTGCAGCCTCAACTCATGACCCTGAGATCAAGACCTGAGCTGAGATCAAGAGTAGGATACTTAACTGACTGAGCCACCCAAATACCCCAAAAGTTACCCCATTTTCAAGTCTCTTTCAGTCCTTCTATTTACATCGTGGAGAAAATCTAAGCAAGGTGCCAATTTATCTTCAACACTTCTCTACCACTTTGGTAATCTCTCCTTTTAATTAAAGGATAGCAGGCCTCAAACCCAGCACCTTTTTTTTATTTTTAATTTTTATTTATTTCAAGAGACAGAGACAGAGTGCAAGCAGGGGTGGGGCAGAGGGAGAGAGAGAGAGAATCTTAAGCAGGCTCCACGTTCAGCACGGAATCCCACGAGGGGCTTGATCTCAAGACCCTGAGACCATGACCTGAGCGGAGACCAGGACCCGAACTGAAACCAAGAGCTGGATGCTTAACTGACTGAGCCACCCAGGCGCCCCAAACCCAGGACCTCCTGCAAATAGTAGCTAGCTAGGTTTCATAACATTGTTTTGTTTTTTATTATATTTAAGTTGCTTTTTATTTAGGATATAAAGTATTACTAGCCTTTCATTATGTAATAACATAAAACTTTTTTTTTAAGATTTTTATTTATTTGACAGGGAGCTGGAGAGAGAGCAGGAGAGAAAGCACAAGCAGGGGGAGCTGCAGACTGCCCGCTGAGCAGGGAGTCCAACGCAGGGCTCGATCCCAGGACCTGGGGATCATGACCTGAGCCGAAGGCAGACGCTTAACCAACTGAGCCACCTAGGCGCCCCAACATAAAGCTTCTTGAAAAATATTTTTAAATTTTGTCCACAAAAAAAGACAAATAAATAATAGTACAAGTAGGATGCAGATTTGGGAAAAATTATGATGTTACTCAAGGATTAAGCATGGGAAACATTTTTAGATACTGATGCCTACACCCTGACAGAACTGCCAGTTACTTTTTTTCTTGTTCATTATATAGGTACTTCTAGTGCTTACATAATATATTTTTTTCTTTTCTTAGTGCTTACATAATATTCGTATTAACCTGACATGGCAAAAAAGGACATGACTGCCAATTTTTAATGACATACCTGCCACAATGTTAGCTCCTATATTTTATCAATCAAATATTTTAAGTTTGAGGATTTATTTTAACTACCCACCACTTTTCAGGAATCTAATCAATCCATACAAGAGATAGACATCCCTTGCAAATATTTTTTATAAATATAAATAACCATCTTGAATTATAAGGATTTGTCTACATGACAAAGTCTACATGTCTACAAGACTTAACCTCCTTCAGTGCAGTAATAGTTTATTACTCATTTTATAATGTTTTGTTAAATTATATGACCTAAAAATCGTCAGGTATTAAAAATAATGAACTCATTTATTTCCAAAAAATGGACAGACAAGCACAGTAAGCTTAACACACTTCCTTCACTCATTCATTCAACAAATGTTTGTTAAACATCTACAATGTGCTAGGCACTGATGAACAAGATGGGTAAGGTCTGCCCTTAAGGGCCCCATGTTTTCACACTGTACGTGATAATAATTCTGAACGGTTTTCACAGATCAGATTTCTATATACCCTCTATTTAGAATCCTTTGCCAACTCTTGTCATTGGCCAGTTAAATCTCACTTAGGCATCAGAGTCCAGCTGAAACCAAGGAACCTTTCCTAGCCATTCTCATACTTTCTCATTTGGGCTCATCTCTATCACAGTATTTTATACTGTTAGCAACAAAATGTTGTTTTCTCAACAAAACTCCAAGTTACCTGAAGTAGGGAGATAGTCATCTTGGTATCCCCACTGCTTAGCAGACAGACTGGTGTTTAGCAGGTACTGATTTAATGTCTGCATTTATAAAAAGTTAATAAAGGACTGAATGATGACGAGCAATGTCCTAATTAGGAATCAGCCAAGCGACTTCTAACCAGTTCCAAAATAATTAAAGAACAGTAACTAAATTTAAGTTGAAAATATCTACTATCTTTCTAATAAGCATATTTGAAATAATTATTAATGTACTAAAAAAGATATTTCCTCACAATTAAGAAATAACTATCGGGGCGCCTGGGTGGCTCAGTCATTAAGCCTCTGCCTTCAGCTCAGATCATGATCCCAGGGTCCTGGGATCGAGCCCCACATCGGGCTCCCTGCTCCGCGGGAAGCCTGTTTCTCCCTCTCCCACTCCCCCTGCTTGTGTTCCCTCTCTCGCTGTGTCTCTCTCTGTCAAATAAATAAATAAAATCTTCAAAAAAAAATTTTTTTTTAAATATATAACTATCAATAAGGGGAAAAAAAGGAAACAATGATACTTTAATATCTTCAGTTGGTATATCTGAAACAATACTAAACCATCGTAGGAAAAAAAACAGACTTAGTACCAACTCTTCCTGGCACAAGAACAAGGAACCAAAAGGCACCCTACTTGGAAGATACAAGTAATATAAAGCCAGAGAGTATTTACATCTCAAGTTAACACTACACCAGACTTTTTGTTATGACACCAAAATTCTAGACCCTACCAAAGTAAATAAAATCCAAATAGATGTAGATTTTACCCCCTATACACTACTAATTTTCCAGAACTAAAGAAGACAGACCACAAAAATAATGAAATTCATGCATACCCAATAGCCTGTGGGTTAAGCTTGGATTTTATTATACAACTAAACTGAGAGAATATCAAAACCTGGATAGTAAAAGAAAAAAAAAAACCTGGACAGCAAATAGGCATTACTTCATAAATACTAATGTATCCTCACTTGTTCCAGTTCAAAAATCTTGACTTTTTAAAATATTACTTGAAACCATTACTAATGTAACTGGCAGTATTAAACAAGATTGAGTTTGAAAGACACTAAGTGAGTTATGGCACACCTCTGCTATCGAATACTACACACAATGATTAAGGAGACAGAGGTACACAGAAAGTTGTCCATCATCTACCATTACATGAAAAAAGCACAGCACAGGACAATACACACGGTAAGACCCAGAGGCAGCTAAAACACATCACTTGAGCAAGACTACCTGGACTCAAATCTCAGCTCTGCCACTCACTAGCTGTGCAATCTTTGGTAATTACTTCTCCTTGCCTCACTTTTTTCATCTGCAAATGGATATAAAATAGAATCTAATTCATAAGGTATGTTCACAGGGTTGTGAAGATTTAACAAGTTAATATACCTAGGGGTGCCTGGGTGGCTCAGTTGGTTAAATGGCCAACTCCTGATTTTGGCTTAGGTCATGATCGCAGGGATGTGAGATCGAGCCCTATGTCAGGCTCCGTGCTGGGCATGGAACATGCTTAGAATTCTCTCTCACCTTTTCCCTCTGTCCCTCCCCCCTCAAAACAACAACAACAACAACAACAAGTTAATATATGTAAAGCACTATGCAAGCACAAGTGTTAACTAATTTCTGGGAAAAAAAACAAAACCCAAAATGTATAGTATGTGCATGTATATGTGGGGAAGAAAAGCTTTCATTTTTTGCTTTTTTTTTAAAGTTTATATTTATTTTTTTTAGTAATCTCTATACCCAACATGGGGCTCAAACTCAGAACCCTGTGATAAAGAGTCACATGCTCGGGGCGCCTAGGTGGCTCAGTCATTAAGCGTCTGCCTTCGGCTCAGGTCATGACCCCAGGGTCCTGGGATCGAGCCCCGCATCGGGCTCCCTGCTCAGCGGGAAGCCTGCTTCTCCCTCTCCCACTCCCTCTGCTTGTGTTCCCTCTCTCGCTGTGTCTCTCTGTCAAATAAATAAAATCTTAAAAAAAAAAAAAAAAGAGTCACATGCTCTTCTGACTGAGTGAGCCAGGCACCCCTTTTCTGCATTGTTTTTAGGTTTTGTTTTGTTTTTTTAATTATTATATGTTATGCTAATCACCATACATTACATCCTTAGTTTTTGATGTAGTGTTCCATGATTCATTGTTTGCGTATAACACCCAGTGCTCCAGTTTTTTGTTTTTTTGTTTTTAAGATTTATTTATTTTAGAGACAGAGCGCGCACATGAGCAAGTGGGGGGCAGGGGCAGAGGGAGAGAGAATCCCAAGTCGACTTCATGCTGAGCACAGAACCCAATGCAGGGCTTGATCCCACAACCTCAAGATCACAACCTGAGCCAAAACTGAGTTGGACGCTTAACTGACTGTGCCACTCAGGTGCCCCTTAAGTTTTTGGGGGTTTTTTTGGTTTTGTTTTGTTTTGAAGATTTATTTATTTGAGAGAGAGAGAGCGCGCGCGCACATGAGCAGGGGGGAGGGGCAGATAGAGAGGGAGAAAAAGACTCCCCTCTGAGCAGGGAGCCTGATGCGGGGCTCATTCCCAGGACCCTGAGATCATGACCTGGGCTGAAGGCAGACGCTTAACCAACTGAGCCACCCAGGCACCCAGTTGTTGTTGTTTTAAATAAAGAACATTACTTTAGTAATTTAAAAAAATGAGAACATAATAAAAACTTGGCACTAAGACCCCCCCCTGCTGAAAGATTTGCTAGTGCAATTACTTAAACACTCAGGACCAGACAAATTCTGTGAATAATTATATATTAAAACTGTGAAAGTTTTCAAGTGCAACAAAAAGGACAGTACTTCTGGACACAGTTCAACAATAACAAGCTACACACCAATAAGCAGAACTACAACGGCTTTAAAATTACGTCCTTTGATTTCCCAGAAGCAATAAATTATACAAAAATATGCACCCAATCTAGAAATGGGTATCAGGAACTTTCACAATTAGATAAATCTCCATTAATTTTATTAGTCTGAAATTAAATACCACCAAATCTAATTTCCTCTTATTCAACAATCTCTAATGACAACTCACTAAGACATATATAAACCGGGAATTCAAGATAAACCAAATGATTTTTTAAAAACCTAAAATCCTTAGAACCCTTTGAGAATTTCTGAGAGGAAGATTTCACCACCTCACATGCTTTCAGGAAGCTTTGGTCCCTTGGATAAACATAGCTTCCTCCATAAATACAGCGAGTGTATAAAACCACCAAAGAGCAGAAAGAGAACTTCAAGCTTCAGCTGCATTTTTGCTGAGCTGTAATACTGGTAAAGCCTGTTTCAAGATCCAAGAGTCCACCCTAAAAATTAAGGAAGGTATATAAACAGCAGGCTGTCATGTTCATTTTATCACATTTACCAGAATGGTATCTCATAAAATTATAAATATTATCAAACTTCAAGAAGCATTATTATCATTGAAGGAAACTCCTTTATTTATAAATAAATAAATAGCAAATAAATCTAATTAGTTTAAATAGCTTTTCAAAAAGAATCAGTCATTAAGATGCCTCCATAGAATTACGAAATTCCTAATTTTAACTAGTTTACATAATGCCTACAAAAAAAGAAAGAACTCAAAAATGCTAGTTGTCATTATCATTAATGATGGAACAGAAACTTACTTATAAGGAGGCTTAACAGGTCACTTTTCACAGAATCCAAGTTGGCCCATCACAACCTTGAATAGTCAGATATTAAAAAACACTTGGTTTTAGAGGACTCAAAGACTCCTTGGGTTCTAAAGGAGGTACTAAAGATGAAATAATTCTGCAAAAAGAATTCACCTAGTCTTTCCTAAGCTTTTCAATACAGAAATCTGTATTTGTAAACTTTTTGCAATTCTGCCTTGTGACTTTTAGACCTAATGTATTTTTGTCAGGTAGTCATGATTTACAAATAATGGAAGTAAAATCAATAGATGGGGTCAGAGTTTTGCATTAGAAAATGAAAGGAGACAGTTTAGAGTGGGTTAAAAATAGATGCGTTTAGGGGCACCTGGGTGGCTCAGTAGGCTAAGTGTCTGCCTTCAGCTCAAGTCATGATCCCAGGGGCCTGGGATCAAGCCCTGCACTGGGCTCTCTGCTCAGCGGGGAGTCTGCTTCTCCCTTTCTCTCTCCCTCTGCCTCTCCCCCTGCTCATGCCCATTCTCTCTCTCTCTCCCAAATAAATAAAATCTTAAAAAACAAAAGATGAGTTTAGCCTAAGTCCTAAAAACTTTAAAAATACATGTATTTGGATAAAATTAAGACCGCTTAGGAAGATAATTTGACTCTGATTCTGTAAAAAGAGAAATAGGCTAATATCCCTTGATTAATTCTTTTGTCCTTTAAATTTTCCAATTTTAATCCTTTCAAAGATTCACATAAAATAAACTGGAAACATAAATTAGTAAGTAAAAAAATAAGGAAGAACTGAACATGTTTGACGACATGCTTCCCACTAGTGTCTAGCGTGGGTGTACTGGCATTATAAGGGAGCAAGACCAAGCAAGCATCTTTTCGGACAGAAAGATTAATGAGCAGACATCTTGCCTGCTTTTACAGTTACAACAGTAGACTTAAAGCCTTATATTTTAAAAACAGCATACAAAAAAAGTGTATACAAAGATAATTTCGGCTTTATATATACACACACATATATATATAATTACACTGTTAGCATTAAGCTATACTTTTCTTTTAAACATTTGCTTAACCATTCATTTATATATATTAAATACAACAACTTGAAGTATCAACAAACATTCACCACTTCTGACTTTTGCATTGCAGAGTTCAAAACTGGGTTTCAGGAGCACCTGGCTGGCTCAGTTGGAAGACCATGCAATTCCTGATCTCAAGGTCATAAGTTTGAGCCCCACACTGGGTGTACAGATACAAACTTAAAAAAAAAAAAAAACCTGGGTTTCAGCTTAGAAACCATGAAAAACTGCCCTACTGAAAATGTTTTTACAAAATCATAATACATATTGAAACATATTCCCAAAAATGAGAAATATATAGGTAAGTATAAAGAAAGAATTTTTTTTTAAAAGATTTTATTTATTTATTTGACACAGAGAGAGACAGCGAGAGAGAGAACATAAGCAGGGGGAGTGGGAGAGGGAGAAGCAGGCTTCCCGCCGAGCAGGGAGCCTGATGCAGAGCTCGATCCCAGGACCCTGGGATCATGACCTGAGCCGAAGGCAGAGGCTTAATGACTGAGCACCCAGGTGCTCAAGAATTTTTTTTTTTTAAAGATTTTATTTATTTATTTGACAGAGACAGAGACAGCAAGAGAGGGAACACAAGCAGGGGGGAGTGGGAGAGAGAGAAGCAGGCTCCCCACTGAGCAGGGAGCCCGATGCAGGGCTCAATCCCAGGACCCTGGGATCATGACCTGAGCCGAAGGCAGACACTTAACCCACTGAGCCACCCAGGTGCCCCTAAAGAAAGAAATTTTAATTACCTATAATTTAAAAACAAGAAGGGTGCCTGGCTGGCTCAGTCTGTAGACCATGCAACTCTGGATCTCAGGGCTGTAAGGTAGAGCCCCACATTGGGTGTGAAGCCTACTTAAAATTTTTAAAAAATAACAAAAGCAAAAAAAAATAAAAACAAGAAATCAAAAAGCTCGGTGCCTAAAGCCTCTTCTAAAATGTGTACATGATCTAGAAATCATTGATCTTAGTTCCTTTAAAAATGAAAATACCTTGATTAGGATTATTTAAGGAGCAAAAGCCACAAATAATTCTATGCAAACACAAGTTTGGGTAGTTCAGATGTAAAAAAATACATAATTGAAATCCTTCATGACTATGAAAAGATTAACTCCAGAGAAGGAATTATATGTAGTGAAAAAACAGGAGTTGAAGAGAAAAAAAAATTAACCATTTGAGAAATTTTTTTCAAGTACTAGTCTTTCCACAGCAAGTAACAGAGATTCCACTTATATCAGCCTTTTACAAAAAAAAAAATTAAATTAAAAAATAAATCATACTTTACTTTGCAGAATCCTAGAGTAATGTGGAACCAACTCTGTCCAATAAAATCCTAAAAAAAAATTTAAAAAAAAATTTTTTTCAAATAAAGTGAAATGTCTTTTTATTAGGAATATATCCACTTACCCTCTTCAGTTTTCTACAATAATTAGGGGTAATTTTTCCAAATGCCATTACGAGGCAGCATCACCTTGTAAGGTGGGAAGCACTCTGTGCCACCACTGGAAAGCAGCTCACAAACTCACAGTGGAGCCAACTGGACGAAGTGAGAAGTGACAGCACTGTGATAGTGGCCAAGAAGGCAGCAGAAGACTAAGGCTTGTTTTAAAGTCAGAGATGTGGAACCAAGGTGGAAAAGAGTTAAAGAAGATTGAGAGCTGGAGTACCAAAAGATAACTAGCAATTACTAAACGAAAGCCACGTTCCTGATGCTTTTCATATGCTATTGTTATTAGTCAATCCTATCACCCCCACTTTACAGATGAGGAATCAGGTTTAGAAAAGTCAAATAACTTACTGCCTAACACTCAGCTATCATGCAGCAGAGAATTCAAAACTAGATTTGTCTGACTTCACAGCCCACACTCTTCATTCCCCTATGCTGCCTCTCTGGCTCTTCTTCAGAATACTGGCTTCAGGTTCCCTGTGAGCAATTTCACTGTAGTGAGCACTAGGAAGGGAGTGATACACCTGCAGGCAAATGATCACATACTATCATCTGGGTAGCTTCAATTTTTCAGTATTTCTTCATCTCAAGCTACCTTTACAATCTTTCCTCCCATTTTTCCATTTCACAGACCTAACACACTAGCCAGAAAAAGAAAAGAAAAAAAAAGTAAAAAGACTTGGATATTCTATCTAATTTACAAATTCCTCTTCGTTCCTCAGCTTATTCCTTCACCTGGAGCCCTTCTCCAATAGCCCTATAGCCAATTACATCTATGATGTTCAATCCCGTTCAAATGTCATCTCCTTCATACAGCACTCCCTGATCTTCCACTCTCCCATTCAGTGGTAGTATCTCCAATCTAAATCTTCTTTACCCTTTATACTGGTACCTCTATAAACAACTCATGAGTCTGATAAAGTTTTAAAATAATCACTTCAGGGGCACGTGGGTGGCACAGTCGGTTAAGCCTCAGACTCTCGGTTTTGGCACAGGTCATGGTGTCTCAGGGTTGTGAGATTGAGCCCCATGAATGTGTGGTGGTTTTGGTTTGAGCCTGCTGGGTTGGAATCCTACCTTCCACAGACTGTGGGACTTTGGCAAGTTACTTAACCTCTATGTGCTTCCGTTCCTTCTTTAAATAGGACCTACTACATAGGGTAGTTGTGAGGATTTTATAGGTCAGTGAAAGTAAGGCATCTAGCATGGTGCCAGGCACACTGCAGGAGCAGAATGCCTATTAGCCAGATACAGAATGTGTGTCCCTTCAGCTACTGAAGTGTAGCAGAACAAGTTACTTTATTTTTTTTTTAATTTTATTTATTTATTTTAGAAAGAGAGAGGGAGGGCGCCTGGTGGCTCAGTCGTTAAGCGGCTGCCTTCAGCTCAGGTCATGACCCCAGGGTCCCGGGATTGAGCCCCACATTAGGCTCCCTGGTCCCCGGGAAGCCTGCTTCTCCCTCTCCCACTCCCCTTGCTTGTGTTCCCTCTTTCGCTGTGTCTCTCTCTGCCAAATAAATAAATAAAATCTTAAAAAAAAAAAAAGAGGAAGAAGAAGGAGAGAGGGAGTGGGGAGAGGCAGAGGGGGAGGGAGAGGGAGAGGGAGAAAGAATCTGAAGCAGACTCCGCACTGAGCACAGAGCCCAACACTGTGAGGTCACAACCTGAGCTGAAACCAAGAGTTCAACACATAACCAACTGAGCCACCCAGGTACCCCAGAACAAGTTACTTTATGGATTGAATGCCCTGTGCACGGTGGTACACAAATATTTATTAGTGCTCTGCTAAACAATTTCACATTAGACTCTGAAACTTTGATATTTTGATATAAAAATATTTGATATGTTTGATATTTTGATATGGAAGATAGGTTGAAGAGTGTGAACTGAGAAATGAATAAATACATAAGTATAAAATTCTGAGTATAGCCCCAACACATATTGCATGTATTATTACTCTGTGTGCAGGTTTAGAAGTCTATTGTCTTAAACTAGTGCTGGTGTTTTTTAAAGATTTATTTATTTGAGAGAGAGAGAGAGCACGCATGTGGCGGGGGGGGGGAGGAGCAGAGGGAGAGGGAGAGAGAAACTCAAGCAGACTCCACGCTGAGCATGAGCCCATCACTCAGCTGATCTCCTAATCCTGGTATCATGACCTGAGCCAAAACAAAGAGTCGGACACTTAACCAACTGCGCCATCCAGGAGCTCCTTAAACCAGTGCTGTTTAAAACAAACATAATGTGGGGCGCCTGGGTGGCTCAGCCGTTAAGTGTCCGCCTTCAGCTCAGGTCGTGATCCCAGGGTCCTGGGATCGAGCCCCGCACTGGGCTCCCTGCTCCACGGGAAGCCTGCCTTTCCCTCTCCCAATTCCCCTGCTTATGTTCCCTCTCTCACTGTGTCTCTCTCTGTCAAATAAATAAATAAAATCTTAAAAAAAAAAAAAACATAATGTGATACGGCTGGGTGGCTCAGTCAGTTGAGCATCTGCCTTCGGCTCAGGTCATGATCCCAGGGTCCTGGGATCGAGCCCCACATCGGGCTCCCTGCTCAGTGGGGGGGGTCTGCTTCTCCTTCTCCCTCTACCTCCTCCCCACTGCTCACGTTCTGTCTCTGTCTCTCTCTAATAAATAAATCTTTTAAAAAGGGGAAAAAAGACTTTTTTACATTAAAAAAAAATAAAAGAATGGGGCACCTGGGTGGCTTGGTTGGTTGAGCGTTGAACTCTTGATTTTGGCTTAGGTATTGATCTCGGGGTTGCGGGATCAAGCCCCATGTTGGGCTCCATGCTTAGCGGGAGTCTGCTTGAGATTCTCTCCCTCTCCTCTCCCTCTGCCCTTCCTCCCGCTCACACAAGTGCATGCTCTCTCTCTCTAAAATAAATAAATAAATCTTAAATAAAATAAATCACTTCACTGATTACTTATTAATTACAAAGGAAAAAGGGTGCCTTTACAATATAAATCTAGTAGATACTACTTTATTCAAATGATCAAATTTATATCAATAATGAAACTGACATCTGGTGCCTCTGATGGGATACACTGAGACCTAAAATCCACTACACAGCATTCCAACCAAAAATGTTTAACCTGAATCTGATCATGCAGAAACATTCAGACAAATCCAAATTGAGGGGCATCCTACAAAACAACTGGTCTGGATACTTACGGTCATGACAGACACCCTCCGCCCCGCCCCCTCCAAAAGGCTGGAAAACCAGTCCAGATTCAAGCAAGTAACTAAAAGCAATGCAAGCTCCTTAAATTAATCTTGGGTCAAACACAAAACCAAATATCTAAGGACAGTATTAGGACAACTGGGGAAATTTGAATAGGTACTCTGCGTTAAAGAATAATATTATATCCATGTTAAATTTCTTGAGGGTGACAACTAAATTGCAAATATGCAGAAGAAAGTGTTTGTTCTTGGGAAATACATACCCGTATTTAGAGAGTAAAGTGTCCTGATGGTATCTATACCTAACTCCCATAGGGTTCAGCAAAAAATGTGTCTACTAGTGCATAAAGTAAGCACAGCAAAATGTTAACAACTATGGAATCTAGATGAGAAGTACAAAGGTATTATTATACTACTGTTGCAACTCTTCTGTAGGCTTACAATTTTTCAGAGTTGGGAAACAATACTTAAAATTTATGGAGGGGGGGAGGGTGCCTGCTGGCTCAGTCACAGGAGCATGCAACTCCTGATCTCGGGGTCGAGAGTTCAAGCCCCACGTGGGTGTAGAAATTACTTTAAAAAAAAAAGTTATGGATTCAAAACAACAAAATCAACAGAAAATAGGGAAAGGTGCAAAGATGACTTAGCACTTGTATTCTGCCTTCCAGAATTAACTGTTAACATCATCATAGTTGCTTTTAGTCTTTAAAGAAAACTTACGGTATCATCCCCTTTGCACCACCTCCACCCATTCTTATTGCCCTCTAGAAGTTGCAAAATTATGAGGTAAGGTATGCCCATTTTCAACTTTACTAAATAACTGCAAATGTTGTCCCTCAAGGCAGCTGTACCAATTTAAACTCCTACATCGTTTAGAATCTGTCCTACATAGAAACTGTCCCACCGCAGTTTCTAAATTACCATTTTCAGAGACATCTTCACTAACTTTGATATTGTCAGACATTAAAATTTTTTTATCAATCTGATGTGAAAAATTCAGTGTCATTTACACCAACCTAGGATCACAAAGTAAAAGAACCTTAGCAAAATAAGAACTTCATCTACAAACCCTTCCTTTTATCACATCATTGTAGAACGTTCAGGATAATCAAACCCACATGGCAGCAAGTACTAAGAATGATTAGTCCCCACAGGAAACCAAATGCCCACAAAAGCACTGCATAATGTTTGGGAAATAATCTGTCTTTTAAAAAACGTAAGATGAAAAGGTTCAAATTCAACCCAGCAAACATAATACTATTTGTAAGATTTTAAAAAATAGATATTTTATTCCTAGAAATAAATGACCTAGCTCTTATAAATTAACTCATTTACTCATTCATCAAGTATTTACTGAGTACCTGTTATGTGCCAGCCACTATTCTAGCATTGTGGCAAAGACAAAGTCCCTATTCTCACAGAGCTAACATTCTAATGGGAAGACAAAAATTTACAAGACTAATATACAAATAATATGATATCAGATAGATACATGCTATTAAAAAAATAAAGGGCAGGGACAAAGAATGACAAAGGAGACAGCGTAAGGACAAAGTACCAGGCAATATCTCTCCAAGGCAGTGATTTTTGTCATATGGTGTGTTCAATTCAACATAAACTATTTCAGCACCAATATCTTTTCACAAAATACTCTTCTTCACTTTTCCATACCCCCCTATATTTTTCCCAGAAAAAAAAAGTTTGCTGTAGTGGTTTTTCCACTATTGCTATTTTTCTAGAGGGAAAAAAAAATCACGACAAGTGCTTTACAAACAGTTGCAAATTTCAAGTCCCATATACTCTAAAAAAATGTTAACTGTGGGGCGCCTGGGTGGCTCAGTCATTAAGCGTCTGCCTTCAGCTCAGGTCGTGGTCCCAGGGTGCTGCTCAGCAGGAGGCCTGCTTCTCCCTCTCCCACTCCCCCTGCTTGTATTCCCTCTTTCACTGTCTCTCTCTCTGTCAAATAAATAAATAAAATCTTAAAAAAAAAAAAAGTTAACTGTGATCTGTCAGTGAGAAGTCTGATGCCAAAATAAAACCGAACGGTAAGAATTTAAAATGGAATTTTGAGAAAATGATTTACTAATTCTCCCAACTCTATCACCTGCACGTTTACTTTCTATCATATATGAAAACAATAATAGCAATAGGAAAATATATCTGAAGAAAGATCCTGTGGTTTTACTTAAGGACAAAAATATTAGAATTTTGGGGCACCTGGGTGGCTCAGTTGGTTAAGCGTCTGCCTTGGGCTCAGATCATGATCCAAGGTCCTGGAATCGAGCCCCACATGGAACCCCACTTCCGCCTGACTCCCTGCTCAGCAGGAAGTCTGCTTCTCCCTCTGCCCCTTCCCCCCCCCCCATTCTCCCTCCCAAATGAAAAAAAAAAATTTTTAAAAAAAAAAAAAAAAGAATATCCCCCTCTTTAAAAGCCACACTACCTACATGATTTAAAGAAAACCAGCACGCACTAAAATTTCCTTTCACAGGCTTACACAAGAGCTTAGAAGGCTTCAACCACTTAAAACTAGGCGGTGCCTTACTACAAAAATCTAAGGGCCAAATATTCACTTCCCTTTTTATCTCAGATTATTTTGCTGATTCCCCTGAATGAGGTATCTGCAGTCTATCTTTCAAAATTATTACTCTGACCCAGCCAAATCGTCTTTTACTTCTCTGTGTACAAAATTCCCTTTCATCTATACTATAATCCTATCTGCCTTGTCTTTTCTTAAAAAATAAATAAATAAAAAGATTCAAATATCCTTCCAGGCTGATTTATGGATCCCCAAACACTTCTACCTCAGGAGTTCTTAATCTTTTTGCACCATGGATCTTTTTGGTAGTCTGGTGAAGCCTATGGACTCTCTCTCAGATAGATTTTTATTTTTATTTTCTTGATTCTAATCTTGACACCCAACGTGGGGCTGGAGCTCATGACACTGAGATCAAGAGTCGCACACACTACCAAACTGAGCCAACCAGGCGCCCCTCAGATTGCTTTTAAATACATAATTAAACATACGAAATTATGAAAGAAACCAATTATACGGAACTGTTATTTAAATATAGTGATTTGGTAATATATGTGCAGCTTTATCATCACATTAAATAACAAGATCTGTGTGTTTAATAATGCCATAAATTCAAAAAAATTATAAGCATAAGTGATATTCTGAGATATATGCAAAAACTGTAAACATGATACAAAAATATTTGTAATTTTTATTGGTGACAAAGTCACAGGCATTGCTAATTCCACTGTGGTTTGTTGCCTACATTCATAATTGAAGGAACGAATAAATTAGTTACCAGATAATAAAAATAGATGTGATTTTATCCCCATTCTAGTTCAAAAATCCCCTATATTCTGTCCACCAACTGGTGAATTCCCAGGTTAAAATACTTTCTAGTTCAAAGCTGTGCTCAAACTGACTTCTGTCACAAATTTTAAAATAAAAACAATGATTCCTCCTCCTTTGGCCTAGCTCTCATCTGAACATATCACCATGCCTGTTTTTCCAGACTTATACACAGAACACTGTTTATTTCTGATTTGCCTAGCCAGCACCCATTTAAATTTGACAGTCAATAAAAGGCGAAGTTGAAGGAAAGGAGATGGAAGCAACCAACAGTCCCTCACTTCCAAGACATCCAAAAGCAAGTGGAAAGATGCCAAGTATACTGTGTGTGTGTGTTTTTCCAAGGTGGGCTGCCCCCAGACCCATGAGTCCAGCTTGTCAAGAGTCCCCGAAGCATGGCATCTTCACCAGCGACAGTCAGAAGATATTCCACCTCCTTCTCGCCTCCTATGCTCAGTTCTCTACCTGCCAGGTCGCTCGCCTGGGGCCCCCACCCGAAGCCGCCCCGCCGTTCTCCGGTCCCTTCCTCCCGCTCCCGTCTGCCCCCGGCCGCCCTGGCCCCTGGGCGCCGCCACATCTGTCCCCTGGGCCTAACCGTGTGTCCCCCTACCCCCACTTCTACCGACACGGGAGGGAAGGGCGCAGGGGGTCAGCTGGACTGGGTGGCCCGGCCATTAGGCGCAGGCTGCGGCCCTAGGCCAGACCAGCCCGGCCGCCAGGCAGCGAGCCGCGCACTTCGCGCGAGTTAACCGGAGACGCGCACTCACCACCGGGATCACACGGAGGAAGGCACCCAGGTCTCCGCCGCACCGCCACTCGGCCTCGGAGCCGTCACCCTCGTCGCGAACTGCCACCGCCGCCGCCGCCGCCACTACTCGCTAGCTGGCTTTCCTGCGTCCTGCGGCGGCGCTGCCGCCACGCCATCGCGCGTGCGCGGCGCCGCGGGGGCCCCTGGGACTGGTGGTTCGCGCGGGCGGCCAGAGCGGTCCTTCCGCTTCAGCCAGCCCAGTCGGCCACCGGCTGGAGCGGTCGTGGGCGTCTGCGGTACCGCGAAGCGCCTTCCGGAAAATTGTTCCTCATCAGACGCGCGACCTCGCTTCCGCGTACGGTGCTGCCGGGTGTGAAAAACACTCCTGTGCAAGTACGTGTAAAGTAAAAGATTTAGCGCATTAGCATCTTCGGTAACAAGTGTCACTTGCCCAGGACACATCACTCGACTCACACACACGCGCACGCACAGACACACCACCCCTCCCTTTCTGTTAAAAAGTTTCGCAAGTTGCCTTCAGGGGTATCTGGATTTTCCGTTTTAAACCTGATTTCCCAGTCCTCGTTTTATCTTACTGTAAATTTGACCATACAGTTTTTTAAGTTGACTGATTTATCTGATAAAATTTTATTTTACAAAAATAACTCAGGTATATTCAAATGTCAAGTTAACGGAGCTGAATAGTCATAGAAACTTCAGAATTGGAAGACACCTTAAAGGTCGTTAGTCCAACTCCGGCCCGGGCAGGAATTCTCTCTTGTATCTTCCAGCCAGATGGTCTTCCAACTTTTTTTTTTTAAAAGATTTTATTCATTTGAGAGAGAGCGAGCAGGAGCAGAGGGAAAAGCCGACTCCCCGCTGAGCCAGGAGCCCGACATGGGGCTCCATCCCAGGACCCGGAGATCACGACCCCAGCGGAAGGCAGACGCTTAACCGTCTGAGCCACCCAGGTGCCCCCGTCTTCCAACTTATATTTCCACAGTTCGAATTTCAGGGAGCTCACTATCTTAAGTGAGATAGCCCGCTCCACTGTTGGACAGCTCTAAAGGTTAGAAAGTTCTGCCTTCGGTGAAATCGGCTTCCCTTTACTTCCTTCCAGTGCTATAAGTTCTGATGCCTGGAGCAATATAAAATGTTTTCCATTTGACAGCCTTTCAAAAAATTGAAAACAACGATTACATCCTCCAACACTGGGAGTCTCCAGGCCAAAAAAAAAAAAAAGTAACATTCAGTTTTCCAACTATTTCAAATGTGAATCAGCTCCCACACTTTTTTCCATTTAGTCATTCTCCTTGATGTATTACCCTTAAAAATAAATAAAAATATATTTTTTAATTTCAATGCTAAAAGCTAACTGAACCATTACATTCACTACATTTCTTTTCTAAAATTCACTTTCAATCAAACAAGTAATACAGAAATTCATTCTTGGCCTTAAAAATTGGCCAAAAAATTGTATTGTATACAATACAAATAAGTCAAAAAAATCCCCTCAATTCCCATCCAATTCCACCCAAAGGGAGCCACTCTTGTCAATGATAGGTATCTATCTAGATTGGGGGGACATAAATAGGATCATGTTGTACATACCATTGTTCTTTTTGTTTAAAAATAAATCCTGAGCTTCATTCCATATCAATACATAAAAATCTACCTCAGTTTTGAAACTTTGCATAGTATATCCATAGTATCACCTACCATAGTTGATTTAGCATCCCCTATCGATTTTGACATTTAGGTTGACTTTACATTCTGAATAACAAAAAATACATGTGAATGAACGATGTTATTTTTTAACAGAGTTTTAAAAAAAAATTTTTTAAAGATTTTATTTATTTATTTGAGAGAGAGAGAGAGAGCGAGAGCAGGAACACAAGCAGGGGGCGTGGGAGAGGGAGTAGCACGCTTCCCGCTGAGCAGGGAGCCCGATGCGGGGCTCGATCCCAGGACCGTGGGATCATGACCTGAGCCGAAGGCAGACGCTTAACGACTGAGCCACCCAGGCCACCCAGTTTAAAAAAATTTTTAAGGGAAAAATTTTTTAAAGCTCTGGCAATCTGTAAACAACAAAAAAATTCAGAAACACATGGATGGAAGCTGTTCTACACAGGTGGCAGATAGTATTTCTTTATAAAATGCTTTTGCCCTTTGGAACAGCCCAGTTGCAAGGAAAGGACAAGACTACAGTCATAACCTTACTCCACGTTCTGGGCCCTAGGTTGTCTTACACTGGCTCCCACTGGCAGGCTCAGAAATAGTAGCAGTACTCAGAGATGGATTTACTATGAAGCTGATGGAGCTTATGATTTAGGGCCCCTCACTTGCCTGGGGATTCTTCCAAGGCCCAAGCAATTCAGTCAATATGGTTTTGCAACATTTGCCAAAGAATTTTTAATTATTGGCTCAGTTGAGGGCAACAGATAAAAGCCCAAAACTTGAGAATACTGAAAATGAGGAAAAAGACGCCTATAGAACAGTCATAAATTAAGCAACTTGCACTTCTGCACAGTGAAATCTACTATAAACCTTATCCTTGGGCGCCTGGGTGGCTCAGTTGGTTAAGCGACTGCCTTCAGCTCAGGTCATGATCCCAGGGTCCTGGGATCGAGTCCCGCATCGGGCTCCCTGCTCTGCGGGGAGCCTGCTTCTCCCTCTCCCACTCCCCCTGCTTGTGTTCCCTCTCTCGCTGTGTCTCTCTCTGTCAAATAAATAAATAAAATCTTTAAAAAAAAAAAAAAAAAAAAACCTTATCCTTCTAGGGTGTCTTGGTGGCTCAGTTGGTTAAGTGTTCGACTCTTGATCTCAGCTTAGGTCTTGATCTCAGGGTCATGAGTTCAAGCCTTGTGTCGGGCTTCACACTAGGCGTGGAGCCTACTTAAAACAAAACAAAGCAAAACAAACAAACAGGGCGCCTGGGTGGCTCAGTTGGTTAAGCGACTGCCTTCAGCTCAGGTCATGATCCCAGGGTCCTGGGATCGAGTCCCGCATCGGGCTCCCTGCTCTGCGGGGAGCCTGCTTCTCCCTCTCCCACTCCCCCTGCTTGTGTTCCCTCTCTCGCTGTGTCTCTCTCTGTCAAATAAATAAATAAAATCTTTAAAAAAAAATAAAAAAAAAAAAACAAAAAACAAACAAACAAAAAAACCCTCCCCTTATCTTTCTATCAGTATCAGGGATGTCCAGACTGATGGGAGCTGTCATGTTAACGCAAAATCAAATTTTGGTACATTACCTGTATTTGTCTTATTTTATTTTTTTACCTGTATTTGTTTTAACCTATGACTACAACATATGAAATAACTTTAATGTAATTATACCTTTTTCCAAGATTTTATTCATTCACTTGAGAAAGTGAAAGCAAGGGAGGTCACAGGGAGAAGCAGACTCGCCGCTAAGTGGAGAGCCCGACGTGGGGCTCAATCCCAGGACCCTGAGATCATGACCTGAGCTGAAGGCAGATCCTTAACCGACTGAGCCACCCAGGCACCCCAATGTAGTTGTATCTTAAACATATTTCACTGACCTTTTTTGTTCTCTTGTATTACTTTTATTTTTTTTAAGTATTTTGGAATTTATTGATTTGTATTTAAACTGTTGACGAAGATTCACCAGAAATAATCTGAACAAGCAGAAAAATAGTTAATACTGAAACACTAAAATAATTCAAGGACACATGGTTTATCCAACAAAACAATACCTCTTAAACGCTGTCATCGATACAAAAACTGACTGCTTCTTACTTTTCTAAACACAGTGGCATAATTAACAATATTCAATCATTTGTTTTTTCCTGAATATGTAAAAATTAAAATGCCAATTAAAAATTAATATATCTTCTCTTTAAATGTTTCCTACAAATACAATTTCAATATTTTCATTCAACAGTGGTGTGGTTTAAGAGATTTTTCATTCACAAGTCAAACAATCCACCCAAAGGAACTGATAGTCTATAGGCTCATAGTGCAAATAAAGACCTTAGGAATGCAGCGAATGACATTTCTAACAAACATACCAAACAAATAAAATTCTTAGAAGATACAGGCAAGAAGCCCCTCTAGGCAGCTGGCCACAGAACTAGAACATTTGATCATTTTACTAGTGATTTCAATGGGACTCTAGATGTTTCCAAATTCAACTTGAACTCTCATCTTGGGCTTTGTATTTTGCTTTTCCAGTCTCACTAATGACACAAACATGATTCAAATCCCTGAAATATTCATTATAGTCAAGGGCATATCCTACAACAAACTTGTCTGGAATTTCAAATCCAACAAAATCTGGTCTGTATCCAATACTTTGAGGAGTCCTTTTCACCAGCAAACTTGCAACCTTGACCATCTTTGGATTATACTGCTGGACCAAGGAAAGCAAGGTTTGCATTGTTTTGCCTGTTTCAATTATATCTTCAACAATCAAGACATTCTTTCCAGTTAAAGTTGAGAGATCATCTCCACCAATTACTTTTATGTCCCTTGTGGACTGGTCATTACAGCTTTTCAGTCTAATGAAGTCTACAGTCATAGGAATAGATCTATCACTATTTCTGTTCAGTGCTTTAATGTAATCCAGCAGATCAGCAAAGAATTTATAGCCCCCCCTTGAGCACACAGAGGGCTACGATGTGATGGCTTCCCATCTCCTTCATCACATCTCGTGCAAGCCGTTCCGTCCTGTCCATAATTAATCCATGAGGAATAAACACCTTTTCCAAATCCTGAGCATAATGATTAGGTATACAAAATAAATCTAGGTCATAACCTGGTTCATCATCACTAATCACAATGCTGGGGCTTCGCGTTGCCATAACGGAGCTGGCTGGTGCGTGGACGGAGGGCAGTTCTCTTCTGTATTACTTTTAGTTTTAAGTTCTTAAAGGCTTTTCAAGCTCAGTAAATTCCTGATAGATAAACAGGGATTTTTTTTTTAAATAACAAGAAAATGTAGACAAAAAAGTAACATACTTACAATTTACTCTTTTAAAAACATAGATATCAACAATTTTAATAGCTACATAATGTTTCATCATCTTGAAGTAACATAACTTATCATTTCAAAACAGAAAATTGTTCATTCTTGATATTAAATACTAAATTCATGCAATTTTTTAAAAATTCTAGAATACAGAAATTGAGATTTAAGACTTTGTAAAGCATATTTAAAAATAATGGTATAGTATTTTTTTTAAAGATTTTATTTATTTATTTGAGAGAGAATGAGAGACAGAGAGCACGAGAGGGAAGAGGGTCAGAGGGAGAAGCAGACCCCCCGCCGAGCAGGGAGCCCGATGCGGGACTCGATCCCGGGACTCCAGGATCATGACCTGAGCCGAAGGCAGTTGCCCAACCAACTGAGCCACCCAGGCGCCCCAATAATGGTATAGTATTATCATACTGTTAAGTAACTTACTTTTCTTACTTAACAATATATAATAGGTTTGTTCTGCCAACTTGACAAGCTAATTCTAAAATTTATATGGAAATACAAGTACCAAGAATAGCAAGACACTCCTGAAGGTGGAAGGACATGTTCTACTGGATATCAAGCTATAGTAATTAAGACAGAAGTTAATATGATAAATGGTAAAAATCTAAAGACTGTAACAATAAAGAAAAGTTAACTTTTTTACGGAAGAGGGATATAGGGTCAGCTGGGGTGAAAAAGTGAGGACTTCCTGGTGCTGACAACATTCTTTTTCTTGATTTGGATATTGAACACCTAGGGATTTATTTTATGATTATTCATTAAACCGTACACTTGCATTTTATGTACTTTTCTGTATTCACATTGCAATTTATAATAAAAAGATTTTAAGATATGTAAAACATCCAGCACATAGTAAATATTCAGTTAAGTGTAGCTACTATAGACATTTTAAAAAAAAAAGAGGCAGTGGATTTGTGACAATCTCCAAGAAAGATAGCTAACTGGATGGAAGCAGAACCATGCATGTAGCATGCTCCATCACTAGTTTTAAAACAGGGATACACACACACTGCATATGAATATGAATAAAACCTGTCTAGGCTACACAAGAAAGTGGTGACCGTGGTTATCTTTACCAGTGTAGAGGAATAAGGCTGGGGGTAGGGTGGCAGGCCAATTTATTTTCATTGTATATTGTACCCTTTGGATTTTATACCATGTACATATATTTCCTATTTTATTTTTAGGCATTTCTTTCTTTCTTTTTTTTTTTTTTTAAGATTTTATTTATTTATTTGAGAGAGAGAGCATGAGGGGGGAGGGTCAGAGGGAGAAGCAGACTCCCTGCCGAGCAGGGAGCCCGATGTGGGACTCGATCCCGGGACTCCAGGATCATGACCTGAGCCGAAGGCAGTCGCCCAACCAACTGAGCCACCCAGGCGCCCTAGGCATTTATTTCAAGTAACCTCTACACCTAATGTGGGGCTCAAACTCACGACCCCGAGATCAAGAGTTGCACACTCCTCTGATTAAGCCAGGCAGGCGCCCCTATATTTCCTATTTTAAAAATTTAGAGATTTAGGGCGCCTGGGTGGCTCAGTTGGTTAAGCGACTGCCTTTGGCTCAGGTCATGATCCTGGAGTCCTGGGATCAAGTCCCACATCGGGCTCCCTGCTCAGCAGGGAGTCTGCTTCTCCCTCTGACCCTCCCCCCTCTCATGTGTGCCCTCTCTCTCTCATTCTCTCTCTCAAGTAAATAAATAAAATCTTTAAAAAAAAAATTTAGAGATTTAGGATACATATTATCACTCAAATTCTATAGAGGTAGCTCTTTATAATTAGTAGCTTATTTTACTTCAATGGAAAATTTAGAACAGAAGAAAAATTAAAACGTTTTCTGTATAAAACTAAAATGCTTTTCAATTAATCAAATACAGGGGCGCCTGGGTGGCTCAGTCTGTTAAGTGTCTGCCTTCCACTCAGGTCACGATCCTGGGGTCCTGGGATCAAACCCCACGTTGGGCTCCCTGTCCAGTGGGGAGTCTGCTTCTCCCTCTGCCTTTCCCCCTGCTTGTGCTCTCTTTCAAATAAATAAAAATCTTTAAAAAAAACACATTAAAAATTGTTTAAAAATCATAAAATACCTTTATCACAGCCTTGTGAGGAGGCAAAATTATATGTATTTTACAGGCTAGTAAACAGAACCTCAGAGAGATTGACTTGCCCTAAATCATAGCTAGCTTAGTGACAGAACTAGAACTCTAGTTTTTATGCTTCCAAACCCCATGGGCTTTTCTATCATACTATCTGACACAGCATGCCCTCCTAAATGCCTCCCACCGGGGCAGGCGGGGGGGGGAGGAAAGAATAGAAGATGCTCTACTTGTAACTTTTCATTTGTCTGTGGGGAAGGTTCCCTATTATAAAACTCACTTTTAAAAAGTCAAGACAGGAGCGCCTGGGTGGCTCAGTAGATTAAGCCGTCTGCCTTCAGCTCAGGTCATGATCCCGGGGTCCTGAGAGAGCCCCACATTGGGCTCTCTGATCAGTGGGGAGCCCGCTTCTCCTCCTATCTCTGCAGCTCCCCCACTTTTGCTCACTCTCTCTGTCAAATAAATAAAATCTTTTATTTTTTTAATAAATAAAATCTTTTTTAAAAAAGTCAAGACAAAGAAAACTAATTGCATAGCACATTGCACTTTCAAAAGCACACACACACAAAAAAAGGCTACATGATTTATACCTAGTATTGTTCCTGGCTCAGGTGTCAGGGAGATACTTTTTACTCTTCAGTTGTTTAATAAAGGTTAAGGCCTAGTCTCTCTTTTCTTTTTTTTTTTTAAGATTTTATTTTTTTTAAAGTAATCTCTACACCCAGTGTGGGACTCAAACTTACAACCCCAGGATCAAGAGCCGCATGCTCTACTGACTGAGCCAGCCAGGTACCCCTACAATCAGAGTTTTCTTGAAGTAAATGCTCTAAGAAAAGGGAGGGTCAGGGGTCTAAGGGCCCAGTCTCTTAATAAAAAAGACATCTACGTAGCCAATAGAAGACAGTAATTAGAACATTTAAAAAAATATTTCCAATAATCTGTCAAATTCAACATAATCACCAAACATTACTTTCCATTGAAAGAAATCTTGAAAATTGACTCTCAAGAGATGGTTTTCTTGAAGAGCTTCTAAAATTTCTTCTCATAGTATATTCACATGATTTATAGCATTCATATTATCCTACAACTTACCACACACTTTTCTTATCTCCCACACAGTATCTTATCTAATCCTGGAAATAAGCCTACTAAAACCAACAGGACAGAAATCCCTGACATTCAATAAATGAAAAAATTGAGGCTCTGGTAGGTTTTTCTCCCAAGATCATGTGCCTTATCTCTTAGCTGTGTATTCTCCCCAACAAAGGATGTGGAAAATTCTTAATTATCAGGGTCTAAACATTCAATTTGTCAATTACGTAAGTCTTTTCCTTTTCCTTCCTGTTCTATGCCTGTAATTTCCTTTCAAAAAGGAAGATTTAGGAACTAAATGACATCCAATCCTAATCAGTCCTAACTCTACCTAGCTGAGATCAGATGGGAAATAGAAATCTATTTTCTCACCCAAAGGAGCACAAGTAAAACGAGCTGGTTTAAATTACTGGATAAAAATCTACATTTGTCTATCACTCATTATCAAAATATTTGCAAACTATGTAACTACTCTATATCCTAAACAAGATATACATCTTATAAACCCAAAACTCAGGATGATAATCTAGACTACAGAAATTAAAAGTCAAATTGCCAAGGCTCAAATCCTGGCTCCCTATCTCCTCAGCTGTGTAATCTCCTGGGCAAGTTTCTTCACCTCTCGGGGCTTCAGATTCCTTAGCTCTAAATTAAGGGTTAAAAAAAAAAATGCTTTCATAAGAATTAAAAGAGATAATGCACATAAAGTGTTTCGCATAGTATCTAGCGCTTAGTTAAATATTGATAATTTGGCATCAATACTATTATTGGCATTTAACATTCAGGAAACTAGATTTATCTATGCACTTTTCTATTCAATCCATAAAAGATCACACTTCGGGTTATACAATAATATACACCTAATATACTTGGTTTTAAAAAAGATACTACAACCACCAATATACTCATTCCCTTTGGAAATTAGCCAGATATCACTTATCTAAATCTTAGGAAAATGAGAGTTGCAAAAACGATTACTCCATCAATCAAGGAAAAGGCTGAAACTGAGAGCTTTGTTTTTAAGGGAAATGGATGTTATATATACAAAGTCTCTTTGAAATGATACGAAGCTGTAAAGTGGCTGGATGGTGATTTCTATCTTAATAATGAACTGATGCAACCTATAGAGGGTCAGTATTACAGCAGTATTACAAGCCCTGTTGTAAGATGGGTGATGCAACTTCTATAGTCAATTCTGAGTCACCAGCATAACCTTTGAGAAGCACTGAAGGAGAAAGGAAAATTCTTGAGTACTGACTCCTAGGCTGAACATCTTAGTAACCTGTGTTTAAGATGTTTCAGTGCTATCTGGACAGGGTATTATGAATACCATGAATCTCAAGAATACATTTAGTGGAAAAATACTGGAGTCATCAGTTCCTATGATAATGTCCCATGCATTTTTTGTAAGCTTCTCAAAATATTTTGTATCAGACCTTTGGTCTGTCCATAGCAGGTCCTCCAAAAAGATTTGTTGAATGAATTAAGTAATTAAAAGAAACGAAGAGCATTGGCTATGGAGCCAAGCTGACTTGGATATCAATTCTAACTCCATCACTTACCAGCTCTGTGACTTTAAGCTAGTTATTTAATATTTCAGTCCCAATTTTCTCATCTGGAGAATGGGAAATGCCAAGTATTAAATTATAAGGACCGAATGACATAGGAAACAGAAAAATGCTTGGCACATTGTAAGTCTAAAGTAAATAGTAGCCTCTATTATTTTTTGCTACAGGTTGTTATACAAAAGGCAGTATCAAGACATCTTTGTCTATCGGATGGGTTTAAGCACAATCTGACCTTTTCCAGGAAGAATGAAGTTACAAAGGTATTAAGAATAAAGGAGGAGGAAGGCTGCAAATGATAACCCGGGGCCACAAAGAAAACAAGATGGGCAGAGGAGAAGGCAAGGGGCGGCAAGCTGGAAAAATGATACATCCCAAGGTGGGAGTGATGGCATTAGCAAGCTTTTCAGACGAGATCGGGCGCGTTCAGGGTGTTATGGCCGTAGACAGGAGAAGGTTGCCACACTGGGGTGGGAACTCAGGGCGAGGAGGTAGTTACTTTGGGCAGGCCTGTGACTTACCGTGGGGTAGGGCAATGTGGAGAAACCTGGTATAGACAAAGATAGCGGGCTAGGGAGAGCAGGGCCGACAGAATGGCTAGGAGCCCACGATCCGCGGCCGTGCAGTGTTCTGGCCAGGCCCCAGCTCGAGGGCTGCGGGCCGGACAACAACAAAAAGCCCTGAGGCTCGGACACCCCAGCACTGTAGCCGCTATAAAGGGCAAAGAAATTTGTTCTGAGGAGATCACAGAATCTACGCGGAGACCTGCCTGCCTGGGACGGGTTGGAAGCTGGGAGGAGGAAGAGCCGCTTCCCGCTTCGAGATGAAGGACGGAGGAGGAACAGGCGGACAGTGGAGAAAGAGAAGCAAAGGACCCAAATTCCACCGCCTCGGGGGAATCACTCACACCACACTGGCCCGGGGCCCCCAGGGCCCAGCGTGGAAGGCGGGACTTCTGCCGTTACCGGCGGAAACGGCCTCCGGGTGAGAGGTCGCACGAGGGACAGGCAGCTGCTAAACCAATGGGGCCTGCGCCTGGGGCGGATGTTGCCTCCCATTGGTGGCTGTCGGGTGCGGCCAGCAGCCAATGAGTCCGCCGGGGGGGGCGTAGCCGTGACGCTAGTTGCGGAGGAGGCCCCTTCGAATCGGCGGCGGCCAGCTTGGTGGCCTGGACCAATCAGAGGCCTCCAACGAGCAGGGCCTGCGCCAATCGGTGGCCTCCACGACGGGGCTGGGGGGAGGGTATATAAGCGCCCTCGGCGACGGCGCGGTCGACGCTGGCCGGGACATCACACAGTCATCGACTTGGGGGATTTTTGTGCGTCTGAGAGGTAAGCGCCGCGGCCTGTCTTTCCGGACCTGCCCTTCGCCTTGTCTGCTGCTCCTGCTGACCCCGGGCCCTGTACCCTCAGATCAGTAAGCTCGGTGCGCTCGGGTGCTGTGGCCTGTGGCTGGATTGCCTGTGACGTCCTGCCTGCCTGCTGACCGACTGGCCTACGGCGCCGGCAACATGAAGCTGTCCTTGGTGGCTGCGGTGCTGCTGCTGCTCGGCGCGGCGCGGGCCGAGGAGGAGGACAAGAAGGAAGACGTGGGCACGGTGGTCGGTATCGACCTGGGGACCACCTACTCTTGGTACGTGGGGTTTGGGGAAAGGGGGGAATGGGGCGTGGCCTCCTGGGCTGCTGTGAGAATCGCGGTGCTGATTCCTTGCGTTCTTGGTGATTTTTCCGCCAGCGTCGGGGTGTTCAAGAACGGCCGCGTGGAGATCATCGCCAACGATCAGGGCAACCGCATCACGCCGTCTTATGTGGCCTTCACTCCTGAAGGGGAGCGTCTGATCGGCGATGCAGCCAAGAACCAGCTCACCTCCAACCCTGAGAACACGGTCTTCGACGCCAAGCGGCTCATCGGCCGCACATGGAACGACCCGTCCGTGCAACAGGACATCAAGTTCTTGCCTTTCAAGGTTCGATGGGGTTTTCCTCGCCGGGATAGAGGTGGGCGGTGGTGGTCGGAGTATTTAAGGTTAAGAAGTTACTGAAAAATCGTTGAGACAACAAAAAGGATGCCAACATGGTGTATCTGTAATAACTTGTATTGCGTAATCTTGGTATGTTACAAAACTTGCTTAAAGTAAGCTTGGCAAGCAAAGTCATTTCACACACAACTATTCTGTCTGCATCGTTTAGGATTAAGAGCCTGATTAAAACTGAAGAGGCTTGTCTTTGTAAAGCACCCATACTCCTTAAGCATTTCTAGTCCATATGCAGTTCCAAGTGACCAAAGTAAACCAAACTACGGGGGAGGAAGTGGGACTCAGACAGCCCTCTTGAAGTTTTAAATGTTCCTGCTTCTGTGTCTGAAAACAGTAATCATTCTTTAAAATAGGTGGTTGAGAAGAAGACTAAACCATACATTCAAGTTGATATTGGAGGTGGGCAAACAAAGACATTTGCTCCTGAAGAAATTTCTGCCATGGTTCTCACCAAAATGAAGGAAACTGCAGAGGCTTATTTGGGAAAGAAGGTAAATATTTCTAGAACATTGTTAAGTAATTTTATTTTTCCTATTCTTGATTTATTATGTTGTATAGATGCTGTTACTGTTTTAATAATTAAGAGTCTGAATGACATCTGTGTATATCAGTTTTAATTACTTGCATGTTTTACTGTAGGCCAAACAAAATGTTAGGGACTTTTCATGTATTACCACTTAATGCTTGAAAATCCATGGATATAAAATTACGTATATTATACCCATCTAACAAACAGATTGTCTTGGAAATTAAAATGATGGTTTGAGTGCAATTCATGTAAGAGTTAAAACCGTGTGATAAAATACGCTTAATTACTTTTTGTTATCCTTTTAGGTTACCCATGCAGTTGTTACTGTACCAGCCTATTTCAATGATGCCCAACGCCAGGCAACCAAAGATGCTGGAACTATTGCTGGATTGAATGTCATGAGGATCATCAATGAGCCGTGAGTGTTAAATTCAAAAGTATGGTCATTCACCAAATAGGTGAAATGTAAACTTAACTAAGCCTTTTTTTCCTTTCTCCTTAACAGTACAGCAGCTGCTATTGCTTATGGCTTGGATAAGAGGGAAGGGGAGAAGAATATCCTGGTGTTTGACCTGGGTGGTGGAACTTTTGATGTGTCTCTTCTCACCATTGACAATGGTGTCTTCGAAGTCGTGGCTACTAATGGAGATACTCATCTGGGTGGAGAAGACTTTGACCAACGTGTCATGGAACACTTCATCAAACTCTACAAAAAGAAGACTGGCAAAGATGTTAGGAAAGACAACAGAGCTGTGCAGAAACTCCGGCGGGAGGTAGAAAAAGCCAAACGGGCCCTGTCCTCTCAACATCAAGCAAGAATTGAAATTGAGTCTTTCTATGAAGGAGAAGACTTCTCTGAGACTCTGACCCGGGCCAAATTTGAAGAGCTAAATATGGTATGTTCCTTGTTTTTTTTTGCTTTGCTAATGGGATCTAGTTAGACTCTGTGTTTGAGATACTGCATTTAGATATGTAGACAGTGTTTAGGTACAATAGGCGTCATCACAGTAATTGTGTTTCCTATTCTAGGACCTGTTCCGTTCTACCATGAAGCCTGTTCAGAAGGTGCTGGAGGATTCTGACTTAAAGAAGTCTGATATTGATGAAATTGTTCTTGTTGGTGGCTCTACTCGAATCCCAAAGATTCAACAACTGGTTAAAGAGTTCTTCAATGGCAAGGAGCCATCCCGTGGCATCAACCCAGATGAGGCTGTAGCATATGGTGCTGCTGTCCAGGCTGGCGTACTCTCTGGTGATCAAGATACAGGTATGTCACTGTCACAGCATTTTCCACGGTACTTCCATAGCTTGATAGGAAGAGTATAATTATCTGTTGCTTTAGAAGGTAACAGAACATGAGCAACAAGGTCACATAGCTAGTAAAGGGTAAAGTGAGGACAAGACCTGGCTCAGTTTCAAGATCATTAGCAATTATATTTAATTCACTGCTTCTGAAATGATTTTGCATAGAACCTCACATTAAATGGCAAGATGGAGAAGATAAAGTTATACAGTTGAGGGGGAGACTGCTTGGTAGTGCTCCTGCGACTCTTGAATTAGAATTTAACCTTGGTTAACTTACCTTTGCAGGTGACCTGGTACTGCTTGATGTATGTCCCCTTACACTTGGTATTGAAACTGTGGGAGGTGTCATGACCAAACTGATTCCAAGGAACACTGTGGTGCCCACCAAGAAGTCTCAGATCTTTTCTACAGCTTCTGATAACCAACCAACTGTTACAATCAAGGTCTATGAAGGTAATACCTTACATTTATGAATGACATACTATGTTTTTGAGAAGCATGACTTCTTCATATATTCTTTTGAAATGAGAAGGGCTAGAAATATCTCCTCTTTTCAGACCGGGTCCCTAATATGACTAGTGTTGAGTTTGGTAGAGTCAACCCCAAAATCTAGTTCTTATTTAGCTACCTGGCACTCTTTGCCTTTAAAAATAACTTCTGGCTCCTAGAAAAGAGTTCATAATGCTGCAGAGAAGAAATTCAATTAAAAGTTAGTAGTAACTTAACACAGTCCCACTTGCCACTCCTTATAGATCAATACTGACCCACTTCTAGCTTGATAAGCATGGCCTTGCCACTGTAGGCTACAACAGACTGAAGTGTAAGAATCCAGATGCACTAATGTTTGTCAGTAACAACTAACAAGTTATTTTTTTGGTGTAACTTCTAGGTGAACGACCCCTGACAAAAGACAATCACCTTCTGGGAACTTTTGACCTGACTGGAATTCCTCCTGCTCCCCGTGGGGTCCCACAGATTGAAGTCACCTTTGAGATAGATGTGAATGGCATTCTTAGAGTGACAGCTGAAGACAAAGGTACAGGCAACAAAAATAAGATTACAATTACCAATGACCAAAATCGCCTGACACCTGAAGAAATTGAAAGGATGGTTAATGATGCTGAGAAGTTTGCCGAGGAAGACAAAAAGCTCAAGGAGCGCATTGATACCAGAAATGAATTAGAAAGCTATGCCTATTCTCTAAAGAATCAGATTGGAGATAAAGAAAAGCTGGGAGGTAAACTCTCCTCTGAAGATAAGGAGACCATGGAAAAAGCTGTAGAGGAAAAGATTGAATGGCTAGAAAGTCACCAAGATGCTGACATTGAAGATTTCAAAGCTAAAAAGAAGGAACTAGAAGAAATTGTTCAGCCAATTATCAGCAAACTCTATGGAAGTGCAGGCCCTCCCCCAACTGGTGATGAGGAACCAGCAGACAAAGATGAGTTGTAGACATTGCTAGTGCTGTAATATTGTAAATACTGGACTCAGGAACTTTCGTTAGGAGAAAATTGAGAGAACTTAAGTCTCGAATGTAATTGGAATCTTCACCTTGGAGTGGAGTTGAAGATGCTATAGCCCAAGTGGCTGTTTACTGCTTTTCATTAGCAGTTGCTCACATGTCTTGGGGTGGGGGGAAAGGAAGAATTGGCTATTTTAAAAAGTGGGTAAAAAAGCTGGGTTAGGGTGTGTGTTCACCTTGGAAATGTTCTATTTAACAATTGGGTCATGCGCATCTGGTGTAGGAACTTTTTCTACCATAAGTGACACCAATAAATGTTTGTTATTTACACTGGTCTAATTTTTGTGATAAGCTTCTAATTAAGTCCATTGCTTCAAGGTTGGAGTCTTCACTTGTGTGGAGGGGGTTGGGGTTTTATTTAATACTTTCAGGGAACTTGCCTAACAGTTAATCTAGTTTAAGAAATGGGCGGGGGACGTTTGGGTGACTTGGTTGAGCATCTGACTCTTGCTTTCTGCCCAGGTCATGATCTCCATGTTGTGGAGTCGGCTTGTCCATCTCCCTCTGCTTCTCACCCCGCCCCTCTTCCCCCCTTTTCCTTCTCTCTCAAATCTTAAAAAAAAAAAGTGGGGGGCACCTGGGTGGTGCAGTCGGCTAAGCAATTGACTTGGTTTGGGGTCAGGTTGTGACCTCAGGTCATGAGATTGAGCCCCCCCATCGGCTCCATGCTGAGCATGGAGTCTGCTTGAGACTCTCCATGTCCCTCTGCCCCTTCCCCCACACCCCCCCACAATAAAAAAAAAAAAGGCGCCTGGGTGACTTAGCTGGGCCTCTGCCTTTGGCTCGGGTTGTAATCCAGAGGTCCTGGGATCAAGCCCCACATCAGGCTCCCTGTTCAGCAGAGTCTGCTTCTCCCTCTCCCTCTCCCTCTGACCCTCCACCCCCACCCCCCCAGCCGCTTGTGCTGGCATACCCACTCCTTCTCTTTCTCTGTGTCAAATTAATCTTAAAAAAAGAAAGGGGCAGGAAAGGTAAACATTCTTACCTAGGCAAGGGCCATTTTACAGTGCCGAAGGGCAGAATTGTCTTGAACATACTTGAAATTTCTGATTTCCCCTTATCTTTAAAACTTTCTGGTGGCTTTTTATCACTAATGCTTTGCAGTGGCTGGAGTTCTAAGTAAGACTTGCTATGAGTGATGGATCACTGATGTTAACTTTATACACTTGGATTCAGTTTACGATTTTAGGATATAAAGGTGTATTTTAAAACCTCTGCTATGTCAGAATCTCCATCTCTGACATTTATCATTAGTGGTCTGGAGGGGGATCTAGCATGGTGACCCTGAAACTACTTTGAGTCCTACTACAATTGTGGATCAAAGGCAGTCATTTGTATCAAAAGAGGTTCAAGATTACTTGGATTGGCTCCCTGAGGAAAGGGATGATCTAAATGAATAATTCTGTGTGATCAATAAAGGGCAGGCTCTCTGGTGCTAATAAGAAATCCAACACTGCTCAAGGATAATAAATATTTTATAGGTGGGCAACCAGCTGAAGGGTTAATTTGCTAACTGGCAGAACTGGAACCTGACGGCATGATTATTTTACTCTGAGGCCCAGATCCCTGCTGCAGTGCCCCAGAAGCATTTGGACAAGCCTGGAGTGCAATACCAAAGGTCTTCAGGCCAAGTTCAATACAAACCTTAAAAATGACCTGCAGTGCTGTGTGCTGTGGTATTAACAGGTGGCTGGGAAAGACAAGGGCCAGTCTTCATCCCTGTCCCCAACAGCTCTCAGTACCAAATGCCAACAGGCTGCACCTCTTTCTGGAGAGCAGCTCTGAATTCTAGAAAGATACACTTGAACCTGTAAATGTCCACTCCCTGATTTATACAGCCTAATTCCGCAACATTTTGGTGGTCAATTTTTTTTTTTAAAGATTTTATGTAATCTCTACACCCAATGTGGGGCTTGAATTTACAACCCTGAGATCAAGCGTCACATGCTCTACTGACTAAGCCAGCCAGGTGCTCCTCTGTGATCAATATTCTGAAGCAATCACACTTACTTAGGCTGTATTGCTGGTAAAACCCTTTTAATAGAGGTTTTTGCACTTGGGCTATCCATTTTTTCACCTACCAAAGTAGGTAAGAGCAAGAGGGCTATATGTATAGTGCAAAAAATATTTTGGAGGTACAAAACAGCTAAGGTTTCATTTAACTTTCCTGAAAGTTTGTGATTTAATAAAAATGTAGAATTTATTAGTCAACTACAGTCACAATACAGTCATTATAGATTTCCCCTTCTGTATTCATCCCGCCAAACACAAAACAGAGCAATGTGTCTGTCTGACTTTCCTCATGTAAATCACCACCTTGGGTCACTCCTTTTTTGGTGGACTCCCCTTTCTCTGTATCACAGTTTAGAGTGACAGAATTTGAATCTTCTTTCTCAGAAGTACACATCACTGGCCATGGAATGACACACATGGAATGATCCAATCGTCCAGGGGGTAGAAAAGTATCAAATTTAAGCAAGGTCCAATGCTGCTTTTCTATGTTAGAGAAAAGACAAATATACAAAGACTCTGTGTTAAGACATTTCCAGAAATGCTCAGTGATTTGCTGTATCAGCCCTAACAGAAATAGGAAATTAAAAAAAAAAAAATCTGGGGGGCCTGGGTGGTGCAGCTGGTTAGGCATCCGACTCTTGGTTTTGGCTGAGGTCCTATTTTCAGGGTTGTGAGATCGAGCCCTGCATCTGGCTCCGCACTCAGTGTGGAGTCGGCTTGGGATTCTCCCCCTCCCTTTGCCCCTCCCGTTCTTGCTGTCTCTCTTTCTCTAAAATAAATAAATCTTGAAAAACAAAAAACAAAAAAATAATGGCAGTGTTACTGCTTCCATGATGTCATTCATTCCCTAGAAGTTTGGTTTTCATTCCTTTGGATTTAGATGTGGAGGGAAAAGCCAAAGCACTGTAATACTTTTCAAAGAATGGTCACATTTGTTTAAAGACCCACAGTGAACACCTGCTCACCTATGTGATACTGGTACATTGTATCCAGGGCTCCTGTGGGAGTCATCCCTCCAAAGACATACAGGTGTTTCCCCACAGCCACAGCTGAGTGGGCAGCACAGCCTGTGGGAGATGCCCCAGTGGGACTTAGCTTCTGCCACTTCATGTCACCTGCCAAGAGAAAGAGAGCGGGTACAATGTGACCTAGAATATGGACTCCACCTTACCTGTCAGACTCCTGCAGGGCGCAAACCAATCACTGAAGGTCATTCGCTAAGCATTCTGGGAGGTAATATAGCAAGGTTTAAGGGGCACAGAAATTACTTGGGGGAGCTTCAAATTCTGTTTGGGTGTCCAGGGAGGGAGGAGGACCTCAGTAGTCTATAGTTTTAGCAAGCGTCTCAGGTGATTCTGATATAAGTGGTCTTTGGAGCACTCTGAATAAAGGATATTATCTTTGGTGACTGTCACCATTTACTAATTTGGAGCCCAGAGGAGTTGAGTTCCATGTCTGTGTGTGCACGTTTTAAATACTAGCAGTTCCTTAGAAAGCAACTTTATGAGTGCTGGCTAGGCACTTTAAAGATTTTGCTTGCTCACAACAGTCCTCTGAAACTGCTATTACTTCTGCCTACTCTCTTTTTACTGGTGAAGAAACAGAATCAAAGAGGGAGACACTTGTCCAAGATCAAACAGCCAGCAAGAGGCACAGCTAGCCTGATACTCGGGTCTGATGCTAGAACCTGTGTTCTCCACACTGTAAGGTGTTGCCTCAAGCACCTGCTCCCAACCTATTTCTGCAAGGATATTTGCATCTTTTCAAACAAGCATTGAAATGAGGCATGATATTATTGGATTTTAGGTTTAGAGAATTACCAGGGTAGGAAAGGAAGAGAAATAGCCAGAAAGTAGTCCCTCAGCTGAGGGAGTAGGACTTTCTTTTTTAAAATACGCATTAAGGAGTGCCTGGGTGGCTCAGTAGTTAAGCGTCTGCCTTCGGCTCAGGTCATGATCCCGGGGTCCTGGAATCGAGCCCCGCATCGGGCTCCCTGCTCCGCGGGAAGCCTGCTTCTCCCTCTCCCACTCCCCCTGCTTGTGTTCCCTCTCTTGCTGTGTCTCCCTCTGTCAAATAAATAAAATCTTAAAAAAATATATGCCTTGGGCGCCTGGGTGGCTCAGTTGGTTAAGCCACTGCCTTCGGCTCAGGTCATGATCCTGGAGTCCCGGGATCGAGTCCCATGTCGGGCTCCCTGCTCAGCAGGGAGTCTGCTTCTCTCTCTGACCCACCCCCCTCTCACGCTCTATCTCATTCTCTCTCTCAAATAAATAAATAAAATCTTTAAAATATATATATATATGCCTTAAAACCCCAGTTGAGGGGCGCCCAGGTGGCCCAGTCGGTTAGTATCTGCCTTTGGCTCAGGTCATGATCCCAGCGTCCTGGGATCAAGCCCTGTGTCTGGGTCCCTGCTTAGCAGGGAGCCTGCTTCTCCCTCTCCCTCTGCCCCTCCCCCATCCCCCCGCTCGTGCTCTCACTCTCTCACTGTTGAAAAAATAAAGTCTTTTAAAAAATAAACAGGGCGCCTGGGTGGCTCAGTTGGTTAAGCGACTGCCTTCGGCTCAGGTCATGATCCTGGAGTCCCGGGATCGAGTCCCACATCGGGCTCCCTGCTCAGCAGGGAGTCTGCTTCTCCCTCTGACCCTCCTCCCTCTCATGTTCTCTGTCTCTCATTCTCTCTCTCACAAATAAATAAAATCTCAAAAAAATAAAAAAATAAAAAATAAATAATTTAAAAATAAAATCCCAGTTGACTACTGCAAGGAACACTTCTGTGAAGATATCTTCCATCTGTCAATTCAAGGCAGGGGCCCAGCATCTCAGAGTTGGAAGGGAGATCACCCAACCTAGCCAAAACAAGAATCCCAGCCAGTGTCACCTAGCCTCAGATGTCACCAAACCAGAGAATCCATTGTTGGGCAAGGTAGCCCAATACACTACATAGCAGTTCTCGTGCCTTCTGCCCACTGTTCCAATTCTTGTAGTCTAAAGTAACACAAAAGATGTTCATTTGTTTGTCCATTCAAGATACACACTCATCACCCTCAATCTACCGGACACTGTGTTAAGTGCTGGAAATATACTGGGAAACAAAAGAGACATAGCCCCTGACCTAAGGAAGCTCACAGTCTGAAAGACTGACTCAGAATAAGTGGAGGATCTCTATGACACATCAGCCCTTCAGACCTTTAGAGACAATTCTCATATTCTCCCTAACTTTCCTCTTCCTGGTGTGTGTGTGTGTGTGTGTTTAAGATTTATTTATTTGAGAGAGAGAAGGAGAGCACAGAAGGAGAAGCAGACTCCCCGCTGAGCAGAGAGCCCCATGTGGGACTCAATCCCAGGACCCTGAGATCATGACTTGAGCCGAAGGCAGATGCTTAACCGACTGAGCCACTGAGGCACCCTTCTTCCTGGTGTTTTCAACCATTTACCATGGCAATTCTGGTCACCAACCTCCAGACACACTCGAAGTTGTCCATGCCCCTCATGGGCATAGGGTTAGTCATTGATGCCAGCCAGGGAATCCAGTCAGGGAACACAAAGCATAATGAATTTTAATGAAAGAGTAGGGTTGTTGGAAGCATAAGAGATAATTAATGGCTGTGTACATAGCAAGTACTCAGAAAGGGATTGCTTTCATTGGTATTATTATTATTATTCAGGCCACATTTGACAGAAATCTAGCCAAGATTCTGCTGGCTGGCCAAGGTACCCACACTTATGAGCAAAGCTATATTCTATCAAAGCATATTTTATTTAATTTTAAGCAGACAAGCCCCCATGCCCTCTACCCTACTTACTTATATCAATGCAATGGAGATCATCATAGAATTTGTCCCCTGCCAAGCCTCCATGGATGAAGAGCTTTGTCCCTGCTGCCACCATCACATGACCATGCCGGGGGGATGGAGGTTTTCCAAGTGTCTCTGGCTGTGACCAGGTCAGAGTGTCTAGAAAAGTAAATTCATTGACATCAGGTGAAAAAGCTAGGAAGAACATGAGAAACAGACCCAAGCTTCATTTCCCAGCAAGCAGAGATGCTCAAAGCAGAAAGTGACCTTGGGGTCATTCACTCCAACGTGCCAACCCAATCCAGGCCTCCCTTCTCCTACAGCCTGTACAGCCTCGGCCTGAACACTTCCGGGGCTGGAGAATTCACTACCTAACAGGCCTGCCCTTTCTACAGGGCATTAGGAGACTATTCCTTGCTTTGACCTGGAACTACCCCGGAGTTCAAAAGAATGAGTCTGCTTCTTCCCTGACAGGCCTTCAGAGTCTTCCTTTTTCAAGACGATATCTTTAATTGATTTGCTGGAAGCATGGGGGAAAAAAGGACTACTTTGGAAGTTAGCAGGGCCTGCTAAAGTGGCAGTATATGGTGAGAGTCAGAACACAGGGCATGGAGTTAAAACTGGCTCATTTCACTGAATAACTTTGTGGCCTTGCACCAGTGAATTCCTTAAGCTCTAGTTTTTACAGTTGTAAAATGGGGATAAAGATACTACCTACCTCTCAGGGTTAAAGTATGGATTAAATGGGATGATGTACATAAAGCACAGGCTCAGAGGAAGCACTCAGTGCATGAGAGTTTGTGTTAGAATTACTGTTTGTGCCTGAAGATTGTGCATGGAGCCCCACTGTTCGAAGGAATACAGTTTGAAATAATCTGAAAAAGGTTTATGCACAAACACATTCATCACAGCATTGTTTGTAATAGAGAAGAACTGAAAATAGCTTCAGTGAACCAACAGGTGACTGGTTGTTATTGCTCCAGTCAAGATAGAATACTGTGTATTTACTAAAAATGTTGATAATTGAGGCACCTGGCGGGCTCAGTCAACAGTGCATGGGACTCTTAATCTCAGGGTCAGTTCAAGCCCTACATTGGGCGTGGAGCCTACTTAATACAAACAAATAAATAAAAATATTGAAGACTTCATGATCACAGGAGAAGTGCTTAAGTGAAAAATATAGGGTACAATATTACATGTAGAATTATCTCTGCTATTTTTAAAGATTTTATTTATTTTATTAAGTAAACTCTACCTCCAATGAGTGCCATGCTCTACCAACTGAGCCAGCCAGGTGCCCCATCTCTGCTATTAAAAAAAAAATAAAAAGATTGGATGGAAACACACTGAGATCTTAATACTTTGGGAGTGATAGTATTATATATATATGTACATAGAGTATACATATGTATACATACATTTTCTTCCTCATTCCTTAGAGTTTCATGTATTCAAAACCAACATTATTTAACATTTTAAAAACTGCCTTAAAAGATTTGCAAAGCCCATTCTTTCAGGAAAGAGAAAAGTCATACTGTGATGTGTCTTCATTCTTCCAATTTTACTTTGTAAGTTTGAAATTTTGCTTATTACATCTTCTCAAAAAAAGGGCTGCATCTCTCGTGAAAAACACACATGAAAACTATTTTTGTCACATGTTATTTGTAAATTGTTATTCATAAATGCCCACTAGTAAGAGGAAGAAATGCAAATAAATGCTCCTTACACAAAATCCTGGCAAGAGGTCTCATAATTCTAAATGTTTGCATCATTTTCACCCAGTAATTCCACTCCATCTCCTCCATATAAATGTTTGTAATACATAAAAAATTAATGTATATGTTCACTGCAACACTGTCAGCAAAAAGCCAATCAGTAGGAAAATGAATGAATGAATGAATAAGGAATACCCACAGGATATGCTCTGCAAGGAAATTGGTACTGACTTAGAAGACATCCATGATGTGTTATTAAATGGAGGGACTGTTAACAGTTCATATTCCTGAGGTGCTCCCTATATGCCAGGCACTGTGCTAGGCACTATATCATATTATCTCATTTAATCTTTCCAGCTCTTTTTAGTAGGCACTATTACTATTTCTATTTTACAGATCAGCAAACTAAGACCTAGAGAGATTAACTAATCAAAAGTAATGCAGAAAGTATGTGTCAGACCTGGTCCTGCATCCAGGCTAGGTGGCTTTGAAATACATGCTTTCAGCTCCTGAGATTTAGCCTCACCCCTGCCTAAGTAAGCTGTAGAACAGTATTTATAATCTGATCCCATGTATGTGTTTTAAGGTTTCTATATCATTTCAAAGTTCACAGAAAATTCATAAATGTCCATTTACACATATAAGTATGATTTAGAAATGCATAGGCAAGTCTGGAAGGAGACATCAGGAACTGCTAAGAGTTTTTCCCTCTGTTTGGGGAGGGGGAAGGAAAGGCTAAAGGGGAAACTTTCACTTTTTTTGCTTTATAAATTACGCTGTTTAAATATTTTAAATTGATCATTTATACCTTTTTAAATGCACATGTTGCTGTGGGAGGAACATATTAGCTAAGGGACACGTCGAAGACATCTAGAAGTGAGACACTCAGACAAAGTGTCATTTTCTATCCCCTGCCTCCTACATCAGGTAAGCTGTAGGCTGGGGTGGCTCTGACCTGGTTAAGTGGCAGCCCCAAGGGACCCGCCAGTCCATACTTGCGTCAAACACATGCAGCTTCACATCCTGCACAGGCTGGGCACCTCTCTCTCCGCCCCCAAAGACATACAGCTGGTTTCCAATGGCTGCAGAGGATGTGTGAAATGTTCTTGGAGATGGTGGAGGGCTGGTCACCTCTGGCATGGTCCAAGTCCTCGTTTCTGGTCCAGAGAGAGAAGGCAGGCACCTAAAATATCCAGGCTGATGGACCTCTGATCTTGACTCTGAGGCTAGGCAGGGTTACCTTCCACACCCCCAACCCCAACCGGGACAGCAGAGGTCCAGGTAAGTAGGGTTCTTGTGCCAGCGAAGTCAAGGCGGGGTAGCAGGGGATACTGAAAATTTTCCCAGATTGAGTCAAATCCCCAAGATTGAAAAGTCACACACACAATTAAGAATGAGGTTGATTTGTTTTTGGAGATCTTCCTTCAAACATCCTCTCTAAATGCTCTTCTCCTTTGTTCACTTCCCTGCCCTGGGGGGGGGAGGAGCCCAACACCTGCTAAAATTCTCCCCACTAGAGGCTAGAACTAAATGTGCCCAATTTCCCAGAACACGTGGCCATTAAAAGAAAATAGACAAAGCAATCACAGTGTCAGCAGTAATAATAATAGCTCCTTCTAAATAGTATGTGCTAAGTAGATATTAGTTTCTCCATTTTACAGATAAGGGAACTGAAGCAGAGACAGATGAAGTCATTTGTTTAAAGTGACATGGCTAAGGGCGCCTGGCTGCCTCAGTCAGTGGAGTGTGCAACTCTTGATCTTGGGGTTGTGAATTTGAGCCCCATGCTGGATGTAGAGATTCACTTAAAAAATAAAATCTTAAATAAAATAAAGTGACATGGCTAATAAATGGCTGAGTTGGGATTCAGATTCCATTTGGATAACACCAAGATCTACGTATTTTCCACTCTTCTGACTTGAGAATAAAATTTAGCCACCTGGGGGAGGTGCAAAGAAGCTTCTCTCTTTTTAGAATACAGCAGGAGTTTTATAGAAACAGATGCATTAATCAAGCACCTTCCTTGTGCAGAATCACTGTCCTTAGCATTCTGTCTATCATCCCCACTTAACTCTAGGAGGTGGCTAGAGAGCATCCTCATTTTGCAGATGAGGGAACTGAAGCTCAGAAAATTTAAATCCTTCCCCCCAGGTCACAGCGCTTGTGAGTAGCAGAGCAGAGGTTTGAACTCAGATCTGTCAAGACTCCCACACTCGCGCCACCACAGCACACCAGGAATTATTTCTTGCCTGGGCAATTCTGTGCCTTTTGTAAAGGTCTTCATTCAGCATATACAGAGTGCCACAGGAAGCATCTGTAATATGTATGGGACTCAAACATGAACCTCGAGACGAAACAAGTCTCAGCCTATATCCAAAGCAAAATGTAATTCTCTCTAGAGCTATGGATCTTGGGGAGCTTTTGGATCTTAAGGGGAGTTAGAAGGTGCACAACCTCGGGGATCAGAAGATCCTGAGACTGTGTCGCTCCCAAGTCAAAACACTAGCACAAATAGTCACAAAGGAGTCCCAAGCCATTTGACAGACTGGACTTAGTAACAAAATAGCTAACGATTCACATTTTTCATATTTCTCGGGCATGGTGTCAAATTATACTTTCTAGGAGAGGAAAGGGATCTGGTAGCAAATCAACTCCTCTGACAGAGGCTTCCCAAATTCTCTGTATTTTATTCAAATGGATGCCATCATTGAAAATCAACAGGCCAGGGATCCAGAACTGATTTCCATCTGCCAAACCATAGCTATATCAACCACAACGACAATTAGCGAGCATTAACTGTGTGCCAGGCATTGAGTAAATTTAAATCCTTGCCAAACTTAACAAGGTAAGAACTATGACTATCCCAATGTGATGAAAGACCAACTGTTTGCAAACAAGCATCTGATTGAGAGAGCACTGGGCAAGAGCTGACTGTCATGTGTAAAATGTCAAGGGTGCTAATCGTTAACAAAATGTATATTTAAATAAATAGATACAGGGGCGCCTGGGTGGCTCAGTCGTTAAGCGTCTGCCTTCGGCTCAGGTCATGATCCCAGGGTCCTGGGATCGAGCCCCGCATCGGGCTCCCTGCTCCATGGGAAGCCTGCTTCTCCCTCTCCCACTCCTCCTGCTTGTGTTCCCTCTCTCGCTGTGTCTCTCTCTGTCAAATAAATAAATAAAACCTTTAAAAATATAAATAAATAAATAAATAGATAGATAGATACAAATTTGTTGGCCTATCAAATCAGCAGTGTTTAAAAATGATAAATTAAGGGGTGTCTGGCTGGCTCAGTCAGGTAGACCATGCGACTCTTGGATCTCAGGGTTGTGAGGTCAAGCCCCACATTGGGCACAGAGATTACTTAAAAACAAAATCTTGGGGCACCTGGATGGCTCAGTTGGTTAAGCATCCGACTCTTGATTTCAGCTCAGGTCTTGATCTCAGGGTTGTGAGTTCAAGCCCATGTGAGTTTGAGCCCCATGTTCAAGCCCCCGGTTGTGAGTTCAAGCCCCATTAAAATTAATAAATAAAATATTTTAAAAAAAGATAAATTCAGTGCCAGTCAGGAGTGAAAATTCACTACTGATCATAGCTGAAGAGAGCAGTTGGAAAATTCTGGAGAGCAATTGGGTAGCATGTATCAAAAGTTTTTTTTTTCTTTTTTTTTTTTTTTAAAGATTTTATTTATTTATTTGAGAGAGAGAGAATGAGAGACAGAGAGCAGGAGAGGGAGGAGGGTCAGAGGGAGAAGCAGACTCCCTGCTGAGCAGGGAGCCCGATGTGGGACTCGATCCCGGGACTCCAGGATCATGACCTGAGCCGAAGGCAGTCGCCCAACCAACTGAGCCACCCAGGCGCCCAAATCAAAAGTTTTTTAGTTCTGGGCATGAATTCTAAGCAAATAATTGTCAAAGACTTCTGAACAAAGATGTTCACACTTTTGTTATTTACAATGGCAAAAATCTGAAAACAAACTAAATTACGGTATTATCACAAAATGGACTATCATGAAGCCATTAAAAGCGATGTTAAAGCAAAGTTAATAGGAAACCATTTCTACAGTAATTATGAAATTCAAAGGAAAAAGGTACAATAGTGTAGGAGTGAAATAGTATGAACTCAGACTTACAGAAATGCAGAGAAATAAAAGAAAGGAAGTATACAGAGAGGTTATCAATAGCCTGAATGTCACAGGATCGTGGATGTCTTTTGTCCACTTTACACTTTTCAAATATTTTACAATGAATTATGTTTATAAAGAGAAAACAACAAAAAAATTTTTAACTACAATTTTTAGCAAAAAGACAAATCCACCTCCCATGGTGGTTCAAGAACATCCTCTCAGGAGAGCTGTTCTTAAACTGCTTCATCTGTGATAAAAACCTGGCAGGAACTTTGCACTGTTTGGCTAAAAGAAACATAAAAGGAGGATCTAGGTCAGGGTTTCTTAACTTTGGCACTACCGGCATTTGAGCCTAGATAATTCGCTATTATGGGGTGCTGTCCTGTGTCTTACAGGATGGATAGCAGCATCTCTGGCCTCTGCCCACTAGATGCCAGTAGCAGCCCCCCAAGCCCGGAGCTTGATCACCAAAAATGTGTCCAAACGTGGCCAAATGTCCCCTGGGGGACACAATTGCCCCCACCTGAGACCCCCTGATCTAGGTAACAGGTTCTCGGCTGGTTTAGTCACTGACTCCCTGGTGACTTTAGGAAACTCACTTCCCCTGGACTTGGGTCACCCACTTGGCATAGCTGTTCTTTGAAGTTTCTTCCAGCTTTGGGTTTTAAGAAGTTGATAATTGGACATGTTATGGGGTGCAGGGGGTGGGGGCGGGGTGGGGATGTAATTCTGTTATTTTCATATTCTTCCAGAAGTTAAAATTCCTATTTTCAGGCACCTGGGTGGCTTAGTCAGTTAAGCGTCCGCCTTCGGCTCGGGTCATGATCTCAGGGTCCTGGGATCGAGCCCCACATCGGGCTCCCTGCTCATTGGGGGGGGTCTGCTTCTCCCTCTCTCTCTAGCCCTCTCCCCCTCTCGTGCTCTCTCGCTTTCTCTCCCAAATAAATAAAATCCTTAAAAAAAATAAAAAATAAAAATTCTTATTTTCTATGAGGTCAGCAAAGTTAAATGAATTATTCAGGACAATCCAAATGAGTTTTGTTCCAGGAAATGGAATCGGATTTATTTCTTTATTTAGGTAAATAAAAATAACTTTTGGCTACTTACCAGGATTCAGAACTTGTAGGCAATTTCGATTTCCTGACTGGTCAGCACCTCCAAACACCCAGATGGTATGAGGTGCACAAGAGGGAATGAAGCTGGCATGCTCGTAACGGGGCAAAAGGCCCTCCGCGGCAGCCAAATCCCACCGGTGTGTTCCTAGAAGACATTTCACTCAGCCCCTGCATTGGAGCTGCCAATTGCTTCTATCAGTTGACAGCCTTGGGGGACAGTAGTGAGGAGAAAAGGGTCAAAGGCATAAGTGAACAACCATCAGGTCACTAACAGGGAATATGATCAAATTCTAAAAAGTTCTGTAATAGAACTTCAGGGGCTGTCTGCCTAGTCCAGAAACCCTCCTCTAGGGAAACTGTCCCCGTTCTCCCAACCCCGGGGGTAGAGATCGCAGAAGACCTATTTTTACTACAGCACCTTGGCTTTGATTGGGTCAAAGGTAGTCACTTGACCCAAAATGGGTCAATCAGATCCTCCTTCCAGAGAAGTTGGAATTCAAACAGATTTCTGGATTTCTTCTATCATATGTGGAGAAGCAGCTAAAGCCAAAGTATGGAGAAGAGAAAAGAAACATCTACATAAAGAAGCAGATCTCCCCAGAGAGAGTGAGGGAGAAGGTAGATGGTTTCTGATGGCTTTCCAATTCGTATTTCTGCTCTTTCCTGAGGCTAGGCTGTGTTTCCTATGTTTGGATTCTTCCCCCCCCTTTTTTTTCCAGTTTAAGAGAGTTTCTATTACCTGCAACTAAACAATTTCTGGCTCAAACAGGTTCACAAACGCCAAGGGGAGTAAGTTATTATCCCCATTTTACAGGACACTGAAGCCCAGACGGTTTAGACAGGTTAGCCAGGGTCACAAAGCTAGTACTAGGTCCCACCAAAGATGTACATGAACTAGACAGTGAGTTTCTTGAGGGCTGGAAGAGATTTCACTTGCCTTTGATTTCCTACTGCCGGGTGTAGAAATTCAAATGCCTATGTAGGAGGGAACGTGGCAAATTGAGGGATGAGAACCCCACTGAGAAGCAGCATCTCTACTGTCGCCATGTAGACATGGAGGCCTAAGATGTCAGATCTCCCAGAATTATCAGGAGAAGCCAAACCATTTCCATTTTTATATGTAGACCCTTGCACATTCAGTTGGTGAACAACTTAGATTAAAACGGTAACAGCAACGTGACATGGACCTAACAAAACGTATATGTGGGCCACTGGTTTTCTTCAGCCCATTGTGTATAGCACAGAGTGGTCACCATTCATTCCTTCTTCATTCATTCATTCATCCATCAATCTATCCACCCAAATACTTAAAAAGCACCTACTCTGGGGGCACCTAGGTGGCTCAGTGGGTTAAGCATCTGACTCTTGATTTTGGCTCAGGTCATGATCTCAAGGACAGGAAATTGGGCCCCGAGCGGGGCTCTGAGCTCAGAGCACGGAGCCTGCTTAAAGAATCTCTCTTGCCCTCTCTCTCTGCCCCCCCCCCTTCTGTTTGTGCCCTCACTCTCTCTCTCTTAAAAAAAAAAAATTAATTTTTTAAAAAGCACATACTCTGTGCCAGGCACTGTGGTAGTGGCTGGGGATACAATGAATGGTGAATAATATAACTATGTTCCTTGTTTCCAAGGAGCTTATACTCTTGTGGGGAAGACAGACAAGATACAATCACATGTGATAAGGGTTGTGAAGGGGGAATGGGAAAGTGAAGATTACTATGGAAATATAGAGGACGGGTTATGACATTGTGATTTATATTAAGAAATATATATGTTATCTTTGTCAGTTCCAGGCACAGAGCTCTTAAAACCCTTGGAATTTCCCAAATTATAAGATTGAAAAAGGTGTCTTATGTAACAAGCTCCTGTCAACCATACCTGGGTTTATGTTTATGGGGGGACTTCTGGAAAGCCCTAAGGATGGAGGCTGGTTGCCAGGGGAACCAACCATATGATCAGAAGGTTGGGACTTTCAGCCCCAGCCTCCCACCCCCACCTCTGGGAAGGGTAGAGGGGCTAGAGGTTGAATCAATCACCAATGGCCAGTAATTTAATCAATCATTCCTATGTAAAGAAGCCTCCAAAAAAACCCAGAAGAAGGAGTTTGGAAAGCATCCAGGTTGGTAAACACATGGAGGTGCTGGTAGGATGGTGTATCTATAGAGGATATGGAAGCTCTGTGCCCTTCCCCCATACCTTGCCCTATGCATCTCTTCCACCTGGCTGTTCCTGAGTTATATCCTTTTATAATAAACCAGTGATCTAGTAAGTAAACTATTTTCCCAAGTTCTGTGAGCCACTCCAGCAAATTAATGGAACCCGGGGAGGGGATCATGGGAATCTCTGATTTATACTTGGTAGGTCAGAAGCACAGGTAACGAACTGAACTTTCAAGTAGTGTCTGGAGTAGGGAAGGGGTGGGAGAGTCGTATAGGACTGAGCCCTTCACCTGTGGGATCTGATGCTAAATCCTGGGGGATCTTGTCAGAACTGAATTGAGTTGGAGGACACTCAGCAGGTGCTGCAGAATTGCTTGGTGTGGGGAAAGATCCCCAGACATTTGGGGGCCAGAAATGAAGTACTGAGACTAGTGTCGAGAGGTATGAGTAGAGAAGGAACACAGAATGGTTTCTCCTTTCCAGTGGTAGTGCCTAAACTAGTCCAGAAGTATCAGGCGAAGCTTCCTAATGGAAGTGGTCATTAATCTGAGATTGGAAAGATGAATACTAGCCAGGTGATAAGGAAAGGGAAGAGCCTTCCAAGCAGATGGAGCAATATGTACAAAGGCTTGGAGATCAGAAATTCAGACATGTCCAAGGAACTGAAGGATACTCAGTGTAGCAAATGTGAGTTTGGGAGAGCCAAGAAATGAGTTGGGAAAGGCTTGAAACATGGGAGTGACATGGTCAGATTTGTATTTTAGAGAATACTCTCCGGCTAGGTATAGAAAATGCATCATCCAGGGGTAAACTTGGAAGCAGTGAGACCAGAGAAGAGGCTGTTGGAATGTCTAATAGAGAAGCAATAATGCTTGGACTGTAGTAGTAGGCAATATGGACAGACAAGGATGAAGATGGAGAGACTTAGGACTTGGTGATTAATTGGATATGTGGATAGAAGAGGGGGTCTCTTCCTCTGTCTCCCAGAGGAATATTTGATGAAGGAATGGTTGGATGTCCAGGGCTCTAAACAGACTCTGTAGCCCCCCAAAAGAAGGTATTGGTTGGGTGGATGTGTTCTAGAGGTCTGCTGAGACCTTAGGGACTTCTCAGTGATGTTCATTTTCTTAGAGGAGAACCCTGCTCTCTGGCCTCAACTGGTGTTCTTACGAATGCTCTCGTCATGTCCAGTAGCACCAGCTCTGCTCTCTGGCTACAAGGCACCTGCCCCGCATCTGCTGGTCTTACCCAGATCCATGGTGTGCACATCTGAGAAGCTCCTGTTTGGATCTGCTCCCCCAACAATGAAGACCTTCCCTCTCTTGGCGTCACCGACTGGGGATAAATATGAACAGCTGTGGCCAACCCGAGCACAGGGGCTGTCTCCAGGGGGGGTCAAGGTGTACCTGCCAGAGGGAGGATGCATTCAGGAGACCCGGGCAGTGGTGTGTTCTTTCCACTCCTCATGAAATACTCCCCAGAATGAGGGCTCTCATACACACACATACACACTAAGTTGTATCCAGCAAAGCGGTGTTTTCCCGATTAATAACACTACCTTCCATTTGCACATAACCTTGGACTTTTCAGTTTTGTCACTACTTTTGTCTCACATTAACCTAATGGGGATGCACTGGACTAGTAACTGTCTCCATTGGGTGGGCAGGGAAACTGACAGCCAGAAAAGTTCAGTGGTGTGTCCTGGCATGAGATGGGAGTCATGAGTATGGTTTGTGAATTCAGGCAGACCAGGCGCAAGCCCCAGGTCAGATGCTTTCGAGATGTGTGACCCTTCAGAAGTCATTTAACCTTTCTAAACCTTCCTTAGTTTCCTCGTTTGTAAAATGAGGATGGCAGTAGTTCTTACCCGTGAAGGGTAAGAAAAGGTCTTGTAACAGAGCAGGAAGAGCTCAGTAAATGGTGGCTAGAGCTTCAGGTGCACTCACATAGGAATCTACTGTCCTAACGCTCTTTAGCCACTAGCCCGCGAGGCACTGTCAAGTAATATTCTCCAGGATGTATTGATTTTAAGAGCTTTCCCAGATTATTCATAATGCTTGAGTTGATGGAAGCCAGAGCTAGGACTCTGAAAAAACCAAATATAGGATCCATCCATCCCACTCTCTAAAGTTATTCTGAACACTGACTCTAAAAACATACTTCAAACTTCCTGGTTGGAAAAGAAAATTCTGTAGCTGTTTCAGACCCTGTCTCGTTAGACCTCTCTGGCATTTGGTAGTCCTGACTCTTCCTTCCTTCTCATACCTTTCTCCTTATCTGGTTCCCCACATCCCTTACTTTTGGTTCTCCACCCATCTTTCTGGCTGCTCTTTTCTGTTTCCTGGCTCTGACTCCACTCCACTAGCTGTTTCCTGAGCCTCAGTACCCCTGGATTCTCTTCCCTCCTCTACGTTCGCTTACCCTATCAAGTTCATCTGCACTGATGGTTTGTTTCAGTTACCACCCACCTATATATTCATCAGTGATTTCCAAGTCTCTATTTCTTTTCCAGATCTCTCTTCTGATGACCAGATTCACACATCCTATTATCACCTGAATGATTACTAACAACATACCATGCCTGCTGCTAACTTTGTTACAATCCTGGTTTCCCTTAATCTGCACAAAACCCCTTTGAGGATAGTACTATTAACATCACCTGCTTTTTACAACTGAGGGCCCAAGACTTAGAAAGGTTAAATAACTTATCCAAGAGCACACAGCCACCCAGACACATGGTGAATAAGACAGAAAGTTCCTGCCTTCAGAGCCCTTACAGATTAGTTGGGAAGAGAAACATTAAACGGATGATTTCACAAATATCCATTTTATTTTAATTGTGCTGTAAAGGAGGACAAGGGAAATATTGCATGACAACATATCATAAGGGGACCTTACCCTATATAAGGAGAGGTGGGAGAAGGAGGCGGTCAGAGAAGGCTTCCTGAAGAAACATCATTTGAACTGAGCTCTGAAGTATGAGTGGAAGTTAGCGGGGCAAAGAGAGGGATGAAAGATGGAGGGAAAGAGTGACCCCAGGTAGAGACCAGCACATACAGTACCTGCGTTTGCAGTGCAAGGCATGTTAAAGAAGAGAAAGAGAACAAAGGATGAGTTAGGGTACTTGAGGTTGGAAAGACAGGCAGGGACAGATCATGCAAGGTCCAATGGGCCATTTTAAGGACTCTGCTTTTTATCCTAAGATCGAAGAAGCACAAGGGGTGCCTGGGTGGCTCAGGTGGTTAAGCATCTGCCTTGGGCTTGGGTGATGATCCTCAGGGTCCTGGGGTTGAGCCCTGCATTGGGCTCCCTGCTCCGCGGGGAGCCTGCTTCTCCCTCTCCCTCTGCCCCTTCGCCCCTCCTCATGTGCTCACAATCTCTCTCTCTCTCAAATTAATAAATAAAATCTTAAAAAAAAAAAAAACAACAACATCAGAGAGGCACAAAAGGATTTTAAACCAGGGAATGCCAGGATCAGATTTATGTTGGCTGGAGAATAAGAGGGGACACCGGGAAGCCAAACTGAAAGACTCTCCTCCAAGGTCCTACAGAAGCACTGCCTTCTCCCTGAAGCCTTCTGTGAGCCCTGTTTCAGTACTGACCACAATTCCTCACCATCACCTGCTCAGTGGAGCCCAAGTGACGCCGAGACTATTCACCTTTGTATCTTCAGCACCTACAAAGCAGCTGCCCGCCAGGCCAGTGTTAGCTGAATAAAGGGTTGGTTGAGCCAGCGGCCGAGAAACAGTACGGCCAGTTTAATCCAAATCCACTTCCCTGAAAATCTTACAAGTGAGTCACAGCTTGAGGGAAGACACAGTGTTGGAGCTGAGGATGCCAGATGGTCAGTGCCTTACTCTTCCTAGCAAATGGATTTTAATAAAATCAACATCTCTCTGTGATAATTATTGCCCCACTATCTTTCCTCTGAAGACCCTTTCAGACAGTTTGAGTCTAATTACCAGCAACTACAGACAGTTTCATTCCTACCCTTTTTCATAGATGATCAAATATGTTAGTAAACTATGTAAAATGAAACAAAACTCATGCTTTTCTCTGTCTGACTCCTTCCTTACAGACCATGTTGCTTTCCTGGGCTTGCCTCCAGGCTCCAACACTGGTAGCAGCTTCATGGTGTCCTATGCATAAGAAAGAAAGTTACTTTTTAGACATTAATAATTATCTTCCACCTAAAACAGAACAAATCAGGTCACTTCCTCCCTTAAAAACTTTCCTTTTGATGTGCCACTTTCTAGGGCCCGATTAATTTGAATAAGCATTACCAACCCTTTGATATAAACTTATATTTGGGAGGCAAATATAACACAACTTTATTAACACAATTATAGAAGTTTTTGGCTAAAGTTTTCTGTGTGTCTGTGATTTTCAATTAAAAAAATTTTCGGGGGGGTTGGTGCCTGGGTGGCTCAGTCAGTTACGCGTCTGCCTTCAGCTCATGTCATGATCCCGGGGTCCTGGGATCGAGCCCCACATTGGGCTCTCTGCTCAGCAGGGTGTCTGCTTCTCCCTCTCCCTCTGCCTGCTGCTCCCCCTGCTTGTGTGCTCTCTCTCTCTCTCTCACTCTATCAAATAAATAAATAAAATCTTAAAATTTTTTTTTCCAGGGGTCATAAAATGTTCACGCTCATCAAAAGATAAAATGTTTTATGTTTTATTTATTTTTTTAAGGTTTATTATTTTTTAAAAAGATTTTATTTATTTATTTGACAGACAGCGAGAGCGGGAACACAAGCAGGGGCAGGGGGAGAGGGAGAAGCAGACTCCCTGCTGAGCAGGGAGCAGGACATGGGGCTCAATCCCAGGACCCTGGGATCATGACCTGAACCGAAGGCAGACGCCTAACGACTGAGCCACCCAGGCGCTCCAGGTCTATTTCTTTTAGTAAACTCTACACCAAACATGGGGCTCAAACTCATGATCCGGAGATCAAAAGTTACATGTTCTTCCAGCTGAGCCAGCCAGGCACCCCAAAAGATAAAGTATTTTATTTATTTTTTAAAGATTTATTTGTTGGGGGGGGGCAGAGGGAGAGGGAGAAAGAGTCCCAAGCTGACTCAGCCTGGAGTCTGATGAGTGGGCTGGATCCTACCACTCCAGAGATCACCACCCCAGCTGGAAACCAAGAGTTGAAGGCTTAACGGACTGTGCCACCCAGGCACTCCAAACAAAATATTTTAAAAGGCTGGGAAATACTGAACTCTGGGATAAATCCTGGCCTCAGCATGGCATTGAAATCCTTCTGGACTCAACCTTCTTCTCAGGAACTCAGCTCCACAGTTTCTTGCTATAGTGAGCTATTCTTGCTATATTTGTTGTTTCTAACATGGCAGGCCCTTTCATATCTTGCATCTTGTGCTACTTCCCCTACCTGAAATGTCCCTTCCCTTCTTGTCAACTAGGAAACTCCCAGTGAACGTCCAAAGCCCAGTTCAAATGTCCCCCCCGCTTCTCAGTATAACCTTCCCTGATTTGTTGCTTTCCATTTACATCCTCAAGTTACTTCCTTCTCCCTCTGAAGGTTATCTATCAAGCCACCATCATTGCAGGGATCACCCTGAATGTAATTATCTATTTAAAGGTCTCTAGATTAGATTCTAGACTAAATTCCAACAGAGGTGGGCCTCTCAGATTCATTTAGAGAACCTACCAATGGGCTCAGCTTAGAGTAGAACTGAGGGATGAGTGAATGAAGAAAGAAAATGGATGAGATTTCTGGGCGATAAATGGATAAATCCAACCTTTGGCCTAAGCCCCTGGCCGCGGTCCCCAAAACCCAATGGGGTAAACTTCGCATGGGCGGGGACTTCCTACAGCCACCCCTGCCAGTCCCATCCCCCAGTCCCATCCCCGCGTGGCAGCGATAGAGGATAAGAGTCAGGGTCGTGAGAGCACAGACTGGTTCCTTTCCGTCAATGTGGCCGGGCCGGAGTCCGATCACGCCCTCCCCAGGGCTCTCCACCCGGTCAGGGGCCACTACCCTAAAGGATGCGACCGCCCCCGCCCAGGATAGCGTGAGGCCCACCGCCCGGAGAACCCCAGCCCCGGACCGCATTACCTGCGGCAGCTTAGGACGGTCCCGGGCTGTGGCTCCGCCCCTAACGTGGGCGGGGCTTGGGCCGTCGCCCCGCCCCCAGGCCCGGAAGAGGGCGGCGGCCAACCGCTCTCCGGCTCTCGATTCCCAGGACCCGGCCTCCAGGGCGCGCCCTTGGAACGGGACCGGGAGAGCTCCCCCCGTCGCCAGCCCGGAGAGTCGGCCCGGCTGTGCGTGTCTCGGGAACCAAACAGGCCGGCGGTCCCTGGAGCCGGTCCTCCCCAGCGGAGTGAATAAGCCAGGGCTACTTGGAAACGATTTACAAGCGAAATGCCGGGGGTTGGGCGTCCACTTGGACGACCCAAATTCCTTCGGCAGCAGGACTAGGATATTTTCAGTTCCAGCGGCTGTTGGAAATGGTTTTTTGAAAGGGAGAGTTAAAGATGCTTTCCTAGGTGTGAAATCTCCCTGCGCGGTCCTTAGGCCACTTCAACCTTTGGCGCCTTAAACAGCTGACTCCATAATTAGCGTTTGTGACTATGGCAGGCACTATGCCGAACCAAATGTGGCCCCTGGCCTCCTGGAGTTTACAGTCTAACTTAGAGAGAGAGATTAAACAGAAAAACAAATAACTAGGTACATTTGCAAAAAGTGCAAGGAGTTCATCAATGAGAGTATTCTTGGGGAAGTTACCTTTCTCTGGGCTTCAGTGTCACCCATCTGGAATATGGAGCTGATAAGATTTCTGTCACAAGGTTATGGTGGGGGAAGACATGAGCTAATGAATATAAAGTGCTCAGTGGCTGGCACAGAGTTGGTCTTCTGTAGAGTGTAATGCTATTCCTAGCTATAAATGAAGTTTAGACACCAGTCCTGAGTTAGACTGCTCATTTGCCTTACCTCTGGTCTCCATAACCATAGGTTCCCTGAAGCTTTCCCGAAAATGGAGAGGTGGCTCACCCATGTCTATGTTCCAGGAACCCCACAATTATTTGGGAAGACTGAGGCCAGTTGTTGTGTCTTAGGAAATAGAAGAAAAAGCTAAGGAAAGAGACCAGAGGAGCTCCTCAAGTAATAGAGCCATGATACCCTAGTGGGAACCAGACAGACATGCTTGGGTTCAAATCCAGGCTCCAGCACTAACCATGTAACCCTGACATTTGGCAAGTCCATTAACTTCTCTGAGCCCCAGTTTCCTCATCTCTAGAATGGGGATAGTAATACCTTGAATACCAGTTCTTGAAATTATAACAGGAATTTATTGACAAAGTGGAATTTGAGGTCTGCAGCTCTCCTCACTGCTCAGATATCCTCTTTCAAACACCTGGAGTCTTGGGGCGCCTGGGTGGCTCACTTGTTAAGCGTCTGCCTTGGGCTCAGGTCATGATCCCAGGGTCCTGGGATCGAGCCCCACATCGAGCCCCGCATCGAGCCCCGCATCGAGCCCCGCATCGAGCCCCGCATCGAGCCCCGCACCGGGCTCCCTGCTCTGCGGGAAGCCTGCTTCTCCCTCTCCCACTCCCCCTGCTTGTGTTCCCTCTCTCGCTGTGTCTCTCTCTGTCAAATAAATAAATAAAATCTTAAAAAAAAACAAAAAACAAACTGCTTTTCAAACACCTGGAGTCTTTTTGAGTTCCCTTTTTTTTTTTTTTAAAGATTTTACCTATCTGACAGAGAGAGACACACAGAAAGAGGGAACACAAGCAGGGGGAGCGGGAAAGGGAGAAGCAGGCTTCCCGTGGAGCAGGGAGCCCGATGCGGGGCTCGATCCCAGGACCCTGGGATCATGACCTGAGCCTAAGGCAGACGCCTAACGACTGAGCCACCCAGGCGCCCCTATGAGTTCCCATTTTAATGGAAAAATCTCCATTGCTGTCTGCCACAGAGGATTTTAGGAGTATTCAGTAATTCTGGGGGCGAGTGAGTGGGTGGCTCAGTTGGTTAAACGTCTGCCTTCAGCTCAGGTTATGATCCCAGGGTCCAGGGATCGAGCCCTGTGTCAGGCTCCCTGCTAAGTGGGGAGGCTGCTTCTCCCTCTTATCCCTGCTCGTGCTCTCTCTTGCTATCTCTGTCTCTCTCAAATAAATAAAATCTTAAAAAAAAAAAAAAGTATTCAGTAATTCTGCTCTCCTTCAGGAAAGAAAATGAAGGCTAGGTTGGCTCTGCCCTATGTCCATGCACATCTAGATGGAGATTTCTGCTCAGAGCTGCAGAATGCTCTGATGGACCCTGTGTCTTTTGGCTAGCTCCATTTCAAGATGCCAAACTGGAGTTGTACATAAGAAAAACTGGAAGAGGTTTGTGGGCAAAATAGTGACCAGTTTTCTTTGTAAGACCTATGCTTTATACTAGAAATCACATTTCAGAAATTGCTGGAAGGAACTTTTGAGATCTATTTTAAAAATGGAAATGGAGGCCCAGAGAACTTAAAATGATTAGCCTACATAAATGGCAGAACCAGGAGCCTAGATTTCCTCCTTTGCCCAAGGAAGACTAAGAATACATTCCAGTTAGCAAGTTCTATACAGTTTCCAAAATAAATGACCAATGTGTCTATCACCTCTTCTAAGAGGTCACTCAACACTCTGAAGGATGCTTCCCTTATTTCTTTCTGCTGTGTATATCAAGAGTGAGGTTCACTGAATGAGATGGGGCCACAGAGGGGAGTTCACAAGATGGTTTGGTAATGTGAGGACTGCCACCTGTTTTCGCTGGAAGGGGATACCATCCTACCTGTTCATTCACTGACTTATCAACAAGGGAAGCAATGATGCTGATGACCTCTCCCTTTCAAGCATATTATAATTTGTAAAGAACAGTCATGTCCATCTCCTTACTTGCCTTCCTTCCCAGTTCTGAGAAGGTATCTTGAGTAGGATTAATTCCCAGTTACTGAGGTTCAAAGCTGAAAAGTGAATTGCCAGCTTTCTAAAGAGGACTGTAATAATAATTTTAAAAAGTCAAAAACAATAGCATCTTTTCCTCATTTGGAACTTTTTCTCCAAGAAATTTTGAACATGTCATCCTTATACTTTTTTTCCCTAAAATCTTGAATGTTACCTCTTCAGAAAGGCCTTTCCTGTCCACATAATACTAAGAGCTAACATTCACATTGTACTCACTTTGCACATGATATCGTTTAAGCCCTTTCTATATACTAACTCTATTAAACCTCAGTACAAGCCTCTAAGGTAAGTGTTATTCTTATCATCTGCATACAATATGATGACAGTTGTTATCTCCACATTGAAGCAGAGAAAACTGGAGCACAGAAAGGATAAATAACTTTGCCAAAGTCACACTGCGGGTAATAGAGCCTGAACTTGAACTCTGGCCATCTGGTGCTAGAGTTTGCACTTTACCTCTACTATATTGCCAACCTAAAGTAGGCCTCTTCCACTCCATTTTTCTTACAGTACCCCTTCTTTCCCTTTTAGGCACTAATCACACTTTGCAGTTAGGATTTTCTCATTTATATGTATTTTGTTAGTTTCTGTCAGATTGTAAGCTCCATGAGGGCAAGGATCATATCTGTCTCATTCACATTGTAAGTGCTATATAACTATTTGTTGAATAAATGAAGAAGTGTATGTTTTGGGCATCATTAATTCTGCAGCAAACTTTTCAAAATTAATTTTAGGGGTGCCTGGCTGGCTCAGTCTATAGAGCATTTGATTCTTGATCTTGGGGTTGTGGGTTCAAGCCCCATGTTGGGTGTAGAGATCACTTAAAAATAAAATCTTCAAACAAAATAAAAAAAATTAATTTTGGGGTGCCTGGGTGGCTCAGTCGGTTGGGAGTCGGACTCTTGATTTCTGCTGTGGTTGTGATCTCAGGGTCATGAGATTGAGATTTTAAAGATTTATTTATTTATTATTTATGAGACTTAAAAGATTTTATTTTAAAGTAATCTCCACACCCAATGTGGGGCTCAAACTCACAACCCAGAGATCAAGAGTCGCATGCTCCACTCACTGAGCCAGCCAGATGCTCCCCAAAATGCACTTTAGAGCAAGAGGATCCAGGCCAGGGTCACTTGAACAACAAATATTCTTAAGCACTTGCTACTATTGGATTATATAAGTCTCCTGACTGGTCTCTCATCTGCAACCATTGCCTAATAGAGTCTCATACAGCAGCCGGAGTGATCCTTTTTAAAATGAGTTACACAAGTTACTCCTCTGCTCAAAACCCTGCAGTAACTCCCCATTAGATTAAAAGTAAAGACGTTCTTTTCTCTCATCCCTTCTCCTCTTGCTCCAGTCACACTAATCTTGCCATTTCCAAGATTCCATTTAGATATGCTTCCATTTTAGGGCCTCTGTGTCAGCCTATTCCCTCTGATTGCCCTCAAGCATCTGTATGGCTAACTCCCCTACCTCTTTATTGGTTCTTAGAAATGCATCACGCCATCTCCCTTACACCGCTGCTTTTTTCCTTCTCTCTAGCACTTACCACTTCCTAATATGCTATACAGTTATTATTTTATGTTCTGCCTCTTCTTCTAGAATGTAGTTACAGATTGAGGATAGGGATCTTTGTCTATTTTGCTTGCTAAATATCCTAAGTGCCTACAACTGTACCTGGCATATAGTTGGTGTTCAATAAATAGCCGTTCAATGAACGACTGTTGAAGTTATACTAAGTGACAGGTCCTGTTTTTTTGTTTTTTGCACTGGGGGTAGAACAAAACACTCCCTGCCCTCATGAGACTCACACTGAAGCATATTTAAACCAGGTAGACCCATGTTCTGGTCTCTGCTCCCCTGCCTAGTTCCTGTGAGTTAGGGGGCAAGTTACTTAACCTCTCTGAACCTTGCTTTCCTATCAATTGTTATGAGGATTAAACGGAAAACCAGCATTTATATAGCATTTAGCATAAGAAATCCTTAATCATTGAGTCCCTTCCTTCCGGGGCTGCAAGATTGGTAGCCTGATGTCTCTGCCGCAAGCTTAAGCAAGGTTTTCACAAGGACTTGAAAAGGTGCGAACAGGTTAACTACGGCCAGGCTTACTCAATTTTTAACTGAAGATGTTCTGGTGAGAGAATGCTTAAAAGGGTCGAAGTGAGAAACCAAGAAATGGCTAGGGTCATCTACTTTGTTTTTTTGCATCGGAAAAGCCTCGCTGGGCCCACAGAAGTCAAAGTCTAAAGGAAGGGAAGGGGAGAAAAAGTGGGGTAACTGGCCACTACTGAAAACTACAAATCCCAGTACCCCCCGCGGCAGAAAACTACGGGTCCCAGCAGGTTTCACTGCCTGGACCGGGGTGCCTCTAGGGACCCGCAGCCTGGGTTCAGCCGGAGAGAACGTGGGGCGTGCGAAGGCAGCGGGGAGAATCGGGTCAAGTTTTACGCCGCTGCGCAGACGCCTCTCACGGGCCGGACGTGACGTAGGAAGAGTTCCGGCTTCGGCCTCCGCCGCTGCCGCCGCCGCTACTAGAGCCGCCGCTGCTGCCGCCGAAGCCGTCGGGGCTTGTTATTTCTAAAATGGCGCCCCTAGACTTGGACAAGTATGTGGAGATAGCGCGGCTGTGCAAGTACCTACCGGAGAACGACCTGAAGGTGAGCCCGGCTGGGGCGGGAGCGCTGCTTGCGGGGCTCGCCCCTTCCGGCAGTGGGGCGCCCGCCGGCCCGCCCTTCCTCTCTGCGCCGGACCCCCGCCGGCATCCCGTCCGGTCCGGTCCTGGTGGTGGGCCTAACGCGGGGCGAAGCGACCCGGTCCGACCAGGCGTGACGCGCAGAGCGGGGGAAGCTCGAGTCTCCCGAATGCTCTCCCGGTTGCCTCCGTGGGGTCGCGAGGGATGTCGCGGCCTCTGCCCCAAGGTTGCCCCTCCTGGCCTTTGGGCTACCCCAGGGCTCCGAGCCCTGACAGCTTTGCGTGGAAGACTCCTCTCCGCTCACCCCGACCCCGGTCTCCCGGAGCCCGGCCGAGCCCCAGCGGACAGTGCCCTCGGGATGGGATCATCCCCCAGAGGTGGTGACAGGAGCTCTGGGTGGCCGGCGTCTGACAGGAGATGCCGCCAGCTCCCGGGACGCGGCCCCAGTGTGTTTAGGTCCCTGCGGAAGGGGAAGACGGTGGGCCAGAGCGGTCTGGTAGTGATGTCAGAGAACGGCTGGTCGTCCCTCTTTCCGTACGCCTCGTCTCAATTGCTTGTTAGGAGTGTTGCTTTAGTTCTGTTATTTCAGATATGAACCCATTTTCCAGTACGTTGTTGAGCTAATTTCAGTGGATAAAGTAGTAGGGCCTCAATACAAATACTTTTCTGCATGAGCGGTGGCTGCCTCTTAAGTTGTTTCCTCATAATCCCTTCTTGACTGAAGATTTCCTTTTCTCGGTTTCCCAGAGGAGATGAGTTGTTTCTTGCTACTGCCTAGTGCAAGTAACAATAAATGTATGTGTGGATAAAGGAATGAATGTAAGAGAAAAGGAATGTAAGTTTTTGGTATCTTGCTTTTCTGAGAAGTGTTTTCATGCACAGCGCTTAGGTGTCTGACAGTGTTCAGCGGATAGTGCCAGTGCCTGTTTGTTCAGTTAACTTTGATTTGCTGTGTGGTAAGTGGGTAAACTGTTGGTAGTTTTGAGTTTTTTGTTTTTTTTTTCTTTACTTTATGGATGTAAAGCAATTTATCTTTGTAGATTTCTCTGAAGGAAGAGATTACTGGTTTTTTCTTTTGCTCTGTTCATACAGGAAGTTGATATTTAGCTTCAGTCAACAAGTATGCAAAATGTTTAAGGTCACACCAGCTCTCATGGATGTAACTTCATTGTACTTACATGTTAATTACATGTGCTATATGATAGGGGAGTCATTCTTGTGCATTTTCTCTATTTATTTATTTATTTAAAGATTTTATTTATTTGACAGAGAGACGCAGCGAGAGAGGGAACACAAGCAGGGGGAGCGGGAGAGGGAGAAGCAGGCCCCCCGCCTCGCAGGGAGCCCAACCGCGGGGCTCGATTTCAGGACCCGGGGATCATGACCTGAGCCGAAGGCAGACGCCTAACGACTGAGCCACCCAGGCGCCCTGCGTTTTCCCCTTTTAAATAGGATACTTTGATTAAAATGAGGACAAAGCCAATACTAGCAATGTAGCTTTTATTTATGTTCATCTGAGTCCTTCAGACATTTTGTGACTTCCTTCTGTTTAAATGCTTTTTAAAGGAACCGAGGATACAACCAACACTGGGACCTAATTCGTGGAAAACTAACCAGCTATCTTTTGGTAGCATTATTAATTCCATAGATCAAGTTGATTTTCTCGTATCAGTGATTGGATGTGGAATTTTCTGGTTTTTTTTAGCACGTGTAAAGCTGTTTTGAGCTTTGTTTTTAATGAATAAAATGTTGCTTATTATTACAGTGTGTCTTGATAATAACTTGCGATTGGCTATATGATTTGGAAGATAATCAGTTGGGTTTTCTTTAGATCTCTTAGTTTGATAAACATTAGATTTCCTTCCCACCTTAAGGAAATAGAGGTATTAAACCATTTCATTTCCCTTTGCAAACCTATTGGGCTGTACTTAGTGTATATCTGTTTCTTAATAAACTTTCTTTTTTTCAATCTTCTAGCAACTACTGGGAAAAAATAATTATGAATATTTCTCTATAAGTGGATGCTTTTCTTTGTTTTGGAAGTGGTTTTATTGGATGAATTTAGTTGTGCTGTTCATGTCTGGTGTATTTTAAAAGAAATTTAATTTTGTTTCTACTTCTTGGCATGAAATGGAAACTAAAATTAGACAAGCCAAGTATTCCAGGAGCACCTTTTCTGAGGCTTTAGAGCCAAAATAAAAGATTAGAGGAAAAAAATAATTGGAGTCACTTAATGATCATTATGGAAAAGATTTGTTCTGGTTAGAAAAGAAGACAGCAATTCACCTCTGTGTTTAATTTGACTAGAAGTTGGAGGTACTAAATAAAATAATAAGTGCATAGGATGTTCTACATCTAATTATGATTTCTCTATATCTAAATTGGAAGTGGTCAGATCATTAGTACTAGATTGAATCTGCATAACTGTTCTGTAGGAATAAAGATGAAATATATGAGAGTGGGCCAAAACAAAACATTTCTTAAAGAGCTCAAGTGGTTCTCATCCACAATTAAGATTTCAGAGAGAGTAATAGGAGATAGAGATTCCATATCTGGCCAAGTGGAAGAATGAATGATAAAAGGCGGGTGTATTGAATACTTAAGAATTTCAGAGGAGGAAGGGTTCTATAACTTGGGGATTGTTTGATCTCTTGGACAGTTCTTAAAGGTGGCATGTAGTTAAAGAGATTGCATAAGGAATTGTGCAATTCCATAATAACCACTTTTATGAATTAATAGTTAATGTAATCTTTTTGGAACTCACTTTTATGTTTAGTCTGAGCCATCTCTGAGTTCTTCATATAAGGCTACTTGCTCAGCAAAGTTATACCTTTACTTGAAATGCCTCCATAAAGCTTCAAAAAATTCTCCTTTGCTTTTTTCTGAGATTTAGTGAATAGCCTTTTGCACCTCCTCATTCCAGACACTGATTTTATAGATTCTCATCATATATGGTAGTCTTTATCCTTCCGGATTTGCAATCCGTTAGTCTAGTCACTCATCTTAGTGCTTGTTTCATTGATCGTTCCGTTTACCCAAGTTGTTTGATTTTTTGTTGTATCTTTTTCAGGTACTGCAGGGAAAACTGAACACGGTGTGGTAGTTAGGGACATACTAGGGCATTATATAGGGCTGGAAGAGTGTTGTGTTTCCAAGACCCTTTCTGATAATACCTGGCATTTTGTTTGTCTTTTGGGCCACAGAATCACATTCCCCTATGTTTTATGAAAACAGTCTACAACAGTGCTGTCTGGTAGAAATGAAATGCTCAGAAACATGAGCCTTGAATGGTCACATTTAAAAAAAATAGAAAGGAACAGTTGAAATTAATTTTAGTAATATTTTATTTAACTCAATTACAACATGTAATCAATATAAAATTATTAATGTAATATTTTGCCCTTTTTTGAGTACTCTCTGTGACATGTGTATATTTTGCATTTATGACACATCCCAATTTGGACTAGCCACATTTCAGGTGCTCAGTAGTTATGTGTGGCTGTGGGTGTTCTATGGGAAGGTACACATCTCTAATGACTCCCTCCCTAGTCCCTTTTCTAGAATTTCAGACCTAAGAGAGAATCAGAGTTCTTCTAGTTCCATACCCTTCTTACTTTACTGAGGGTATACTGAACTTCATAGAGTTTATGATCTGCCTGAGGATGTGCACCTAATCAATGAATAAAGTTGGAAATCTTCCTGTGCAGAGCTCTTAATGATACAGTTAATAGCTTTTTTTTTTTTTAGGATGACAAGTAGCATGCTTTTCTAGGTACATCTTCCACTTCATCATGTTTCTTTTTACCTTCCATTCTGAGCACATTGGACTGCCCTCTTCTGACAATATGCTCTATATTTTCTCCATCTTTGTTTCTTGCTCAGTCTGTTTCTGTCACCTAGTATTTTTAATACTTACATAGCACAAATAATAAATCATTTAATAATCTATGAGTTGGCTACTAATATTTGCCCCATTTGATAGATAGGTAACTGAAGCACAGACAGATTATAAATATCTTTACGTGGTTATACAGCTAGTAAGTAAGTGGAGGAGCTGGGATTCAAACTTAGGTAGTCTGGGTCCAGGGTTCACATCTATAACTACCATTTGTGTTTCCTCTATACAATATCCTCCATGTCCCTTTTGAGCTCTGCCTCAGATGCCACTTTCTCCATGCAGGGCTCCTGGATTCCACGGTCAGAATTATTAGCAATGATTAGAATGTACGATAGCTGCTTACAGTTTTCAGAGTACCTTCATGTCCATTCTGTCATTTACACAATCCTTGTGTAAGGCAGAACAAATATCAGAGCAGGACTTGAGGTTTATGTGGGTTTTGCCACAGTGACTCAGTGGAGTATATACCTGCATTTATTTGCTATTGAAAATTCCCACTTTTGGGGCACCTGGGTGGCTCAGTTGGTTAAGCGTCCAACTCTTGATCTCAGCTCAGGTCTTGATCTCAGGGTGGTGAGTTCAAGCCCCTGGTTGGGCTCCATGCTGGGCGTGGAGCCTACTTAAAAAAAAAAATTCCCTTTTTTTTTTCTGTACTGACCTTTGCCCCATAGCACCTTATTGCTCCTTTTACCACTCTGTGTTGTTATGATAGCAAATATGTCTGTCTCTACCATTAGACTACAAACATCTTGAGGGCCAGGATCATATTTGTTTATTTTTGTGTTCTCCATAGTCTTAGAACACTGTCTTGTATGTGATAGACAAACAGTTAAGGTTTGTTGAATCTAATTGTATACTGTTTTACAACAAACATTTCTTCAGATGTCTCCTTTTGTCAAGTACTGTTCCCTATGGGTGCTAGAGATAGAATCTGGTACTTCTTTATGAGGGGCTCTCAATATAGTAAAGGAGATAGAGAGGTAAACAAATGATTGTTGCATGGTGTGTTAGGTGCTATAACAGAGGGCTGTTCAGGATATTGGGGAACGTATTAAAAGCATCTAACTGGAACTAGAGATGGTTTCACCAAGGAGGAACAATGAGAGGATGAGCAGCGTGTGTTCAGGTAGACAAAACAGGAAGGAAAGAAATGTGCTAGCAGAATAAATACCATATGCAATCGTATAACTTAATCTGAAAGAACATGGCTGGTTCAAGTAGTTTGGTATGGCTGGAGGTGGTGCTGGGAAGGCAGGCAGAGGCTAATCATGGAAGACTAGGCTGATAAACTTGGATTTTTATCTTTTAGGCGGTACGTGGATAGACACTTTGAAATGCTTTTATATTTCAGGGAAAAACAAATCATACTGTGACTTTGGGATGTTGTTTAAAATGTAGCTAACTGGGGTGCTTGGGTGGCTCAGTGGGTTAAGCATCTGCCTTCAGCTCCGGTCGTGATCTCAGGGTCCTGGGATCAGGCACCATGTTGGGCTCCCTGCTTGGCAGGGAGTCTGCTTCTCCCTCTCCCTCTGCCTCTTCCTCCACTTGTTCACGTGCTCTCTCTCTCTCTCAAATAGATAAATAAATAAAATCTTTAAAAAAAATAAAATGGGGCGCCTGGGTGGCTCAGTTGGTTGAGCGACTGCCTTCGGCTCAGGTCATGATCCTGGAGTCCCGGGATCGAGTCCCGCATCAGGCTCCCTGCTCAGCGGGGGGTCTGCTTCTCCCTCTGACCCTCCCCCCCTCATACTCTATCCCATTCTCTCTCTCTCTCTCAAATAAATAAATAAAATAAAATAAAATAAAGGTAAAATAAAATAAAAATAAAATGTAGCTAACTAAAAAGAAAAGTAGATTCAAAGAAAACTATTACAGGGATATACTGTTGTATGTGGTAGGAATATGACAAAAATCATAAAGATGGTATCTGAGTAGAGTTTTGGAAACACTGCCATAGAGGAGTGCTCTTGAGAAATTTTTAAGGAGGACTGTGACAGTAGGTTCTGGCAACATTTGTGGACCATGGTTTGGAATGGGCAAAAATGTCATAGAAGCAGTAGGCCAGGTGACATGAGAATTTAAAGTAAGGCAGTGACAAGTGATTGTGGTGTTTAAAAGGAGATGGGGAGGGCGCCTGGGTGGCTCAGTTGGTTAAGTGACTGCCTTCAGCTCAGGTCATGATCCTGGAGTCCTGGGATCAAGTCCCGCATCGGGCTCCCTGCTCAGCGGGGGGTCTGCTTCTCCCTCTGATCCTCTTCCCTCTTGTGCTCTCTGTCTCTCATTCTCTCTCTCTCAAATAAAAATGGGTAAAATCTTTAAAAAAATAAAAATAAAAGGAGATGGGGACCCCTGGTTGGCTCAGTTAGAAAAGCATGCAACTGGATCTCTGGGTCATGAGTTCAAGGCCCGTGCTGGGTGTACAGATTACTAAAAAAATAAATAAATAAAAGGAGTTGAAGAAGGTATACTAGGACCTGTTGACAGGTTAGGTCTAGGTTATGAGGAAGAGAGAAGAATTCAGTGTAATCTCAGGTTCTGGCATAGATTACTTAGTAAATACTGTAACTAGATTAAAGAATACAAGGGAGTTTGATTTGGGCTGTACTGAGTCTGAGATGCTGCCAAGTCAAGATATCGAGGTAGAGATGTCCAGATATGTGTTGGATTCACAGGCTGGTAACAAATATTTACTGATTGTCAAATGTGCTCCAGACATAAATAGCTCTAATAGTAGTAAACTCAGAAGAAAGGTCTATACCATTGGTTCTCAGCTGGGGGTCATTTTGCCCCTGAGAAGATATTTGGCAGTGTCTGGAGACATTTTAGATTGTCACAGCTAGGGAGTTGCTATGGGTATATAGTGGGTATAGAGGCCAGATACGGTGCTAAACATCCTATAACACATAGGACAGCAGCCCCCCAAAAGAAAGAATTATCAGTAGTGCCATGGCTGAGAAACTCTGGTTTAGACTGAAGATACGGATATTTCCTTCTGGATTGTAAGGGTGTGAATATTATTATCATTTTGGATTCCAGCTCCTCATTCCCAGTGATTTGTATTATAGTAGAAATTCTGTACAAAGGCTATGTAAAAAATAATTTTAGATAAATTTTTATTTCTTAAGCCAAGAGATTGTATAAGTACTAGTATGTTGAAGTAAATAAAGGAAATGATATGTTTTAGATAGCAGGGTCAAAACAGAATCACAGAAATTTAAAACCCAGTGTATTTGAGGGACAAGAGGGGACAGAGAGACAGGAGCAGAGAATAGAATGGAACCCTAAGTATCTTGAAAAAAGGTAGAGAAGGGAAATAGGGTCTTCTAGGAAGGGGGCTATGAACCCCTATTTGTTCAAGATTAGGAACTAATTGGGCACCGTGGGGAGAGATGGGTATCGTTTGCCCCAAAGTTGGATAAGATTGAGAATCTTGCCTCAGAGACTGTTTTGGAGCAGTAAGAGAAACCACGCTTTGTACAAACTGAGCAGTAGAACAAAGCTGTGAAGGGCTTTGGAAGAAAGGACCATGTGTCTTCCCCCATGGCAAGGCTGGGCTCTCTGAGGCCACTGTTTGTGTAATTGGCTGACTTATATAGAATTTGTATTGAGATTTAATGGACTTATTTTTGTGTGTGCTTGGTTTGGACGTGTAAGCTACTGCTGAACTGGAGAGATGAGAGGCAATGGCTTTGGCTTAGAAACTCAACTCTAAATCCTCAGTTGGGACTGCAGAAGTGGCAGTGACAGAAGACAACTGTTATTTTACTCAAGGTAGTGTGCCTGGTCTTGGGTTGAAGATGCTGCCTAAGTAGTTTACATGTATTCCCTAGACACTCTCCAGCTTTTGAGATTGGCAAGGTTTCACAGTAACATTCTTGAGCTTATGTTGTACTGTTACTTTCAGGTCAGCACTGGGGGGTGTGGGCCAGTTACCAGGGGTGACTTGCAGTTCAAGGGGCATTATGGGCTAGGAGAGCCAGACATACGTGGATACAAATTCTAGCACATTCATATATGGGAATCATGGAGTCCCTCAGGAATCTGTGCTGTGATTAGTTTCAAAATGTTAATTTGTTCCAAAAAGGATATAGAATGGTTTACAAAGGTGTATTCAATATAGCAAGATAAATTACATATAGAATAAGTACGAAAAATGAGACAGAATGTAAAGTTAGGAAACCAAGATGGAGCCAGCAGTAAAAGTAAGACTTGTTTTGTTTTTTAAAGATTTTACTTATTTACTTGACGGAGAGAGACACAGCAAGAGAGGGAACACAAGCAGGGGGAGTGGGAGAGGGAGAAGCAGTCTTCTTGCTGAGCAGGGAGCCCAATGCAGGGCTCGATTGCAGGACCCTGGGATCATGATGAGCCGAAGGCAGACGCTTAATGACTGAGCCACCCAGGCGCCCCTAAAAGTAAGAATTGTATATAAAATAAAAGCTGTGATGACCAGATTACTTCTTTGAGATTAAGCCCTAAGCTTTCAAGGAGTCTACTGAAAGATAGAAACTGATCAGCTAAAAAATTCCCCAAGTCTAAAAGATGACAAACACAAGCTACTCAGGAAATCACATCTATCCTTGATAAAGGGAGCAGAGACGGTCCTCCCCTGGGTCCTCCTTGAAGGTAACTGTTTAATAACAGCATCCTATGCATCTTGTTTATAGTCTACAGGATGACAAGCTCTGTTCCTATAATGCCCCTTACCACAGGTAGATGGCATGACATTAAAGTGTAATTTGGGAAAAAGTAATTGGGAAAGGAGGGCAGTATAATGCAGGGTGATGACAGGTCTCCCTAAAGGACAGTTTGGCTTATTTCAGAGTGGAGTTTATAGTAGGCTTCTTTCTTCTCTTTTTTTTCTTTTTAAAGATTTTATTTATTCATTTGACAGAGAGAGAGAGAAAGATAGCATGCACAAGCAGGGGGAGGGGCAGGGAGAGGGAAAAGTAGCTTCCCCTCGGAGCAGGGAGCCCAATGTGGGGCTTGATCCCAGGACGCTGGGATCATGACCCAACCCAAAGGCAGATGGCTAACCTACTGAGCCACCCAGGCGCCCCTATAGTAGGTTTCCTTAGGTAACATTTTAGTAATTGATGTTTTAGGGGTGTAAGCAGTGGAGCCCCCAAGTTTACAAGTAACCAACAGCTTTGTGAGGGTGGGCAAGTAGAGAAATCAACATTGTAGGAGGTAGAGAACTTTTCTCTTTCAGAGATGCACTGTGGAGAGAAGAATGGGAGGTAACTTCTTTGGTGGCTTGTGTCCAAGGATGTGTTGGGGGAAATATATATTCAAATTGTACTCCTGGTATGGGTTCTGACCTTCTCTGATAGAAGTTTGGCCTGTTCTTAAAAGATATAAAATCCAAAAGGAAGTGTGGATGGGACAGGTGCCTGATAACATGCAGGTCTCATGGGCAACACACAGAAAACTCTGCCCACTCTTGTACAGATTACAGCAAAGCACTTCTACAAATACGTTGGTAGAATTCTCTTTGAGAAGGTTTGGTGAGTGTACCTAAAAAAATATTACAGATATTAATTAGGCAAGGCATTATACCTAAAAAAGGTAGATAAGGTCCCAAGATAGGTACTTGAAAACATGACTGTATTGTTTTAGGGGCTTCTGGTCGGCTCAGTTGGTTAAGTGTCCGATTCTTGGTTTCGGCTCAGTTCGTGATCTCCAGGTTGTGCGATCGAGCCCCACGTTGGGCTCTGCACTCAGCAGGGAGTCTGCTTAAGATCGTCTCTCCCTCTCCTTCTGTCCCCCCCCACCCACATGTGCTCTCGTGCACGTGTGTGCTCTCTCTCCCCCAAATAAATAAATAAATAAAATATTTTTAAAAACATCACTGTATTGTTTTATTTTAAAAATTGTATAACATCGGGGCGCCTGGGTGGCTCAGTCGTTAAGCGTCTGTCTTCGGCTCAGGTCATGATCCCAGGGTCCTGGGATTGAGCCCCGCATTGGACTCCCTGCTCAGCGGGAAGCCTGCTTCTCCTTCTGCCACTCCCCCTGCTTGTGTTCATCCTCTCGATATCTCTCTGTCAAATAAATAAATAAATAAAATCTTAAAAAAAATTGTATAACATCAGAAACAAAATTTCAGAAATGTTTGAAATTGGAAGGATAGCCATGTCCATGAGGAGTAGTTTTGAGTGGTTCTCATCAAGGTGGTAATTATTATTTTTTAACAGGTAATATATATATTTAAATAAAATAATAGCTTTATTGAGAAATAACTTAAATATCATAAAATTAGCTTTACTTACTTTTAAGATTATTTATTTGTTTTTAAATTTTAAGTAGGCTCCATGCCCATTGTGGGGCTTGAACTCAAAACCGTGAGATAAGAGTAGCATGCTGTCCTGACTGAGCCAGCCAGGTGCTTCTTTAAGATTTTATTTTATTTATTATTTTTAATTTTTTTTTTAAAGATTTTATTTATTTATTTGACAGAGAGAGAGATAGCGAGAGAGGGAACACAAGCAGGGGGAGTAGGAGAGGGAGAAGCAGGCTTCCTGCTGAGCAGGAAGCCCGATGTGGGGCTCAATCCCAGGACCCCGGGATCATGACCTGAGCCGAAGGCAGACGCTTAACGACTGAGCCACCCAGGCGCCCCATTTTATTTATTATTTTTAAAGATTTTATTTATTTACTTAGAGTGAGAGCACAGAGGGAGAGGGAGAAGCAGACTCCCTGCTGAGCAGAGAGTCTGATGGGGAGCTCGATCCTAGGACCCTGGGATCACGACCTGAGACATAGGCAGACGCTTAAATGACTGAGCCACACAGGCGCCCCTACGATTTTATTTTTAACTAATCTCTGTACCTATTATGGGGCTTGAACTTAGAACCCTGAGACCAAAAGTCACATGCTCTACCGACTGAACCAGCCAGGCGCCCCTATTTAATTAATTTTTAATTTTTTTTTAAAGATTTTATTCATTTGACAGAGAAACAGAGAGGGAACACAAGCAGGGGGAGTGGGAGAGGGAGAAGCAGGCTTCCCACGGAGCAGGGAGCCCGATGTGGGGCTCAATCCCAGGACCCTGGGATCATGACCTGAGCCAAAGGCAGATGCTTAACGACTGAGTCACCCAGGTGCCCCTTTTTTAAAATTTTTTAATTAAAAAAATGTTTTTAAGTAAGCTCTGTGCCGGAGGGGCTTGAGCTCAGGACCCTGAGATCAAGAGTCACATGCTCTACCTACTGAGCCGGCGAGGCACCCCTAAAATGAACTTTTAAAGGGGTGTGTGAATGGCTTAGTTGCTTAAGTGTCCTGTCCGACTCTTGATTTTGTCTCAGGTCATGATCTTGGGGTCATGAGATTGAGCCCTGCGTCGGCCTCTGTGCACTCAGCACAGAGTCTGCTTGAGATTGTCTCTACCACTCCCTCTGCCTCTCCCCCCTGCTCTCTCTCTCTAAAATAAATGAATAAAAATCTTTTTAAAATTAAAAAAAAAATAAATTAACTTTTAAAGTGTACAATCAGTGGGTTTTAGTATATTCAGAGTTCTATAATTATCACCCTAATCAGTGTTTGTACATTTTCATTACCCCAAAGAGAAATTCCATATCTGTTAGCAGTAACTCCCCATTTCACCCTTATCCTAAACCCCAGGTATAGGCAACCATTAATCTACTTTCTTTGGATTTGCCCATACTGAACATTTCGCTTAAATTGAATCATATAGGGGCGCCTGGGTGGCTCAGTTGTTGGGCGTCTGCCTTCGGCTCAGGTCATGATCCCAGGGTCCTGGGATTGAGCCCTGCGTTGGGCTCTCTGCTCGGCGGGAAGCCTGCTTCTCCCTCTCCCACTCCCCCTGCTTGTGTTCCCTTTCTCGCTCTCTCTCTCTCTCTGTCAAATAAATAAATAAATCTTTAAAAAATAATAAATCAAATCATATAGTATGTGGCCTTTTGTGACTGGTATAACGTTCTCAAGACTCATCTACTATATACCATTACTTCATTTTGTTCTATGGTTCAGTGATATTCATTGTATGGATGTACCACATTTTGTTAATCCATTCACCTGTGGATGGACACTTTGGTTGTTTTCACTTTTTGGCTATTGTGAATAATGCTGTAGTAACACTGGTGTAAAGGTATCTGTTCGAGTCCCTGCTTTCAATTTTTTGGCTTTATACCTAGGTGGGGTAGTCCTGGGCATGTCATAATTCTTTTTATCATTTCTTTTTTTTTAGATTTTATTTATTTATTTGACAGAGAGAGACACAGCGAGAGAGGGAACGCAAGCAGGGGGAGTGGGAAGGGAGAAGCAGGCTTCCCGTGGAGCAGGGAGCCCGATGCGGGGCTTGATCCTAGGACCCCGGTATCATGACCTGAGCCGAAGGCAGACGCTTAACTACTGAGCCACCCAGGCGCCCCTCTTTTTATCATTTTGAAGAATTGCCAGACTGTTTTCCAAAGTGGCTGTCCCATTTTACATTCCTATCAGCAATGTGTGAGGGTTCCAGTTTCTCCACATTCTTGCTAGCACTTGTTATTTTTCATTTTTAAAAACTTGTAGTCATCCCAGTATGTTTGAAGTGTTACCCCATTGTGGTTTTGATTTGCATTTATTTCCCTAATGACTAATGATACTGAGTATTTTTTATTTAAAAAAAATTTTTTTAAAGGTATTTATTTATTTGAGAGAGAGAATGAGAGAGAGAGAGAGCACATGAGGGGGGGAGGGTCGGAGGGTCAGAGGGAGAAGCAGACTCCCTGCTGAGCAGGGAGCCCGATGCCGGACTCAAGGACTTGATCCTGGGACTCCAGGATCATGACCTGAGTCGAAGGCAGTCGCTTAAGCAACTGAGCCGCCCAGGTGCCCGATACTGAGTATTTTTTAGTGTGCTTATTGGCCATTTGTATATTTTCTTGGGAAATACGCCTATTCAAATCTTTTGCCTGTTTTTTTTAGACTTATTTATTTGAGAGAGAGAGTGTGAGTGCGCACGCATGAGGGGAGGGGCAGAGGGAAAGGGAGAGAGAGAATCCTAAGCAGACTCCCTGCTGAGCAGGGAGCTGGGTGCAGGGTTTGATCTCACCACCCTGAGATCATGACCTGAGCCAAAACCAAGAGTTGGACGCTTAACCAACTGAGCCACCCAGGCACCCCCTTTGCGCATTTTTTAATTGAGTTTTTTATCTTTTTGTTGAGTTTTAGTTCTTCCTATATTCTGGATAGTAAACCCCTCTCAAATATATGATTTCCAATATTTTCTCCCATTCTGTGGGTTGGTTGTCTTTTCACTTTCTTGATAATGTCCTTAGATGCACACAGGTTTTTTAATTTTGATGAAGTCCAGTTTATCTATTTTTTCTTTTATCGCTTTTTTTTTTTTAAGACGTACTTGTTTTAGAGAAGGAGACAGTGCATGTGCGAGTGTGGGGGGGGGGAGGAGCAGAAGAAGAGGGAATCTCAAGTTGACTCCGTGCTGAGCATGGAGCCTGACGTGGGGCTTGATGTCACAATCCTGAGATCATGACCCAGCCGAAATCGAGAGTTGGACACTCAACCAACTGAGCCATGCAGGCACCCCTATCGCTCATTCTTTTGATGTATCTAAGACTTTATTATCAAATCCAAGGTCAAGAAGATTTACCCCTATGTTTTCTTCTAAGAGTTTCATAGTTTAAGCTCTTATATTTAGGTCATTCATCCTTTATGAATTAATTTTTGTAAATGCTGTAAGGTAGGAGTCCAGTTTCATTCTTTTGCATGTGGAAATCCAGTTGCCCCAGTACCATCTGCTGGAAAGACTATTCTTTCTGGTAATATGTTTCTAATAAGTTTTTTTGTATAGGTAATACATTCATATTTTTCCAAACTTAGAAGGTATAAAAGACTATAAATATAAGTGTTAAGTCTTCCTTCCACCTCTGCCCCCAGCACCCAGTTCCCTTCCTCATATTGGTAGCCAGTGTTGTGTTTCTTATGGATCTTTCCAGAAACAACAGTTTAGGCATGTACAAGTTAAGTACAAGCAAGTGTGTGTATGTATATGTGTGTGTATATATATGTTTTTTCTTTAATATAAGAGGTAGCATGTACATTATTTTGCATCTTGCCTTTTTTTTTTTCAGTTAAGGCTCTTTTCTAGTTTTGACATTTTAGTCGTCTTTTTTTTTTTTTTTAAGAAATGCAGTAACTACTGGAAAATAGGAAAAATAATCTACCAACGTATCTGTTTCCTTCCATGAAGAAAAAATGTTTTTCATGCTTTTTTAGAAAGTAAAAGAAATTAAGATGAAAGTAGAATTCCTTTTGTTTGACATCTCCAGCAACTGCTATTGTGGGCTTGGTGTATATCCTTTTAGGTCATGTTTTATAATTCAGAGTACATATATATGTGGCAGACTGAGTATATAACCCTGTGTATATGTATAAAACTCTGCAGAGGGCGCCTGGGTGGCTGAGTTGGTTAAGCGACTGCCTTCGGCTCAGGTCATGATCCTGGAGACCCAGGATCGAGTCCCGCGTCGGGCTCCCTGCTCAGCGGGGAGTCTGCTTCTCCCTCTGACCCTCCCCCGTCTCATGCTCTCTATCTCATTCTCTCCCTCAAATAAATAAAATCTTAAAAAAACAACAACAACAACTCTGCAGAGCACTTTGCATGCACTATCTTATTTAATCCTCAGAATCTCCAGGTAGGTATCTCTATTTTGTGGATGAGGAAACTGAGACACAGAGAAAGATCAAGTAACTTGCTCAGGGGTACACAGCTAAGGTAACAAACAGTAAGCTAAGTAATAGGTAAGAGGTAGAGCTGAATTTTGACCTCTGATCTTTTTGGACTTCAAAGGCTGTGCTCTTAACCTCTGAACTATACCATGGTATTAATTGGTATGCCCCTTTTCTTAGAGTATAAAATATTCTGGGAATGGTACTTGTTGATTAGGCTTAAAGGAGTATTCCCTCTCAGCCCTACTCTACTTCTCCAAAATTTGACCTTCCAGCAGCATTGAACACAGTTGATTACTCCTCTTTTCCTTTTTTACCCCCGCCCCTTGATCACTCTCTCTCTTTTTAAAGATTTTATTTACTTATTTGAGAGAGAGAGCACAAGAGCGGGGTGAGGGGCAGAGGGAGAAGCAGACTCCCCACCAAGCAGGGAGCCTGACATGGGGCTCTATCCCAGGACTCCGGGATCATGACCTGAGCCGAAGGCAGTTGCTTAACTGACTGAACCACCTAGGTGCCCCCGATCACTCCTCTTTTGAACTATTTTCTTCACTGGACTTCCAGGATACCACATGCTCATGGTTGCCTTTCTGTCTCACCAAGCTGTCTCTTTTGCTTTTTCCTCCTGTTTTCCCTAACTTCTAAATATTGGTGTATCTTAAGGATCATTTCTTTTTTTTTTTTAAGATTTATTTGCGAGAGAGAGAATGAGAGACAGAGAGCATGAGAGGGAGGAGGGTCAGAGGGAGAAGCAGACTCCCTGCTGAGCAGGGAGCCCGATGTGGGACTCGATCCCGGGACTTCGGGATCATGACCTGAGCCGAAGGCAGTTGCTTAACCAACTGAGCCACCCAGGCGCCCCTCTTAAGGATCATTTCTTGATCTTATCCTTTCCTCTCTTTGTAGCTACCACTTTAGTTATGTCTTCTAGTCTCATGTATGTATGTATGTGTGTATGTATATCCTGACAGTCTCTAAATTGGTCTCTCTGGCTCAGATCCTTTTCCTTGAATTCAAGACTCATTTGATCACTTGTTTACAGCACATCTGGGGCACTTGGAAGTCTGATAGGCGTCTGAGATTTAATGTGTCAAAATCAGATTAGGCGTCTGAGATTTAACGTGTCAAAATCAGATTCTGACAGCCAAATAATGGAAACCATCCAAATGTGTAGCAACTGGTGAATGGATAAGTAAAATGTGATAAATACATACAGTGGAATATTATTTATTTAAAAAAGGAACAAAGTAATAACACATGTTACAATATGGAAAAGCATTTTCATTACATATAATGAAAAGCATTATATTAAGTGAAAGAAGCCAGTCACATAAAGGCCACATATCCAGATGTCCAGAGTGGACAAAGCCATAGAGACAGAAAGTAGATAAGTGATTGCCTAGGGCTGTGGGGTGGGGTTGTGGGAGGAGGCTACCAATGGGTACATAGCTTTTTGAGGGATGATGAAAGCTTTCTTTTTTTTAATTTGTAGCTTTGAGGCATTTTATTATAAAAAGCTGTCACTCATATACATAAGCTAACAATAACTTAAAATTCATCACACATTTACTTCACTTTTTAGCTTGGCCTTCTAGTAAATCTTCAGCTTCATTGATTTTGGCTGCTATATAAGGAGATTCTCCCTTGTCTGGGTGATTTAAAAACATAATTCATCGATGAGCAGCTCTTATTTTTCCTTTATTGGCAGTAGTATGCCTAGTATTAATGCTGCTTCTCATTTTGTCATTTTAGGTTCCAACCCACTTCTATAAGCCACCACTGAAGGCAGATTTTAGTAGACATTGAAAAACTTGTTTCACTTGAGGCTCCATATGTTTCATGGCTTGCAAAACATAACATCCTTCAAATCCTGCAGTAGCAGCGGTCAGTCCAACTGCTACCGTTATACTGTCCATGGCTCTCGCTCAGCTCCCTGGCCTTCACCGAGAGTAAGGTTCATCCCAGCTCAAAGGCCTCATTCCCATGCCTGTACCAGACAGTGACACAGCCACCACCAGCAAGCACTGAAAATGTTCTAAAACTAATGATGATGATGATTTCCGAACACTGAGTATACTAAAAAAAAATTGAATTTTGTGCTTTAAAGGGGTATTATTTGGTATGTGAATTATATCTCAATGAGGTTGTTAAAAAAAATCAAATTCCTTGTTAAGAAAAGAAAAAAAGAAGATAGCAGGAGGGGAAGAATGAAGGGGGGGAAACCAGAGGGGGAGACGAACCATGAGAGATGATGGACTCTGAAGAACAAACTGAGGGTTCTAGAGGGGAGGGGGCTGGGAGGATGGGTTAGTCTGGTGATGGGTATTAAAGAGGGCATGTTCTGCATGGAGCACTGGGTGTTATGCGCAAACAATGAATCTTGGAACACTACATCAAAAACTAATGATGTAATGTATGGTGATTAACATAGCAAAATATTTTTTAAAAAATTAAAAAAATCAAATTCCTTGGTCCCTATCCCCCAAACTAAACTGAAACAAATCAGAACAATCTGCTCATGCAAGAAATAATTGATAAGCTGGACTTCATTAAAATTAAAAACTTTTGCTTTGTAAAAGACACTCGCAGAACAAGAACACAAGCCACACACTGGGAGAAAATGTTTGCAAATACACATCTGATAGGGCGCCTGGGTGGCTCAGTTGGTTAAGCGACTGCCTTCGGCTCAGGTCATAATCCTGGAGTCCCGGGATCGAGTCCCACATCGGGCTCCCTGCTCAGAGGGGAGTCTGCTTCTCCCTCTGACCCTCTTCCCTCTCATGCTCTGTGTCTCTCATTCTCTCTCTCACAAATAAATAAAATCTTAAAAAAAAAAAAATACACATCTGATAAAGGACTTTTATCCCTAATATGCAAAGAACTCATAAAATTCAGCAATAAGAAAACAAACTGCTCCATTGAAAAATGGGCCAAAGACCTGAGCAGACACGTCACTAAAGAAGATCTACAAATGACAAGCATATGAAAAGGTACTCCTCATCACACATCATTAGGAAAATAAATGCAAATTAAAACAATGTTATACCAGGGCGCCTGGGTGGCTCAGTCTTCATGTGTCTGCCTTCAGCTCAGGTCATGATCCCAGGGTCTTGGGATCGAGCCTTGCATTGGGCTCCCTGCTTGGCGGGAAGCCTACTTCTCCCTCTCCCACTCCCCCTGCTTGTGGTCCCTCTCTTGCTGTGTCTCTTGCTATCAAATAAATAAATAAAATCTTTAAAAACAACAACAACAACAATGTTATACCACTACAAGCATATTAGAACAGCCAGAATCCAGAACACTGATATTACCAAATGTTGGGAAAGTTGGAGAGCAACAGGAACTCACATTCATGCTTGCTGGGAATGCAAAATAGTACAACCACTTTGAAAGATTGTTTGGCAGTTTCTTGCCAAACTCTTACTGTACAGTCCAGCAGTCACGCTTCTTGCTATTTACCCAAATTAATTGAAAACTTGTGTTCACCCAAAAACCTATACATGAATGTTTATGGTAGCATTATTCATAACTGCTAAAATTTGGAACCAACCAACATGTCCTTCAGTAGGTGAATGGGTAAATAAATTGGTACATCAAGACAAAGGAATATTATTTAGTACTAAGAAGAAATGAGCTATCGAGCCATTAAAAAACATGAAGGGACCTTAAATGCATGTCATTAAGTGAAAGAAGGGAATCTGAAAAGTCTACTTATGTATGATTTAAACTGTATGACACTCTGGAAAAGGCAAAACTATGATGACAGTAAAAAGATCAGTGGTGTCCAGGGTTTGGGGGAGGGAAGGATGAATAGCTGAAGCACAGAGGATTTAATTGTAGTATGATACTACAATTCTATATACATGTCATTATACATTTGTCCAAACCCATAGAATGTACAATGCCAAGAGTGAACCCTAATGTAAACTGTGGACTCTGCATAATAATGACGCATCAGTGTAGGTTCATCAGTAACAAATGTACCACTCTGATATGGAATGTTGATAGTGGAAGAGGCTGTATGTATGTGTTTGTGAGCAGCAGATATATGGGAATTCTCTGTATCTTCTCAATTTTACTGTGAACCTAAAACTGCTCTAAAAAATAAATTCTATTTAAAAGGTAAAAACAGTAAGAAAGTCTTTCCTTGGAGTCTTAACTATCTCAATAGTGACTATTAACACCCTTGCAGTTACTTAAGCCAAAAAAAAATTTTTTTTAAAAGATTTTATTTATTTATTTGACAGAGAGAGACACAGCGAGAGAGGGAACACAAGCAGGGGGAGTGGGAGAGGGAGAAGCAGGCTTCCCGCCAAGCAGGGAGCCCGATGCGGGGCTCGATCCCAAGACCCTGGGATCATGACCTGAGCCGAAGGCAAACGCTCAACGACTGAGCCACCCAGGCACCCCAAGCCAAAAAAATTTTTTGAAGATTTATTTATTGGGGTGCCTGCGTGGCTCAGTCAGTTAAGCATCTACCTTTGGCTCAGGTCATGATCCCAGAGTCCTGGGATCTAGCCCCATGTGGGGCTCTTTGCTCAGCAGGGAGCCTGCTTCTCCCTCTCCCTCTGCCTGCCACTCTGCTTGCTTGTGCGTGCTCTCTCTCTGTCTGTGTCAAATAAATAAATAAAATCTTTAAAAATAAATAAAAAAGATTTATTTATTTTTTAGAGAGAGAGAGAGCACACGAGTGGGGGGAGGGACAGAGGAAGAGAATCTTCAAGCAGACTCCCTACTGAGCGCGAAGCAAAGCCCAGTGTAGGGCTTGATCTCATGACCCATGAGATCGTGACCTGAGCCAAAACCAAGAATTGGACGCTTAACCGCCACCCAGGCACCCCTTAAGCCAAAAACATTGAGTCATCCTTGATTCCTTTCTTTCAATACTCTCTTTCCAACTGTTCTCAAATCTAGTGGATGCTGTGTTCAGAAAACATCTGGAATTTGTTCACTTGTGACCATTTCCTACTTTAATGATGCTGGTCCAAGCCAGTATTAACTTTTACCTAGATTATTGTAGAAACCCCTTAAGTGGTGTCCTGCTTCTGCCTTTACCTTTTTCCTATTCCTGAGTTCCTCATAGCCCATAAAACATAGCAGACATAAAATCATAATCACTTCTCTGCTTAGGGCCTCCCAATGGCTTCCTGTTAAAAGCTAGGTCCTTACATTCACCCCCAAGGACCTAAAAATATTCTGTGGTGCTCTCCTGTTTTTTTTATTCCGTCCACTAACCACTCCAGCTTTGGTGTTTCTGAGACAGCAAGCATGCTTTGTTCTAAGCATTTTGCACTTACTGTTCTCTCTGGCTGCAATACTGTTCCCCCATAACCTTACCTTTTTCTGATTTTTGCTCAAAAGTCACTTCATCAGTAAGGTTTCTGTGCTCACCCTATTTAAGATATCAGTACTGCCTCCCGCCCCTGCCACTATTTACTCCTGTTACAGTGCTTAATTTTTCTCCATTCCTCCTACCACTATCTGAAAAAGTAGTATGAATATATATTTTACTTACTTCTTTATTTTCTATACCTCTCCTCATTAGAGTGTAAGCCTCTTGAGAGCAGGGCTTTTAGTCTGTTTGGTCTTTACTTTTTATTTACTTTGTTTCTGGAATTACTGGTATCATATTAGGCTCTCGGTAAATATTCAAGATAGTACAGTGAAAAGAGGTAGGTAACCTGGATTCCAGATCTGTTGCTAAGATTAAGTAGCTTAGTGACCTGAGTGCTTGTGGGTCTCAGTCTTATCATCTGGGTCAAGTGAAAGATTTGACACAGGTGGTTTTTAATGCAGTGAGGTAATAGAAGTGTGTGTGTGTGTGTGTGTGTGTGTGTGTGTATTGGTCTCTGTCCCTAGTTCTTTTTTAAAAATTTTTATTTTTTAATTTTAATTTTTTTTTTAGATTTTATTTATTTATTTGACAGAGACACAGTGAGAGAGGGAACGCAAGCAGGGGGAGTGGGAGAGGGAGAAGCAGGCTTCCTGCTGAGCAGGGAGCCCGTCGCGGGGCTCGATCCCAGGACCCTGAGATCATGACCTGAGCCACCCAGGCACCCTAAATTATAGCTTTTAGATTTTTATTTATTTATTTATTTTTTAAAGTAATCTCTACACCCAATGTGAGGTTCATACCTACAACCCCAAGTTCTAGAGTCGCATGCTCTACCAACTGAGCCAGCCAGGCATCCCTAGCATTTAGATTTCTTAATTTTTTCTTTTTTTTTTTAAATTTATTTATTTGAGAGAGAGAGAGAGAGAAAGCACATGAGAGGGGGGAGGGTCAGAGGGAAAAGCAGACTCCCTGACAAGCAGGGAGCCCGAAGCGGGACTCGATCCAGGGACTCCAAGATCATGACCTGAGCCGAAGGCAGTCGCCCAACCAACTGAGCCACCCAGGCGCCCGGATTTCTTAATTTTTTCTTAAGACTTTATTTGAGAGAGAAAGAGAGAGAGAAGAGTGAGAGAGCATGTGCACACGAGTTGGGGAGGAGCAGAGGGAGAGGGACAAGCGACTCCATGCTGAGCATGGAGCCTGATGTGGGGCAAATCCCACAACCTTGAGGTCATGACCTGAGGCGAAACCAGGAGTTGGAGGCTTAACCAACCGCGCCCCCTAGGAAGCTCTTCGATTTCTTAATCATTTCATTATGCTTGTATAGTTGTTGTCTTTAAGTAAGCTCTACATCCAACGTGGGGCTTGAACTCATGACCCTGAGAAGCCAGCAAGGTGCCCCTTTTTAATTAATCAACTAATTTTTATTTTTAAATTTTTTTTAATGCTTGTGTAGTTTAATTTCTCCTTTCTTGGCCGACCTATTATAAAATCTGGTAGGGCCTCTGACTGTACTATAAATCAGTCTCAGATGGAAGGTAGGTTCTCCCCCAGTTCTCCATGTGCAGCAGGACTGTACACTTCCTTCTCCACTGCACTGTTGTGAGAATCATTTTCCTTCTACGAAATCTTTTGATATGAGTGTTTTCAGAGGATAAATATTTTTTAAATGCAAACACTTAGAGTTTTTTTTTTAAAGTAGGGTTGACGCCTCAATTTTAGGTTTACATTTGTAATTAATTAATTTTAATCTTTTAATTTTGAGATAACTGGACTTATTTGTAGTTATAAGAAGTAATACTGAGAGATCCCATGTACCCTTCATTCAGTTTTACGTAGTAAGGTCATGTAGAACTATAGTAAAAATACCAGAACCAGGATATTGACATTGATACAACCCATGATCTTGTTCAGATTTCTCCAGTTTTACTTGTACTCATTTGTGTGTGTGTATTTATTTCTCTGCAATTTTATTACATCTGTAGTTTTATGTATCCAATACCATATTCAAGATACTTCCATTACCACAAGAATTCCTCATTTTGTCCTTTTATAACCATACCCACTTCCTTCCTGCCACCCCTAATTTCTGGACCCCTGGCAACCACTAAGGTGGTCTCCATTTCTTTTTCTTTCTTTCTTTCTTTCTTTCTTTCTTTCTTTCTTCTTTTTTCTTCCTTCCTTCCTTCCTTCCTTCCTTCCTTCCTTCCTTCCTTTCTTTTTTAAGATTTTATTTATTAATTTGACAGAGAGAGGACACAGTGAGAGGGAGAACACAAGCAGGGGGACTGGGAGAGGGAGAAGCAGGCTTCCCACGGGGCAGGGAACCTGATGCAGAGCTCAATCCCAGGACCCTGGGATCATGACCTGAGCCGAAGGCAGACCGACTGAGCCACCCAGGCACCCCTGGTCTCCATTTCTATAAATTTGTTATTTCAAGAATGTTATATAAATGGAATCATACAGTATGTAACCTTTGGGATAGGTTTTTTTTCTCACTCAGCATAAACCTCTTGAGATTCATCCAGGTGTGTCAGTAGTTTCTTGTTATTGCTGAATAGTATTCCATGGGATAAATATACCACAATTGGTTTAACTATTCACTTGTTGAAGGACACCAACTTATTTCCAGTTTTTGGCTGTTACGAATTAAGCTTCTGTGGACATTTGTGCACAGATTTTTATGTGGCATAAATTTTCATTGCTAAGAGTGCAGTTGTTAGGTCATATGGTAAGTGCATGGTTTGCAGTTTACTGTATTTATTTATTTATTTAAAGATTCATTAATTCATTTTAGAGGTGGGAGGAGGAGGGGCAGAGGGAGAAGGAGAGAGAAACCCAAGCCGACTCCGTGCTGAGCATGGAGCCTGCTGCAGGGTCTGATCTCCCAACCGTGAAATCATGACCTGAGCCAAAACCAAGAGTCGGGTGCTCTGCTGACTGTGCCACCCTGGTGCCCTGCAATTTACTTTAAAAATTAGTAGATAAAAACCTTTTCCTATTAAAATTATTTACTCTTACATTTGCTGGTGAAAAGTTATCATTTTACAGTTTCTTTAAAGCTGTTTTCTAGAACCTATTGTCTGTGTGGCCAGGGAGTTTGCATTTTGGAATAGCTGTTGTATCATTCTCAGGCATTATGAGATGAAGGTGGAAGCTGACGAATCAAACCACAGAATCGTTAAAGGGTAGTTTCCTTTCCTATGAAACAATATATGTATTAGTTCTTGTCTCTTTTGCATTTGATCCTTAGTTTTAATATTGTAGTGAAAGGTTGCATTTTATTTTCTCTTCTTACAGCGGCTATGTGACTATGTTTGTGACCTCCTCTTAGAAGAGTCAAATGTCCAGCCAGTATCGACACCAGTAACAGTGTGTGGAGACATACACGGACAGGTAAAATTTCATGAGCAGATTTTTAGCTTTTGTACTGTCCATAGTCCATGTGTGTTTCCACTTATGCTGCAAAAAAGCCACCAGAAAAACAAGAAACAAAAACAGCTGGTCATTTGATAGATTGCCTCAGTCTGTGTGACACTAATGATTCCTGGTTACTATTACAGTGAGTAAAAGCAGTGGTCAAATTATTCATGGAGTTTGTTGAAATTATACTTGCAAAGTGGATAGAATGCAGCATTATTGCTCTGTGAAAGGGGAGAGAGAAAATAAATGTGGACAGCTCACAGTGATTGTGATTAACAGGCGGTGCTTTGGTTTTAGGTGCTAATTTTCTATTCTATTTTCTATTCTATTCATTTCTGTTTATTCATTCTATTCACTTGTCACATTTTATTGAAAATGTATCATTTCCTTAGTGGGAATGAGAATAACAAAGGTTCAGAAAGATAAAATTGTTGGTGCATGATTTTACAGCAAGTCACTGCTAGAATTGGAGAAAGGTTAGTCTTGTTTTTTCATCTGCTGGGTTTTTGTTTTTAAGAGTTTGAAGACCGTGGCAGGAGGAGTATACCTCATCTTTAGACTCTTATGTCAGTGTGTAGCCTGGTTGGAAACCCTCTGTGTATTTGTAGAGGTGTTTTGTGTGTGTGTGTGTGTGTGTGTGTTTTTATAACGGGGAATGAAAGCTGAACAGAACACTCACTCAGTCTGCTGTATGCATACAATGGAGTTGTGGCTATAAGACATATATTGTAAACAATATATTTATCAATGCCAGCAGGACTTGCTGTCATCTGTGCCATTTCCCTGCCTTGAATGACTGCCTAAAGGAGCAGAAATGTGTGTAAATTGGTTGTGATTGAAGGCTGCTCCGTGAATTAAGTTCTATTTTGACCACTTTAGAGGGCTGTTTTCTTTTTTGGTTTTCAATTTGTTCTCTGGGTAGTTGAGGTCATAATAAATCTGGCATTTGCATGTTATCAGCTTCTAAATAGAGAGCCCATTATGTCATCTCTGATCTGTTGAAAGATTTATTTATTTATGTGAGGTGGGGGGGAGGGGTGGGAAGAGGCAGAGGGAAAGGGAGGGAGAACTCAGGCCGACTTGGTGCTGAACACGGAGCTTAGGCGGGGCTCGATCTCAAATCATGAGATCGAGTCCTGAGTTGAAACCAAGAATTGGACGCTTAAATGACTGTGCCACTTAGGCCTCCATCTCAGATCTTTTAAAATCTTAGTTCTCTAGAGTAGACTTTAGGAGTGCATTTCTTAAAATTTCCATATAAGTTCTCTGCAAAAATATAATAAACATTTGTATTTTTGCTAAGATAAATGATACTAATATAAGCATGCCATAACACGTTCCTGAGTGCTGAAATAAATCAAGTAATGTTTTCCCCTGATTATAATATTAAAATTGATGGATTACCTGTGTTATCAGGACTTTCTAGTACATAATTTACAGCCACTTTTTAGTATGTAATTTACAGCCATGATCAAAGGTCAGGAAATTAGAGACAACTTCAAACTACTAAAATTAATTAAAATAATAAAATTTTACTTTTGTAGTATATATACACCTTCAGTCAAATGTACAATTCTAGCTAACATCTTCTTGTGTTTTGAAGGTTAGCAAAGTGCTTTTTCACATATTCCATGTCATATTTTTTCAAGAGTCCTGTAAGATTGGATTATTTTGTAGAAAAGGAAACTTAGACTGAAAGATGGAAGAATTAGCCCAAACTCACACAGCTACTAAGGGACATAGTTGAGATTTGAAACTTAACTTTGGTGCTGGTGTCCATGTTATTTTTAATTTTTTTTATTGAAGTATAGTTGGTATACAATGGGTTACATTAGTTTCAGGTGTAAGCCCATCTTAAGACTACCACCAAATTGAACATTGTTTCTCTTATACTTGACCCTTTATATCACTTGCTAATCAAAAGCATGGGACTTTTGGAGCTTCCAAATGTATGTACGATATATCCTTTGGGATTTGTAGAGTTGTCTTCTCCTTGGGCCAGTTCTGGCATTGTAAGATTGGATTATGAGTATAAATAAACTCATTAAAAAATTTTGGCAAGCATAAAGTGCTGAGAAGCATTGAAACAGTGTAAGCTAGTGAGGAGATTGTGGACTTCATTGTCAGAGCTTGGTTTAAGTCCTGGCTTGGCTACACATTAACTGTTCAAGAAGTCACTTCGGCTAGGTCACAAGTTTTTTAGGTATGGCCTGTGGACCTTTGAAGGTCTGTAAGGTGGTACAAAATCAATTGAGGGTAAAACTGCAGGTATCTCAGCAGAAATCAAGGGAGTAGCACCAGACTGTGCTCATTGTTAGTGTATTCTTCACCAACATGCATGCACAGTAAAATAAAATGCCAGTATCACTTAAGGATGTCCTTGATGATACTGACCTGGAGGGGAGATACCATGATCACAAAGAATGCCCTTGATGAAGCAGTAATATTAATTGTAATTCTTAACCCTTGAGTTCATACATCTTTTGAATAGTCCTATGATGGAAACGGGAAGTATGCATAGAGCATATCTGCTGCATACCAAGGAAAGATGGTTTGCTCAAGGAAAATAGTTGTGTAGTTTTTTGTGTCACAAGCTGAAGTAGCTTCTCTTTTTATGGAACACTATTTTTACTTGAGATAATGAATGACAAGCTATGGGTATTTGGCAACCATCTTTGCAACAGTGAAGGAATGAGCCAGTCACTTCAAGGAAAACAATTGACAGTTATTTATTGCCAGTGACAAAATTTGAGTTTTCAAATAATGAGAATTTTAGAAAATTTGAGCCCACCATCTTGATGGCAGAGTGTCAGCTTCTGATGTTTAAGGACTTTTCTGTTGGTGGTGATAGTAACAAATACAGTTTTTTGGTGATGTATAATGAAATATCATTTCTGTTTTCCAAATGACCATTGTGTTAGCCACTGAGAGTGTTAGACCTACTAACGGAATAGGAAAAAGATCATTTATCAAGTGTTGATATATTAAAAGAATATGCACCATTATCTCTAAAGATTATTAAAATAGTCTTCCTTTTTGTAAAATACACTTGTGTGAAGCTGGATTTTCTTCATATACTTTCATCACTATATCCCAGCAGATTAATGCAGAGGCAGATTATGAAAATATAGCCATATTCAGTTTAGCCAGACATTAGATTTATTTTTGAAAACCTTGTTTATTTTTCATTAGAAATATGTATATCTTACTATTTAATGAGTTGTTACTGATTTAAAAAATTAAATATTAAAATGACTAGTTTTAATTTCCAATATGGTCAGTAGCAACTGATATAAATTATATAAGCAAAAGGTTTTTGGGCACCTGTAAGTTTTAAGACTATGAATAGGTCCTGAAACTAAAAAGTTTAAAAACTACTGAGCTAGCCAACTGTTTCCTTGTCTCTATTGATGGAATAAAATCCACTTCTCAGGATTGCTTTTTTTTTTTTTTTTTTAATATTTCATTTATTTATTTGACAGCGAGACCGCGAGAGAGGGAACACAAGCAGGGGGAGTGAGAGAGGGAGAAGCAGGCTTCCCGCTGAGCAGAGAGCCCCATGTGGGGCTCGATCCCAGGACCCTGGGATCATGACCCGAGCTGAAGGCAGACGCTTAACAACTGACCCACCCAGGCGCCCCTCAGGATTGCTTTTATTTTAAAATGAGATTTACAGGGGTGTCTGGGTGGCTCAGTCGGTTAAGTGCCCAGCTCTTGGTTTCAACTCAGGTCATGATCTTAGGGTCGTGAGATCGAGCCCCATGTTGGGCTCTGCACCCAGGATGGAGTCTGCTTCTCTCCCTTTCTCTCTGCTCCTCCCCACGCTCATGTGCACGCTGTCTCTCTCTCTAAAAATAAATAAATAAATCTTTTAAAAAAATAAAATGAGACTTAAAGAGTGTCCATGATGTGGAAAACGTATAGTAGGTGGTAGAAATTATTTGTGAAATGATGAGGTGAGCTTCCAGTAATGTAGGATGAGCTTAGTTGTCTGCACATGTTCTCAGTAAATGTTTATTATGTTAAAGAATTTTGGAAAAAACTTCCATTATGGAGTAGGAACTGTTGGGTCCCTGAAGCAGAATATTTGATCATCTATTAAATATATATAGGATAAATGGAAACTTACAACATTTTTATTTAAGAACATATTTCTGTAACTATCAATAGAAAAGTTTAAGGATGCTCACTCTTCCACCATACCTTTACAAAAGCAACTGCTTCATGAAACTTAAATGTTCCCTTTCTGACTCTGTGTGTATACATAGTAAAATTGTGTAGTTTATTATAGTTATAGTTTTGTGTTCCATTCTTTTCCCTAATCATTTTTCCATTTTGCTACATAGTTTCCATTATAATCATTATTCATGATTGGTCCAAGTCTTGACTTGGTAGATCATACTTTATTAAAATAGTCTCTTATGTTAGTCATGAAGGTTGTTTCTTTTATTATTAGAAATGATGTTGTAACACATTTTCTATATATTCACACAGCATTTACTTATTTATTTATGTATTTATTTATTTATTTATTTTTGCCCTTAGGATATAGTCACAGACGTGGAATTACTAAGCCAGAGTAACACACACACATATTTTTATTGCTCATGCTGTGTGTATATATATAAACATATATGCTATGTAAATGATATATACATGCATCATATATACATCTGTGGGATGGGAATAGAGAAGTGTACTTTTTTTATAAAGATTTATTTATTTATTTTAGAGAGAGCCTCTGGAGGGGGTGGGGCAGAGAGAGAAGGAGAGAGAATCCCAAGCAGACTCAGCCGCATGCGGGGCTCAATCCCACAACCCTGGGATCAGGACCTGAGTCAAAACCAAGAGTTGGACAGTCAACCGACTGAGCACCCAGGTGCCCTGAGAAATATACCTTCAAAGGGAAGGGCTCCACATGGTAGAAATGGACAGCAAATACGTTGGACAAATAATCGTCTACCACTTGACTGAAATTGAACACTGTTTCATTTATTTCCTTGCTAATTTTAAGAAGATAAGGAAAATTTTTTTTAAACTTTCTAAAGTTTTTTTTTTTTTTAACTCTAAGCAAGGAACAACTTCAGACTTCTGAAATACTGTTATAAAGGGTAGTTCTTTATTTCTTTTAGTAGTTAACATTTAAATTTCAATTTTGTTCATGGTGACCACCTTTTTAAGTGTTAGAAATTTAATAATTTTATTTTCAAGTGTAAAAGATAACTGTGTAGGAAATGATTAGCTGTACTTGGTACAATATATTATAGTAAATTCCTTTAATCCAAAATCCTTTCTTAGAAAAACTGAAGTTTTCTTTAGGAATTAGGATTAAGATAATCTAGTTGACTGAGATTACCACATGTACAATTTGTCAGTTACCAATTTTCAGTGAAATAGAATATGATGAAATATACAATTCTTTTTTACTGATTATTGAGAAGACACTCCACAGCTAAAGAGCCTGAGGGTATACATCTTCAAAGTAGAGTGTGGGAAGGTAGGTTGATGTGCAGCACTACATGATGCTGTGAAGTGTCATGTAAATTCATTCAAAAAAAATTCTTATCTACTCGTTTCCTTATCTTTTGTCTCATTAAAATAGATGCTGAGTATGGAGTGGGGTGGTTAGGTTAGCTTATTAACAAGTTAGATAACTGATCAGTTATTTCAAATTCTCAAATGGTGGGGCACCTGGCTGACTCAGTTGGTGGAGTGTGTGACTCTTGATCTTGCGGTTGTGAGTTCAAGCCCCACGTTGGGCATAGAGATTACTTAAAAAATTCTAGATGACAGGATAAAATGAAAGAAATTTGAGGGGGAAGGCCTATAACATTAATGATCTAGGAATGACTCTACTGGTAATTGTGAGATTTATTTTAGTGCTTTTTTTAGACTTGAGAGCTGTGTGCTTGGCAGTTTTGCTTACACTTTATTTCTTTTTATAAATGTCAGTATTTGAGGGCTTCTTAATTACATGCTTCTTTACACATTTCGCTCTCAGTTTTATTATTTTACTCCTTCACAGGAATTTGTAATCAGCATATATTGCCTTTCTTTTATAGTTTTATGACCTTTGTGAACTATTCAGAACTGGAGGTCAGGTTCCTGACACAAACTACATATTTATGGTATGTAAACCCCAATGATACCACATACTTATTTAAAATGGAAAGGGTCTGACTTATTACATGTACATTACATAATAATTTCATTGTCATGTGACATTCACTAATTATATGAAAAGGCGATGTGATACTTTTTTACATTTTGCCATGTTGTCTAGTTGAAAATAATTGCTTTAGTAAATTGCCATATGCATAGGACTGGGTTGTAGCCCTAAGTAATGGTTGGCAGAAAAATAGTCCAGAACCACCCAACTTTAAGGCACAGATCTTCAATTTACTGTTATTTTATCACACTTTTTTTGAGCATTCATTTTCATCTGTTATCAATCTGTGGATTGATGAATAGATGCACATATTTGCTTACTTTGCTTTTGGAATGTAATGTTACTGTTGAATTTTTTCTAAATCCTATCATTTTCCTTCCTTCTAAAGATTTCTGGGTCATTTTCCTATTCTTTTAGCTGTTTTCCTATTGATCTAACATTGTCCCAAGTAAAACATTAATGGGAAGTGTAAATAGTATGACTTCACATGCAGTTGTTAAATACACAGCTGAACTTAGAACACTGTTATAATTATGGTATCTGCTTTTACAAAAACACTATTTCTTCAAGTTGATAGTTTTTCTGATGTAGTTAAGGTGATTTTGGGGGCGCCTGGCGGCTTAGTCAGAAGAGCATGCAACTCTTGATCTCGGGGTCGTGAGTTTGAGCCCCATGTTGGGTGTAGAGATTGCTTAAATAAATATTAAAAAATAATAAAGTGATTTTTGAAATTCATTTTTAAATTTTTGATTCTCATATGACCTTTTAGAAACATCTGCTAATGTAGGTAATAGAGAATTGGAAAAATGATGACTTTGCAGGGAAGATCCTTGAGAGAATTGCACAGCAGGTTCCTGTAGGCCTCCTGAATCATAAGACTAGCACATTTAGTAGAGACCGCTTATTTACTTTGAGTTTTTTGTTAAAACCCAATTTCCAAGTAATTCAACATGTGACTCTTCGTTTTTGTTATTTTTGGTCGTGTCTCTGAGTTTGCACACTTTGGTATAATTTTAAAAAATATTGTTGCTATTGTATTGTTTCTAACTTCTAAACTTTTACTCTACAGGGTGATTTTGTAGACAGAGGTTACTATAGTTTGGAGACCTTCACTTACCTTCTTGCACTAAAGGCTAAATGGCCTGATCGTATTACACTTTTGCGAGGAAATCATGAGAGTAGACAGATAACACAAGTGTATGGATTTTATGGTAAGACTTTCTATTTCTCTGATTCTGAATATTGTTTTACTTTCCTCTTTGGGAGAAAAGCCATACAAGTCATACATGTGCTTTATAGTAAAATTAGAAATACAGATCATCTTTTTCCACTTTCTCGACCTTTAACTCTTGTTCCCCCAATCAATTGAGAACCTTACCATGGAGAGAGAACTGTTCTTAACTTTTGGTGTACATTGTCCTAGATCATTGCCTCAAAGTGTAGCCCTCAGTTTAGCTCAAATGAATCATCAGGGGTGCTTGTTAAAAATTACATTGCTGGGCCCCACTGAAAACCTCTTGGGGTGGGAATCCTAGAATCTGCTGAAGGTGAATGTTCTGCATTTGAAAGTTTGAGAAATATATATGTATATGTACGTGTGTGTATTTGTGAACATATTTGTGTGTGCACATACCTGCTTTTTTCACTTAATGCTACCAGCCGTTCTTTACTTCATTGACATTATTTTTATAGCTGCATTGTATTATGCTGTATGGTTGTACTATAATTGATTAAACCAGTATCTTTAACATTGGACGTTGGAATTTTTTTTTTTTTTAAAGATTTTATTTATTTGAGAGAGAGAATGAGAGAGAGAGAGAGAGCATGAGAGGGGGGAGGGTCAGAGGGAGAAGCAGACTCCCTGCCGAGCAGGGAGCCCAATGCGGGACTCGATCCAGGGACTCCAGGATCATGACCTGAGCTGAAGGCAGTCGCTTAACCAACTGAGCCACCCAGGCGCCCTGGAATTGTTTTTAAGTTGCTGTTATACACATAGCTGAATGAATATCCTTTTACATATGTATAATATTATATGTGTATAATATATATAATTATCTATCTATCTGCTCCATCCAGAGAATGCTAGGACCTCAGGGGTCAGAAACGAAACTTAACCTTTAAAAGCAAAATATCTGCTTCTATAAAACTTTTATATGGCTTAAAGTTTTAAAAAATGAGGTTGGGGGAAAAAATGAGGTTAGGAAGCTCTTTGAAGGAGATGGCAGAACTGTTGAGATTATTAACATGAATTTTCCTTAAGCATAATTAAGGCAGATATTGAGATATTTGAAAATATTAATCTCATAACACTTTAATTTTAAATTTTATATTTTGGATTCTTTTCTGTCATAATAAAGATAATCTAAACTCTTACTCTTCAATTTGTAAGCCATTATCAATTACTAAATTGAGAAATTTTGATAATTTATGATTTATATAACTGTTTATAGTAATTGAAAAGTTAGATCGCTAATATTTGTCTCCTTTTTACAAGTTACTTTTGATTTTCATTCACAAAATATCAAGTACCATTTAAAATCAAAGTTTTTTGATTCTTTTGCAAAAATAGTCAATAGTTTGGATAGTACGTACTGTGGTGTTAGCTTAGTAAAAGCAACTGGCTCTAAGATTGTTATAATTACACCTCAAAATTTGACCAACATTTATCAGTGTAGGGCAAAGGGATAAAAGGGGAGAGGAAAGAGGACTATTTTAATCAAGATGCCTTGACTGAAGAAAATGATAACAGCATAACATCTAGTATTGAATTCTTTTGTTCCCAAGCTGTGCTCATCTGTTATTTTGTTTAATAAAAGGAAGCCTACTAGCTTCTCAAGCGGGAGATAATTTTAGTTATCATGGAACTTAACATTGATTTTAAAGTAGTAAAAATGGGGGCACCTGGGTGGGTCAGATGGTTGAGCGTCTGCCTTTGGCTGGGGTCATGATTTCCGGGTCCTGGGATCAAGCCCCACATTGGGCTTCCTGCTCAGCGGGGAGTCTGTTTCTCCCTCTGCCTCTCTCCCCTGCTTGTGCTCTCTCTTTCTCTCTCAAATGAATAAATAAAAGCTTTAAAAATAAATAAAGTAGTAAAAATGTCCATGTATAGCTATTATATTGGGCCTTCAGTTCACACTGATAAACATATACTGAGCAGTTATTATGAACCAAATGCTTTGCATATGTATAAAGAGGAAAAAGAAGATTCCTGCCTGCAAGCTCAGCCCAGTGTTAGTGCTCTCATGGCAAGTTTACATAAGGATCCTGCTTCACACATAGAGGTAATTTAGAAAACCATGAGGATTGATCATACCCCATAGTCTTCTATATCATTTTCATTTGTACTTATGGCAATAGTGATATGTCAGGGTTTTTTTATTTATTTTTAAATTTTTTTTTTTTAAGATTTTATTTATTTGACAGAGAGAGACAGCGAGAGCAGGAACACAAGCAGGGGGAGTGGGAGAGGGAGAAGCAGGCTTCCTGTGGAGCAGGGAGCCTGATGCGGGGCTCAATCCCAGGATCCTGAGATCATGACCTGAGCTGAAGGCAGACGCTTAATGACTGAGCCACCTGGGCGCCCCTGTCAGGTTTTTTTTAAATTAAGGAAGAAGAAAAATAAATAAATAAATAAATTAAGGAAGAAGTCAAAGAACAGAACTTCCATGATATTAATGAAAGAAGAGCTGTATATCCTATTAACTATTGTAGACAACAGAGAAAGTGTTCAGCTGGGAATATATCAGAGCCTGATTGGCAGTCTGTCTCCAGTGATGACTGCAGGTGTACTTACTGGAGCTCGAGTATTTCATTGCACAATGTGCAGAAAATCTCAGAAGAGACAACCTAGGCCTGAGAAATGTTGAGATAGGAATCACCAGTGCTCCTATAATTAAGGGTCCTCTGATTTGTTTGATTACCCTACTAGAGTAAGGTGGTCACATTAAATAAATTTCTCTGTTTGATAGAATTGTCCCATATGAATAACATAATAGACCAAAGCGTTTGTTTGGGGATATATGAATTTAATATTTAGCTCTTTCTGATCATAGCATTTTGATCAATAACTTGAACTGCTTTGTAGGGCCACTTCTGGAATGAAAAGCAGGACCACATACTTAGACTAGTTAAACATAAGTCTCCTTCATTTCATGGCTCTACGTGGAAGACCTACCAGGTCATAGCTTGCTGTCCTAGTTTAAGTTAAACTTCTTTAGTATTGGATGCATTCTTTATTTTTATTGGCAGCTTTAGAACTTCATTAATGAGAAACTCTTCTGTTTCTTTCACAGATGAGTGCCAAACCAAATATGGAAATGCTAATGCCTGGAGATACTGTACCAAAGTTTTTGACATGCTCACAGTAGCAGCTGTAAGTTTATGTAAATCTTTGTAAAACCTCAAGTATTTTCCTGCCAATAACCCTTTGCATACTTTTATCTAGTTGCCATCTCAATTATATTGACATCATTAATGTTCATTGATGAATTTAGATATGACTGAGTTTATTATTATACTTTCAACTCTGTTATCCTTTTTGCTAGTTAATAGATGAGCAGATTTTGTGTGTTCATGGTGGTTTATCTCCTGATATCAAAACACTGGATCAGATTCGAACCATTGAGCGGAATCAGGAAATTCCTCATAAAGGAGCATTTTGTGATCTGGTTTGGTCAGATCCTGAAGATGTGGATACTTGGGCAATCAGTCCCCGAGGAGCAGGTTGGCTTTTTGGCGCAAAGGTCACAAATGAGGTAAAGCCAATATTTTTTGAAAAATGGTTTGTTGGTTGCTAATGGACTACATAAAGAACTATTGTGGCTATAGATAACAACCTTCTGTTTCTCATCTAGTTTATCATGTAGGTCTTTCCTTATTGGTTAAATGAGATCACATAATGAAAGCACCTCCTTCAGTATCCACTTGGTAATATGTGTAAAATAAATGTTTTTTCTTTTTTCAAATATTTCAATTAAGTAATACGATAGCAAGGGCAAGATAGGCAACTTATATATATGTATATACACATATACATAGAAAATGTTAATATATATTTTCAATTTAGATTGACGTGTAATGTATTAGTTTTAGATGTACAACATGATGATTTGAGATATATATATATAGTGAAAAGCCAACTTTTGAAGTTCAGCTGTTTTCAATTAAAAAAACACACACATAGACATTATATACGCACATAGGGATGAGCTTATATTGGGACGTAATCCAGCACAATGGAATTAGAGAGTTAGGTTCAGCATAATTTAGGTAAATTATTTATGCTCTCTGAGCCTCTGTTTCCTTAAGGTACAAAAGAAGAATAATCTCAGAATTCTTGTAAGAATCATACTGCACCCTCAGTAAATGATACTGATAGCGATATATTTTTTATTATACCATAAAAACTTTGTTTCATATCTGATAGTGTTTATAGAATGCTTTTCTTCCAGAAACTTCTAATAAATTATGTGACTGTGTGATTTCTATAACTTAGGCCGAAGCAGCTCTATTTGTCTATAACTTATTGGAAGTAGTGGGGATAACTAGTAGAATGGGTTCTATAATCATGAGAACTTTAGTAGTAAAAAGATATGTTATTTATTTATTTGGGGAGGGGAGAGGGAGAGAGAGAATCTTAAGCAGGTTCCATGCCCAGTGTGGAGCCAGACATGGGGCTCGATCTTACAACCCTGAGATCATAACCTGAGTGGAAATCAAGAGTCAGGCGCTTAACTGACTGAGCCACCCAGGCACCCCTATACTTTATTTAAATATTATTTTCATATATATATATAATATATATATATATATTATATATATATTTATAGCATGATTTTTAAAAAATGTGCTAGATACTTAACAAAACCTTTCTAAATTGCAGTTTGTTCATATCAACAACTTAAAACTCATCTGCAGAGCACACCAACTAGTGCACGAAGGCTATAAATTTATGTTTGATGAGAAGCTGGTAACAGTATGGTCTGCTCCTAATTACTGCTATCGTTGTGGAAATATTGCCTCGATCATGGTCTTCAAAGATGTAAATACAAGAGAACCAAAGTTATTCCGGGCAGTTCCAGATTCAGAACGTGTTATTCCTCCCAGAACGACGACGCCGTATTTCCTTTGAGGCCTTCGCCCATCCTGCTGACCCATTTTTCTTCCCTCTTCTTACCCCAACTTTTGTGTATTACCCTCTACAATATACTTTTTATCAAGCACTTTGCTGCTGAAATGCTGCCTCTTGCCTTTTTTTTTAATTTTAAATTATCTAAATTTATTGTTTGTTATGGTGTCTATAGCTATGTTTTTCTGTCAATTTTCTCCCCCATCCCATCCCCACCTTGGACTCATTTGAGAAGACTTGAGAAATGTCTTAATACTCACACTGCTGCATGTAGCTCTTGCTTATTTACTGGTCTGGGGGAAACAGGATGTGTTTCCTCTTTTTTAAAAAGCCAATTGACAGAACAGACTACACCGAAATGCTCCTCCTTTTGTATCATTCAGCCTTTTGTTTTAGTTTGGTAAGTTTTAAGAAATTTCAGCAGCAAAGTTGTTATTCAATGGGCACGATGGACTGCAGATGCCTCGAGTTATGTATACCTGTCCCAGCTGTAAACTTCATTGTCCTTTGTTGAATGATATTTTAAATGGATATAAAATAAATTGGTCTAAAGGGCTGCCCTCCTTGTTGTGTTTTTAAATTTTAGTTAAAACTGCTACAGCTTATGACTTTGTACAGTAAGATAATTGTATTGATCTTTTTTCAGATTCCTTGTATTTTTTAATAAAGTAATCTTAAATAAAACCCAGATAGGTTAAAGTGTTAGAAATTTTAAACAGCTTACATTGTTAGTTTAAAGTTATTCTTTTTCCCCCCCCCCAATCAGAGCTTTTGACCCTTTGGTTATTGAGTTTAAAACTTCAACTGAAATTCAATAGTATTTATTTAAAAAAAAAAAATCACTAAACTGTGCCTAAAGAACATAACTGCCATATTAATGTCTTGGTTTATATTCTCTATAGTAATAGAAAAACATTTAATACTTGTAATGCTGATATGTTCATTTGATACCAGTTGAGTAGAATGTGATAGATCCAGTTTACAATCTATCATGAGTATCATTAAGTAAAATCTGTGTACTTTTCAATAGGAATCATTCTTCTCTTGCTGTAACACTTGACCTTAACTTTTAGAAAGTGTTCATTTTTTAACTGCAACTGGAAAGGTTGAAAAGTCAGGACTCTTGTATTTGTGAACTGTAATTTGAAGCAAATTTTAAAAAGTGTAGAAAGAAACAAATTGTCCTATTTTGTAAAGGTCTGTGATACCATGTTTCGGCTTTGTGTAAGTAATTTGAATATCCAAAGGGTGTGATGATCAGTTCTTTATATGCAACTGTCCACTTAATAAGGACAAGTGTTCCAGTGTCTCTTATGACTGTGGTCATAAATGATGTTGGAATTTACTATTTTGTGAAATAGTTGGTATCCCTTTACTACTATAATTAATTTTTGTCATTCCAGGAAATCTTTGTGAAGCCAGCCAATTAATAAAGCACTTTAGTATCTGTTCAGGTAGTTTTGAAAACCAACTTTTCCCCTTCAGGATAAGAACTTCCAGGTTACCTAAAAATGCAATAAAAATCTTTATAGTCTAAGCTTCTTGGCACATAATTTTTCATCAGGGTTTTTCTTTTATTAAATGAGCACAATAATTTTGATTTTTATTTTCTGCAACCACCTAGCTCCTTGTTTAGTTTTTAATTGTATAGCTATATGAAAGAAGTGGCTAAGACATTTGCTGCACACACTTGAACTGTTGGGTCAGTAGCTTTCTGTTACTGCCCTGACCCCAGTGTAATTCAGGGGGAAACGTATTTTTATCTTACAGGGATATGTAGCTATGTATTTTACTAATTGTGAAACACTGGAAATTAATGATGCAGACAACTTGGTGTGGTCTTTGAACGGCTCTCTGCAGTGTTTTTTTCTGTTACCATAAATTGTATTTAAGTGCTTGCTCTCCTCTGCTTTTAAGTTGTACCAATAAAATCGGCAACCTCAGCCTCCCCTTCCCATTTGACACTCCTTAGCTTAAAATGATGTAGTTGTTTTAGTTATCCTTGTAATGTGACTTTTATTTTTAAGTCATGGTGTATTACATTTGTTTGTCACTAGTTGGGCATGTGCCAATAATTTTCTGTCCATTCCTTAATTGCCATCTCTATTTTGTCTGATTTTTTTCTCTTCAGCGGAATAACAGCTTTTTTGCATGAAAAAAATAGTTTTTACTATTAGACATGTAAAGGGAAGAGAGAGTGAATGTATTGGACTTTGTAAGCCTAAAAGGAATATTTGGATCCCTCTAATAAATAAGGGCTATGTACGATACAGAGTAATCATGTAGTGGAAGATACTTGCAAGTCATAGATTTGTAGGCAGGCGGATCTGTTACTCCCTGTATCTAGGCTGAATGTAAAATCCTTTATGTTGTATTAATGGGGGTAATAACTATTTTTATTTGCTGATGATATACTTGGTTTCTAATAAAGTGTCCTAGGCTCTAGTGAGAACTGTCTACTTTTAATTGCCAATTACTTTCTTTCCCCTTTTCCTGATATGCTCTTGGCTAGCTTTTTATTGGTTTAATGCTTTTTCCTGAAATATCGCACCACTTTAAATGTGTTCATTTGGGTGTGATTCTAAAAAGTCTGGATCAAGAGCACATCTAATATGCAACCTGCATCAGCTCCTACTGCATCTGGATGACCAGAACTGTTGGAAGATTGTGACGTCTTAAACCCTGGGTTTTGCGTTTGAAATAAGGTTTGAAATATTGTTCATTGCATTAAGATTTGTGTGTTTTTGCTTTGTAAGCCCAGCACCAGGTTTTGAAAATGCCTGTATTGCGAAAGCAAATCCGAACTCTTTCTGAGCCTCTTTCGTTGTCGGAAATAGAATTCTTTCCATCAGCCTACAGAAAATTGTGTATCTGGAGTTGAAGAGATTTAACAGCACGAATCCAGATTTTTAAATGTAATTGTTTTTTAAATGCTGATGTTTGTAAAGCACCTTCAGTTCCTTGGATGAAAGGTGCTATATTCTCTCAGTGTAAACTAATAAAAAGATTATAGGAAGTTTGTCAGAAACTTTTATCTAATGCATAGTCTGTAGCCTGTCCCGACAAGAAGTTAGCGTTTTATATAACACAATTTAAATTAAAAAATGCTTATTCCTTCACTTGGTTGCTTGACTAGTAAACAGAAGTGAAACTTTTTCTTGTTCTGCATTTGACTTTGAGCTACGTTTTCCAGTTCTTTAAAGGCAAGATTCATTGTTATGTCCTGGATCCAGTGCCCAGAACCATGCATCATGAGATCATCCCAACTCTTTCAAATTGTATGTTTACAGTGTGCATTCATGCTGATGAAGTATACAGTAATAAAACACCAAAAAGAATTTGGAAAGTCCTCTAGTCTGGTGCCAGACACAGTAGATGCCTGGGGAATGTTTGTTCCTTATTCCCCTCTTAATTTTCTATTTCCTTATCAATCAGTTGGTGATTGCCTTTCCTTACCCTCATGAGAGATTATGCTGGCTTGGATCACTCAAATATTTCCTTTTCAAACTGCGTGAAATTTATGAGGATTTTGTATGTGTGTATCAACAAAATACTTACTACATAAGTATATTCCACTCAATCCCTGGACACCCACTATTGTTCTCAGCACTCTGCTTTTGTGTATAAATGGGAATGAGATATAAAAGACTGCATGGTGGCATTATGGAATAGTGTAAAGAATATAGGCTCTGGGATCAGATGTAGGTAAAAAAAACCCAGCTCTGCCAGGCAGTAATAGCTAACTTAGCTGAAAGCTGTATGTGCCCTGTTTTGTGTTTACCTTTACCATGGTTCTATGACTGTATTACTTCTTCCCCTGACCCCCTTCAGATGAAGGAACAGATTTAGATAGGTGACTTTGCCAAGGTTGCAAAGGAAAGCTGGAACTTGAACCCCTTTAGGGCATACAAGAGTGTGTCTTAAACCCTCTTAAGCCATCTTAAGCAGTATTGGTTATTGTAGCTATGTGACCCTGCACGAGCTGGGTTCTCTGGATCTTAAAATTCTGTGTCTAAAAGAAAATACCAGAGTTGATCTCAGGATTAAAAATAGCACACATAAAGTACCCAGTCCCTGGCCCAAAGCTGCCATTTATTGAGGGCTCATTCTAATATACCGTTTGCCCAAATTAAATGTAGATGGGAAGTAAGAGTAATCTAAGGCAATATATAATTGCTGATACAGTAGCTTATGAAAGTACAAGGAATTTGGAGAAGAAAGTGATGTAGAATGGAGTAATTGGGAAAGGCTTAAAAGAGGAAGTGTGAATTAAATGTGGACAAGAATGGGGATGTACATTTCTTATTTAGTAAAAACACAGAAACAGATTACTAGAACTTGCATGTGACATGAAGATAGGACTGAGGGTGCCCCTTGGGAAGGCTTAAGAGATGAAAGCAGCAGCTCTATTGGCAGAACCATGTATCAGGAGTTGGCCAATTATAAAAGATCTTGAAAATGACACAAGATTTTAATCCCTATTTTTAAGAAATGTAATGAGTGATATTTCAAGATCAGTCTCCTAGTGAGTTGATGGCCCTCCCCACCAGGACTCCTATTCCACCTGCCACACTCTTGTCTGACAAATTATTCTGCCCCCCCCCCTTCTGGTTTGGTTGAGATAAAGGCTGTCCATAGTTTGGTGATTTGGGGATTACATAAAAATTAGGGGAACCAACAGACGTTTGACATTTTTTTCCTTGTCAAAGCCATTTAAAAACCCCCACTACAATTTACCATTATTTCATAGAAGGAATGTCATTTTTAACATGAAAGATAGAAAAGAGCCATCTGAGAATAAAGGATAGCCCTTTCCACCAAATAAATTCGGTTTTGTGAAAAGCTAGTGTCCTAATTTTTGCCATTTGTGAGGGTCAGTGAGAGATTTGTCCCCAGCGTGCTGGTGTGATTTACTCTAGGCTGTCACATTATTGATGCATAAAAACATTTTCTAATAAAAAGGTAATAGCAAAAGAAAGTTTGATGCCTCCTCCCAATTCCAAATAGTTGCCAAGTATCTACCAAAAACAAAAACCTGTTCATGTGGAATGTAGAGAGGCTGTAGACTACATTGAAGGAAGAATTTAATATGTTAATGACCTATGTCTTCTTCTCTCTCTTTTTTTAAAGATTCTATTTATTTATTTGGGAGAGAGAGCATGAGAGCAGGGAGGGTTAGAGGGAGAAGCAGACTCCCTGCTCAGCAGGGAGCCCGATGTGGGACTCAATCCTGGGACTCCAGGATCATGACCTGAGCCGAAGGCAGTCGCCCAACCAACTGAGCCACCCAGGCGCCCCTTATGAGCTATGTCTTCTTCTCAAGGATGGCCTTATTAAAGTATAATAGGAATGGTAACTAATACCGTGCTTATGTGCTGGTAGTCTTGCATGTTTAGGTCTGTCAACAATAAAAATGCAGTGAAATTTATTTTTAAATCGATTAACTGGCATTGAATTTACAATCATCTGCAGTATCACAGGATGGTTAGCACACACTCAAGGATCCATTCTACTTAGTCCTTCCAAAATGGAACACATTGCTTTTAGTTATGGCATCAATTGTTTGCAGTGATGATTTTTCTTTCATGGTAATTTTTTAAACCTCTTGCTTTCTTGGAAGTCTGCACACAAGTTTGTGATCTTTTCTGCAGGGGACTGAGCATCTGAAACATGCTTTATTTTGGTAGATTCTTGCAGTTTTCTTGCTGGATCCTCTATGAAAGGTACCTGTGAGCTGTGAGACCATTTCAGCATGATGTGGAGTTAGGGACTGCATCGAGGTGGTTCAAAATGAAGCTCGTTCTGGAGAGTTACCTCACGGTCGCACCTGCCAGAGTTTGGGAAATTGCAGTGCTTGGCTGTTGGTCCTGGCGTGGTGCAGTGTTGGGGGGCGCCAGCTGGTGTGTGGAATGCAGGACGCAGAGCCAGGAGAACCTGCCGGCAGGTGTCTGGAGCCTGAGATGCAGTTTCTACTTTGCAGCGCATGGTGGCGCTTAGGTTTCCCTTGCCCTGCTAGCAGTCTCTAAGGCACCTCCGCCGCCACCTGCAGTCTCAACCAAACCTAGGTGGCGGGATGTGACGGCCCGAGCGTCCAATCGACTGCCAGGTTTTCGGCCACACAACGGCTCTAGCCAATGGGAGTCGGGGAGAGGCGCGGAGGGGGCGGGCCCCGCGGCATGCCAGGCAGAGGCGCGAGGCCCTCCTCCCGCCTCTCCGCCTACTCCAGCCTCCGCCGCCTCAGCTTCCCGAGCGAGCCCTGCGGCCGCCGGAGCAGCTCCCGCGGCGGAGCAGGAGCCGGATGGTCAGAGGAGCCCGGCAACCCCAGCAGCCGCGGAGTCGCCTGGCCCCCAGGTGGGGCGGGAGCTGGGTCGAGGTCGGGTTTGGGGATGGGGTGGGGGCGCGGGAGCGGGCCCAGGGGCAGCGGCTCGGGGCCGTGAAGCATTCGGGGCTCCGAGACGGGAGGGGCGGGGGGTTCTGGCTGAGGGGGGATTAGGGGGCATCCAGGGGCGGGGGAGT
>NC_058415.1:82917151-82931093 GCF_002201575.2 Neomonachus schauinslandi | reverse complement strand
GGTGAATTGGTTTTTAGGGACCCCCCTTTCTCGGGGGGGGGGGGCCGGGGGGCAGGGGCCGGGGGAGGGGCTGGCCAAACAGTGGCCCCCCCCCCGCCATGTCAGGAAACCCTATCGCCTGGGTGTCAGTCCGGGGAGGAACCCTTGGCCAGTCCCTTCCCCAGTCCCATGCCCACAGGCCCTCACCGCCGAGAATCAGGGGCATCTCAAAAGCAATTTCACTGTGGAAAGGGCGTCCGTTTCCAAAATTACGCAAAAGGCTCCCCCCCTCTCCAATTTGGAGTCGAGCCACTGAATTGTTCTTTGGGCTTTGGATGGTCCAAGGACAAAATGAGGGTGGACGGTGAAGCTGGCCTGAGATAGCCGTGGTTGATGACAGGCTGTCCGGGGCTGTGTGACCTTGCAAGCTGTGGAAACTCTCTGGGCCTCAGCGTCCTCATCCCTACCATGGAGCTAACCTTACCTGCTCACAGCCCTGGAGGAAAGACCTCCAGACCAATCTGAGCATTCCTCTCCACCGCACCCTTCTGCAGTGCCCAGCACTGCCCAGACACATAGTAGGTGCTTGCTGAGCATCTGCTCCTTTGAGCAGAACAGAAGCAGAATGCCTTCTTTTGATGCCTGGAAACACAAAAACACCCATCCACACTAGGACAGAATGGTTTAGGGTGTGTGTGCTCTGGGAGCCGAAGGCCTGGGTTCGAATCCTGACTCAGTCACAGACCCACTGTGTGCCCTTGGGCCACCGACTCAGCTTCACTCAGCCTTGCTTTCCTTGTCTGTAAAATGGGACTGAAGAACCCGCCTCACAGGGTCACCAGGTGGAGTCAGTGCAAGAATACGTGGCCAGGACCTGCCCAGGTTGGCCCTGAGAAGGAGCAGTTCAAAGTCTTGGGGGAGCCTGAGGGAAGAGTCCCACATTCCAGCTGGGAAAACCACTTTGTCAAAGACAGTTGAGGCAAAGCAAGCCCCACGGTGCCACCGGGGGAGCTGGGATCTAGAAGAGGCATCATGTGAACTCTCAGGAGGCTGTGGGAATATCACCCCAGGAGGGAGCCCCACACCCCAAGTCCCTTGCGTTTGTCTCCAACACTCGGACCAGTAACACTGGACATACTTTACTCCTGTCTTGTTTATGCCGGCTCTCCCCAGCCAGAAGGCCAGCTCCGTTTTGCCTCTTCTGTTCATTATGCCTCTTAGAACCGTGCCTGGCTGTGCTGGATCAATGAAGGACCAAACAAAGCAAGCAAGGGAAGAGTCCCAGGGGGCAGCTCTGGGCTGCGTGCGGAGAGGAGCACCTGAGGGCCACGGGTGCCACCAAGCTGCGGTCCTCACCCCACACGGTGTCGTTAATTGTCAGTACAATAACAGGTACCTATTGCTGAATGGCTGCTAAGCACGTGCTTCCCTCACCGGGTCATGAAAACTCCCCCAGAGACAGGAACTGAGACTTGCCCCTCGCTTTGCAAGGGAGAAAACTGAGGCCCCCAGTGGGAAGCAACAAGCCGAGGAGAGTGATGAGCAGAAGGTAAGGGGCGTGGCTGGCATGCAGGGTGTCCAGGTTAACCCACCACCTCCTCCCTCCATCTCTCGGCTTGAGAACGGCCGCAGGGCTGGCTGGTCTGGGGAGGGGGAGGGGGGGGCTGCAGCTAGAGCCTCGGGACCTGCTCCCCGCCAAGGAGGGTGTTTGCTCCGAGGCAGGGGCCGACAAGCAGCAGCAGCTAAGGTCTGGCTCCTGTCCTGTCCCCACTCACGTGCAATGGATAGGGTCAGAAGACTCAGCCAGGCAGTGGCCCCAGCACTGGCTTTGGGCGAGGCCTGGGTTCAAATTTCAGTTTCCAAACCATGTGGCTTACGGCTTTGGGCTGGTGGCTTCAATCTCTGAACCTCAGTTATCCTCATCTGAAAAATGGGGCCAGTCCAAAGTTGTTGTGGGGATTGACGAAGGCAACCCGGATAAAGCACTTGGCCACATCGCTGGCACACAGTAGGTCCTAAATAATAGTTAACTTTTCTGAGTCTCCCTCATTCATGTTTTCCAGAGTAACCAGATGTCCGCATCCTGTGGCTGCCAGCCCACCCCCCCGCAACCCCGGCCCCGGTTCAGAGCTAGGAACAGCGTGGGAAGCTGGTGGAATCTGAGCTCCCCGCCCTCTCTGATCCCCAGGGCACCACCTGCTTAGCGTTCTTCCCGAGTGGGTGAGCAGCCTCATCATTTGATTTCTGACCCTAGTCACCCAAGGACAAGAAGTCAGAGGGATTGGTCTGTCGCAATAACATCAGGCAACAACGTGAAGAATGAAATCGGGGGGCGGGGGGCATTTCCAAGGAGACCCACGTCCACGGTGTGTCCTTGGCAAGAGAGGCCCGGGGTGAGGAGGGAGACCAGACAGCATTCACAGCCCAGGCTGGTGGTCTGCAGAGAGTACCTCACAGTGGAACTTTTCCTCCAAGTAAGATCTGGCCCCAAGCTCTCTGCAATGTGCGCACTGGTGGGAAGAGCCTACAGCCCTAATCAGGGCCAGCTTCATGGGCATGTGACCAGTGCGGTTTCATCTCGCCCTGCCCTGCCCTCCAGAGGGAGCCCCGTGCTTGGGGTTTCATGCTCTGTGTCCACTGTCTTAAAGCCTTCACTTCATCTTTGAATTTGTGCCATCTTAGTGAAGTCCGGTGGGACGATGATGCATGTGCGGGGCGCTTGGAGCCTCAGCTCATGGGTGGTCCTGTTTCTGACCTCCTACCCCAGTGACCCCTGCCATCCTCCACCCTTGGCGGGGGCCTGGGTACACTCACGGGGACAAGTGCGCCACAGGGTAACTGCGCAGGTCTGTACTCGCCCCGTGAGGGTCCCTGTGCCCAAGGCAGCATGGCATTCACTTGCTAAGAACAGCCACCATGACAGGTAGAAAGAGATGGCAAAGGAAAAAGCTTTTTTCCTCTTTTTAAACAAGGGGACCTGCATTTTTATTTTGTGCTGCCCCGCACAAATCACGTAGCCGGCCCTACTTTCTGTTCATATGACCTTCTGACCCCCATCCCCTGGCTTGGAGGCCCCAGGGGACATCCCTAGGCCTCTGCAGAACTAGAAGGCACCATGTGGTCTGAGACGGTCACTGGCCGAAAAGCTTCTCAGAACTCAGCCCTCCCCTCACCCCTGTCCACGGAGCTTCTTTTTTGAATCCCTACCGCTGCTCACTTATTGTCATCTCGTGGACCAGGCCCCATTCCTGGTGCTGGGGACGTGCCGATCGGTGGGACACTGAGCAGTGATGAAACAGGCAGGACTGACGGCGGTGGCAGCACAGCCAGTGGGGGGAGGCTGACCCAGCAGAGCCTCCGGGAGGGCGTGGAAGGAACGGCTCCCCGCACGGAGGGAGCGGGAGTCGGCAGGAGCCCCTCATCTGTAAGGCGGAGACACGGGGGCTTCCTTGCAGGGCTGTCGGAGGCTGGGGGGCTACCACGTCTGAGCTCTGCGGTGTCACACGGCAGGGAGGAGGGAAGGCGCACGGAAAGGCCAGGGCCCCAGGCACTAACTCAGGGACTGTCTGCAGACAGCTCCCCGAATGACCACAAAACCAGCAGCAAAAAGAATGGCCGAGGGGCGGAAGTGCCACTTCCAGAGCCCCCACCACGTGCCAGGCATGTGGCGTGGTCCTGGGTTAGAGACTTGTTCCTGTGGTTTCTATGCCCGCCCGACATTTCACAGATGCCACCTTTCTTTCTGTGATTTTCAAAGTCCAGGTGGCGGCAGCAGTTTTTCCAATAGGACTGGTCACGGATCGAGCAGAACACACAGCTAATACGAGCTCAGACTGCAGCCAACCCAGGTTTGACCCTGGGCCACCCCAGCTGTGGGGTCTAGGGCAGATCTGACCTGCCCTGGGCCTCAGTGTCCCCTCTGTCACTTGGGATCATTAAGAGTCGCATCCTCGCAGGGTGGATGTGAGGATTGGATGAAATGACATTGGTCAAGGGCACGGCCTGTTGCTATTGTCCTGTAACCCCAAAACTTCAACTCCGAAACCTGAGTGTCGTGTGGCACTTCCCAGGATCGTGTGGGTCTGCTCCCTCCTTTCTAGCATCTGCCCCGACTCTCCTCCAAGACTACTCTCTCCCCCCATTGTCATGGCGCATCAGTCCATAAATATTTAAACAACATGTCATCAGATTATTATAACATATGATCTATAGCACTGATGTGCTGCAGTTCTGCGCATTTGGGCTTCGCTTTCAGAATATCGAAACATAAAATATTTATGTATTTAGCCAACCACGAGATCTCACATTCTGTCTCAAAATGCTGGGTGGCGGCAAGACGCGGAGCTGAGACGCAACGTGTGAAGGGGATGCCTTGTTCTCACGTCGGTTCCTGGGGCATCTGGATTGTTTCTGGTTCATTCCAGGGCCTGTGAACGGTGGCTGGCTGGGTTCGCCACAGCATGCAGAGGGCCGGGACCAAAAGACGCCATCAAAATGCAGTGAGAGTTCAAACCACAAGTACTGTGTCATTTTCATCTGGCATCTCCATGGGCCTGCGCATAGTAGGTGCTCAGTAAACGTGCACAGGGAAATGAATTCACCTGTAGCCCACAGCACCACCCGATGGGCTGGCACCCAGTGGGGATTCAGTAATACCTGCTCTTCTGTTTCATTCCATCCCCAGTGTCCAGCACCAGTCCAGGCACAGAGAAGGACCCAGCAAATGCTGCCAGTGAACAGCAATGGGAGGAATAAATGTGTGACCAGATAAATCACTTAATTAGCTAATAAATTAATGAGGGATAATGACTCCCTGTCTGCTGGTCCAGATTACACAGTGTGAGACCTTCCTCCTGAGAAATAAAGGCTCTCCAGTAACCCGTAGTGGATAGGCAAAGGGGTTTTTCTGGGTAATTAAATATCTCGATTGCTAACATTAGCACATCACAGTGACCATATGTCCCAGAATTTTCAACACTGTGCAATTTCAAAGATGCCGCCCATAAGCCATTCGAGCATCCAGGAACTTCTTACATACTAGCAACCAAACAAGCATCTTCCAAACAGCCTCTCCTGTCCCCAAATGTCACTAAAATGCTTTTACAGACCACTGCCCTTTTGAGAGTTTGGAAATTGTGGTCATCACGTGCCTAACCGATAGATGGGTGATATCTGAAGGCCTGGGATGTTATAAAAGCATGTGCAAACAAAAGTTGTTAGCTTGGAGTAAAAGTATGTTCTTTGCATAGTTCCCAAATGCTGTGCTGTCACCATCAAGAGTGGGCAGCCCTCATCCTTGTCCTCAGCCTCTGCACGGGCAAACATCCAGTCCTCATTTCCTCTTGGGTGAGCTGAGAAGGCTGGCATTTAAAACAAACACAAAAACCCGCTAAAATTCCTGGGGGAGATGAACAAAGGAAATGCACACACACTGACTCAGGCACACCAAGTCCACACTTGAGATCCTGGTGTAACTAATTCCGGCTGGACTCCGCAGGACCCGCCAAACGTATGGATGGGCTCCCTGTCCCTGGCTCCCTGTCTGTCTGCCATGTGGTCCTCAATGGTCCTGCCATCTGGGCACCCACCCCCCTGGAGGCCCGCCAAGGCCACACCAGCTAGGGAATACCTGCCCCTTTCAACCCACAACTCCCCATCTTCTGGGCGGGGTAGTCTCTGGAGTCACTTGGGAGAGTTAAACACCTCCCTTTCCCTAAGCAACCCTCAAAAGATTCGCCCTCTAAAAAAAATAGTATACTTGATAGAAAGTGTAGCTTGAAGACATGCACCCACCCATTCCAACCCAAAGCCACTGCTTTACAGGCATCAGGAGCCCCCTCCGCAGGAAAGAAGCAAAGGAAGAGACCTTGATAACACTCACAGGTATAAGCCCTTCTATAAGTGTAAGCTCCTCCCTTGGAATAATTTGAGCCTTTATCTAAGAAACCTTCCCTGGACAGAGGCGGGTCAGTTGGGCACAACTCAGCCTTTCACTGCCCACTGGGACGGGCAAAGTTTGCTAACAAATTCAGTAAGTCCACATAAACATTCCTCAAGGATCCTGCCACTTGCCCACTTGAAACTTTCCGTTCATTCAGTAAGTATTAACTAAGCACCTACTATGTGCCAGGCACCATGCTGGGCACCGGGGACCCAGTGGCAGTCCGCGGACCAAATCTCATCCTCACGGAGCTTACGTTCTAGTCCGGGAGGGAGACAACATAGGGAATCAGGAAGGGGGAAGGGTCCTGAAGAAAAGTGAGGCCAAGTCAGGGAATGGGGAGTGAAGAAGTGAGGGACAGATTTCAATAGGATGGGGATAACAGGGCCTCTTTGGAGAAGTGACTTTTGGGGCGTCCTGAATGAAGGCTGGGGGCAAGTCATGGGAACCCTGGGGGGAAAAGGATTTCAGGAAGAGGGGACAGTGGGGAGTATATGCTTGAGGAACAGTAAGGAGGCCACATGGCTGGAGCGGAGTGAGCAAGAGAAAGATGGTTTAGAAGTGGGGTGCAGAGGTGGCAGGAGCCCCTCTGCTCTTGCAAGAAAGACCAAATCTCCCCCAGATCCCCACAGGCCTGGGCAGCCTCTTCACCCACCATTTGCTCCTTGGTAGGGCCTGTTCCTTCCAGCTGCCTGGGAGGCCCTCTCCCAGGCCCTGCGCCTGGGCACCAACTCACAGCCCATACGACAGGCATTTCCAGATGGCAGCCTCTGTCCTCTGACCCTATGGACCAGACCCCAATGCTGCGGCAATTAATTAAGTACCATACATCCTAGAGTCCCTGTGTCTGTTTCTTTGTCCGTAAAATGGGCATAATGATACCTGCATCGGAGAATTGCCAGGAGGATGAAGGGAGCTAATCCACGGGAAGGGTTAGAACGGAATGTAACATACAGTAGGTGCCTGGTACAAAGAATCCACCGAAGGGGTCAAAAACTGAGGAAGGGGCAGAAGTTTCTGGCTTCACACTGCTGGGGGGCTGCCCACAGCCTAGGACCCCATTCTCGCCCCCAACTCCTCATCCCGCAGCCCCACCCACCCACTCACCCTGCGGTCCACCGGCCCTTCACCCCAGCCCTCTCGGACCTCCAGACCTCCCAACACCCAGCCTGCTCAGAGGCCCCTCCCTCCTGGAAAGCCCTCCTGCTACCCCAGGGAGTGAGTACCAGGAGATGCCAACTGCAAGCACCCACAGGGGTTCATGACACAACTCCTGTCCTCACCAGGTGGTTAGAGGTGGGGGGTGGGGCTGTGAGAGGGTCTCTGGGCCAGCTCCCAGAATAACACCTGACCCACAACGCTGGGAGGTATTTCTCCAACAAATGAGTGAATGGACGGCCGCATACCAGCCGGCGCAGGCGGATCTGGTTAACCAAACAGAGTCCACTCCACCTACGCAACTGTGGACGGGTCTGCGTTTCTGCATCGGACCTTTGCACATGGCCCAGGCCCACGCACCATGACCAGAGCCTTGGCCTGACAGGTGGGGAAGTGTTCTGATCAGCCACAACCTTGGAAGCTGGTCACTACCTCCCTGGGCCTCAGTCTCCCCATCTGTAAAATGAGAGGCTTTCGTGCCTATATTTTGAAGCATCAGAACCTTGTAAAACATTTTCCACATGACATAAAATTAACCATTTTAAAGTGCACAACTCAGTGTCGTTTAGCACATTCACCACCTCTCTGGTCCCGAAACATTTTCATCACTCCAAAGGAAACCCCACACCCATTGAGCGGTTGCTCCTCATGCCTCCTCCCTCAGCCCCTGTTAACCACCAACCTGCTTTCTGTCTCCACAGACTTACAGATTATGGATATTTCATATAAGAAACTTTTCTTAAAATGACTCCCATGCAAACCCTCCTTCTAGAAAACACATAACAGGGTTAGGTCTGCCCAGCCCCCAGCTAGCATCCCTCACCCTCGGTGACCTTCCAGGGAATGCTTTCATCCCAGGCCCCTTCCTTTTGACAATTCTAGTCCTAAAGTTGGGTTTCTAAGGTGAATCACCCCAGCCCCCAAATAGTGTCCAAGAATCAAGGGCCTCGAGCCTGGGGCTAGTGGCCCATTTTCCAGGTGAGGGAGTAGAGGTGCTGGATTCAAAGGTGGCTCCAGCGCCTGCTGATGCTCCCCACTCACCACACACACCATGGTGGGGTCTCAGGTGGGAAGAGCTGGCCAAATGCCCACAGGAGTGGCCTCCGGAAGGGCAGCCGCTTCCGTGGGACCTCGCCTCTCCCTCAGGGACAACAAGCCGGCCGGCCAGAACCCCACACAAACGTGCAGGGATGCCCCCAGGCCTCGCTGTGCAGACCCTCCAGGAGGATTCTGCTTGCTCGCTTTTCACGCAGAACTACCTGCCCCCAGGCCCAGGTCTGCAACAGCCGCTTCTGTCAGCACAGACCTCTGATGGGGCCCGACGCTGTGTAAATAATTAACAAAACATCTGCCTTGCTTAATAACACACTGTGGCTGTCACCGCTCTCCGGGCCTCCCGAGACCCTCCAACTCCAAGAGGAGGCATCAAAACCTTAGAAGGCTCCCTTTCCGAGCCTCGTGGGGCGCGGGTGGAGGGGAGCACAAAATACTGACTTCCAAACATTTTCCTGAGCCGCCCAGAGCGCCCTGACTTAAGTCCCGCCTCGTTTTACCAAACTGCCATGTCTCTTCCCCGGGCTATTTTGAGGGTCATGGTCACAGGGCAGCGCTTCAGTGGCGCCTGGAAGAGATCCTGACCCTGCTTTCGGCCCAATTCGGGCCTCAGTACACAGGGACACTGAAAATGCTCTCGACAGGGAAACAACCTTCCCAGCCTGGTGACCCTGGGCAGGTCCTTAATAATCACACACTTTCTTCACCTCCCATAAAATCTCAGGCAGTGAGCATCAAGCACTTCCGGGGTGCGACCCATGTGCGGAGGGTTTTCTATCCATTATCTCCTGTAGTTCTTCCCTCACACATTTGAGGTCCTAATATTGTCTGTTTTCCAGATGGGGAAACTGAGGCTCGGAGAGGTGAATGACTTGCTCGGGACGCCCCACCTCCCTCCCTTTGGTGCCAAAGCTCAAGTTCTTAATGGGAATGTGGGTTGGAGCCTTCCCCTCCTTGGGCCTCAGTTTCCATTCTGTAAAATGGGCGTGTGGCTCTTCTCTGGATGGTGAGCCTACTGGATTTCTCAGGGGCAGCGTGGACTCAACAGAGCTGAAGGTCATTTGCAGGGTAACTGCTGCCCCTTTGCAGATCTCTTCCTGACAACTCCCAGTTTCAAAGACTTTGGGGACAACAAGGAACAAGAGAGGGCCGGCCTGGGGAGAGGGGTCGTGGACAAATTCCAACGCTGCCACTCACCTGCAGCGAGGGACTCACCCCGTTCCCTCAACTACAACTTGGCGACTTTGGGGAGTTCTCCTCTAAGAGGCCAGCTCCGTTCGCCAAGATCAAGCACTGCCCCTCCCCCAGCCTAATTTTGAAGTGTGAGGCTTAAACAACTCGAGGAAATGCAGGGCGGCAGGCTCTCAACGGCAGCTTCCCTCCCCCTTCCCTCGCAGAAATTCCTTCACACTCTATGGAATTCCTACATAAAGCCCCTTTTTCTTTTCTATGAGGTCACCATCACGCAGATGTCGAGGAGAAAGAAAGAAAGGCTCCATGTGGATCAGGGCCCTTGGAACTGAATGCATTCAGATCCCGGCTGCATCACCTTTCAGTTCTGCATGCCCCTCACTCATCTGTCCCCCAGAGCCCAGCCAAAGCGGCCGGTTGGGTTTGGGGTGCGGTGATCCCGCTGGTGAATGCCAAGAGGCCTGGCCAGAAGACCAGGCTTTTGCCACCAGACCACCCGAGCAGTAGTCATCTGTGGAAAAATCCAGAACTGGAGAGAACACAGCAGAGGCTGTGTATGTGGGTCTGCTTCCACACAAGCAAGTCTGTTAGAAGGACAGATGTCAAAATGCTAGATCACACTCCACGGTCAAGTTCCCAAATTGAACGTCACAGGAAATTACACCACCAATTGATTTGCCCCAATGTCCGCTCCTGTCTGGAAGCAGAGTCTGAGAAGGCTGTTGCTTTAATTCAGTTTGGGCCAGAGGAAGGGGCTGTGAGTATGTCACCCAGCTCAGACAGGAATGGGTGAAGCCACTAACTGACCTGATTTTTTCTTTTTATAAAATAAAACATTTTCGGGGCACCTGGCTGGCTCAGTCGGTGGAGCATCTGACTCTTGATCTCGGGGTCATGAGTTCAAGCCCCACAGTGGACAATGGGCTCACTTAAAATAAATAAATAAATAAATGGCTAAAAAAAATAAAAATAAAAAATAAAGATTTTCCCCAAAGGCCATCTTGTCACTACCCAAGCAAGAGTCAGATATAAGATGGCCAAATACCAAAAAATCCCTTGAGGATCTTTGACCAATCCTGGTCATCAACCATCCACTCGTTTTGAAGCAATTTCACAGACACCCAGGGAGAGAGCACCCCAGATGACCTCCGCACACATACTCCAGGAGCACCCCTGCTCCCTAAAGCTGCACGTTCTGGTCGCCAGCATTCTGGCAACCATCCAAAGTGATAGCCAAGGAAAGGTCCGTGGTTATGTGCACACCGCTTCCGAAGAATGACATCAGCAAAAATAAATAAATAAATAAATAAATAAAGATAAAAATGGAGAAACAAGGACTATTTTTACCTCCCCAAATCACAGGCCAGACGGGAAAGAAATCCATCAATGCCAGAAATGTGGTTGAGCCTTCGCACAAGATCTATTATTTCACACCTTAAATTAACGCATCTCAAAGCAATTTGCAAATGTTCATCAATCCGCAGAGCATACTTGGAAGGGAGAAGAAATACCTTTTCCTTCCAACATCAAAAGACCCTTGCAGGGGCAACGCACACCCCCAAACCGCATTCCAGGTCACACACTAGGTCCTCACACATTACGTTCCTTTTAAGAACCGCGTTGTAGAAACCCATGATAAGAACGGAAATGAACGAGTCAGAGAGACAGGCATGGGGCTAAAAGGGCAAGGGACAAGAAGCCTATGTAGAAATGATCCTGTTGTCAGATATTCACAATGGGGAGTCAGGGCCCTGGAGGTAAGTCGCCATCACCAGGGGTCAGAACACACTAGGCTCTTCCTGAGGGCAGTGCCCCAGCAGCCTTCCTCCCCACACGAGCCTGGAGATGCCAACCCGCGTTTCATCTTGGATGACTCACCAGGGTCTTCCACTCTCCCCCCTCTAACTCCCTTGCTTGGTCTGACCCGAGAAGAGGAAGGGGATATTCTTCTCTTTTTGACAATTGTTTTGACACTTCCTTTCTGAAACCAATCTTTGGCACTTCATGAGGAAGAGAAAAATGTGAACTGCGAACCCTTTCTGTCGGACAGTCCTGGCCCTGGGCGTGGGTCCTCCACAGGAGTGGACAAGGAAGGAGGGCAGCACCTTCAAGAAGGCCTCTCCCGGAAACCGGGAGCCTGGCGAGGAACCCAGCCGCACAAGGACCCGGAATACAGTGACCATGACTTTCCAGGTCCAGCGGGAAGACTACGGGCTCCGCTCAGACAAGCCTGAGTTCAACCCCAGGGTCAACCGCACAGCAGTCCGTGATCCCCAGCACATGATTTCATCTCTCCATGTCCCCAGTTTCCTCACCTGTAAAATGGGCATCAGGAGAGTTCCCGTCTGCCTGTTGCTGAGTGGACTGAGTGAATTAAGGCCCTTAAAGCTTTAGGTACCGTGCCTGGCACACAGTATGCCCTCGATAAATGGTGGCCATTGGCCGTGGTGCTACTTTCACAAAGCTATGCCTGGCATTTCATCTCTCTGAGCCTCAGTTATGTCATCTGTAAAATGGAGATGACAACCCCCCGCCTCACGGGGAAGATTAAAGGAGTAGATGTGTGTGAAAGCACAGAGCACCCGGTCTGTGCACCTTCAGAAGACAAGTGTCACGCCCCCATGCAGAGGACAGGCTTGAAGTCAAGCAGGTGACAGGATTCTGCCTCAACCTCCCCTCAGCAGTCCCAGGACTGGGACTGGACCTCTCTGTCTCTCTGCACAGTAGGTGCTCCCTAAACATTCCTTCCCGTCCCCTTTCCCTGCTCCCTCCTTGCTCAGGGCCACTGGAAATGCCACCTGGCAAAGCCAGGAGCTTCGATTCTTGAAACCTGAACAATCTGAATGGCCCAAAGCCCAGACCAACCTGGGCCACTGCTTCAGTCTGAGACTTTCTTTTCTGAAGACAGAAACTACTTTTTAGTCATTTCCGAAGCAGACGGGACTGCAGAGGCTGACAAACCACAGGGACCATTTTAAATCCTGGGCCTTTTCTTCTGGGAAGTTAGGCAAGAACCTTCCCAAATGTTTGCCCGTGGGGCTCTCTGCCAGGGAGTGACTCATCTACAGCTCCCCACAGGCATATTTTATTTGGGGGTGGGGGATGGAGGAAGGGCCTGGCCTTGAGGGGAGAAGGAGAGGCAGCATTTCCAGCAAACCCAGAAGGTGTTTTTTTCTCTCTCATTTTTTTAGGACAAAAAAGAAAAAGAATGTGGATCTTTTTTGTTTCTTCCAGGTTTCATTTGCTAAAAGAAGACGTCCAAAGTTCACTCCGTAAGCTGCTACATTGGGAACAGGCGCTTCCAGCCGGCTCTGCATCCTTTTCAATGAAATTCTTCTTCCATTAACACCACGATTTTTAAATGTGCCTCCAAGATTTGCCTGTGCACGACATTTTCCCCTCAGAAAGGCAAGCTGAGTTTTGGAAACTCAGGGGGAACGAGGGAGCTCAGTGTTTCTAAAGTTGGCCTTAAAGCAATTAAGACTTTTGACGGCAGAGATTTTGAACATTTATAAAGCCCCCCAAAAACCGTCCATCAAAGCTGCAGGACAGACCTTGGAACCCAGTGTCCCAAGCCTGCTGTGATCAATTTGTTACTGTCTTGGGGGCTCATGCTTGGAGCCCAGGCTTAACAAATGAATATATCAGATGAATTTCTATCTACTTAGCAGAGCGGGCAGAGAGAGAGAGAGACCCTGAGATACACAGACAAGTGTCCTGGGGCCCCTGGCCTTCCCAGGGTCAGGACCGAGCCCCCCCCCCCCCCGGGCCGGGGGGGGGGGGTAAAGTTATAATCTGCCAGGGTCAGAGAGGGGTAAGAACAAAGCCAAGAGACCCAGAGGGGTATTTAAGAAGAACTGAACACCAGTCCTCTAGTACCAGGCCAAGTAGCTCTGCCAGGCCCACCAAAGCCCCAGCCCAGCCTGAGCATCCTGGAGCCGGACACAGGGTCCTGCCAGTGGGCCCCATCAAGGCCTGGCTCGGAGGGCTCCCCCTCTGCCAGACCCAGCCTGGCTCTGCGGGTCTGACCTCTGCTCTCAGTCAGCACACAAGGCCCAGCACCGACCGGGTGCCCACCCCCGGCCTGCTTCTCTCCATGGGCTCCCTGGCATCCGGGCCATCAAGATGCCTGATGGGTGCAAGGGGGGACCCTCAGCCTCCATAATAAACACGCTCACACACTCCTGGACACAAAATACTCTTTCGTATTCGTACACTTTTGTCCTCGAAGGCTCACAAATGCACAGAGAAAACACTTGTGAACACTCACCCACGTGCGCATACATACTCCCTGAACCCACACAACTCCTTCACAAAAATGGGATCCCACGTGAAGCGCTTGGCACACTCCCTGGCAAATAGTAAACAATAAATGGCTACAAGGGAGCCATGCCCGGGTCCCCCGCACTCATGCACCGCAAACCACGCAACCCAGACCCTCCGACGTGCACACGCACCGTGCCCGCCACGGCACGCACACACTCGGGCACACACCCCGGGGGACACACAGACACACGCCGCCCACGCACGCTCGGACGCACGGCCGCCGACACGCTGAGACTCGCTGGTTCACTCGCGCCCCGACCTCCCGCGTACACCCCCGCCCGCTGTCCCCCGCCG
>NC_058415.1:82782028-82916751 GCF_002201575.2 Neomonachus schauinslandi | reverse complement strand
GCCGCCACGCTGGCCCGGGGGGCGCCCCGCGGCTACCGCAGGGCAGCCGGACCCCTCCGCGCCCCGGAGCCCCTGGGACCGCGAGTGATCAGCCCAGCCGAGCCCCACCCCCCCCATTTCAAGGATGGGGACACTGAGGCCCAAACTTTCATAGCGATTCAGACCCAGCTGACTCCCCTCCACCCCTTCTCGGGTTCTAGACACTTAGGATTAGGGTCCGAAGTCAGCGAACTTGTGGGCCCCTCCCCTGCATCCTTGGGGACCCATCTACTAACATTGCTCCCTTCGCGGCCGCGGTCATACTGGCCAGTCAACTAGCGCTTACTGTGTGCCTACTGCGTGCGGGCACACATTCAGAAGTAGGCTCCAAGGGTATCTCCATACGGTGAATGCTGCTCCCTGCCCTCAAAGTGCCAGTGTCTCCTCATCTGGAGCTCCCCTATTCCTGTGGACCCCAAGATAGTAAGAGTCAATGTGCAGAGGTTTCTGGAAGGCTCTATTAATGAATGCTTAATACCCCTCTAAGGAAACAGAGTCTCCATGGGGCCCTAAAGGCTGCAGCTCAGTTCCCTGCCTCACTTCCTAAGGGAACCCGCACCCCCCCTCCCCCAAGAAGGGACGCGCCTGGCTCATACAGTTCCTGTTTCCACACTGGCTGCTTCTGCTCCACAGGCAAAACTGTGCTGTGTTCCCCCAGGAAGACGGGAACCAGGGACTGACACTGACTGCCTGCCGGCTGTCCAGCTTGGTCACAGCACTGCGCCAGGCACAGGGAGGTTACCCCAGCACTCCGCCTGGCTGTGATCGATAAAATAATGATAGCAATTGAATACCCACCGTGTGCCAGGCTCACAACTGCACAGCCATTCTCTGCAGGAGGCATCATGCTACATTCATGCCCATTTTACAGATGGGACAAATGAGGCTTAGCACAGAAGCTGAGAGAAACAAATTCTCCTGCTCAAAGTCACCCAGTTGGTAAGTGGTTGAGTAGGTCGCTGGACCACAGACTGTCTAATTCCAATGCCCGGGTGCCTAATCTAGGCAGTCCTACCTCATGAACAGCATAGCTCTGGGCTGCTACTATAAGAGGGGACAGGTGGGGAAGCAGCTGGCCCAGAGGACCCAGCCCAGTCCCAGCCTTTCCACAAACCAACAGGGACAGAATGGGTCATTCGGCACATTGGTTAGCGGTTCAGTTGGGGACCTACTTACAATCCCAATTCACATGCTATGCATCGCAATAAATATCAGATAGATTGAAGAGGTAACTATAAGAAATAAGCATTGCAAAAAGTCATAGAAATAAATAGAAGTTCTGAGACAGTGTGTTGCAGTGTTACCAGCAGATCAGTGATCTTGACCATATCAATGCAGCAAACATTAGTTTCTTCATTCAATCACCCGACACACATCTCTGAGCACCTTATGTGGGTCACGCACTATTCTAGGCACTGGGATATGGTTGTGAACCAGATATAGCCCTGACTCCCTTGGGGCTTCAATCTGGGGGTGGGCGTGTGGGGAAGCAATTGCAAATATCTGACATGGTTGAGATTAATAAGTTTGGTGGAGAAAATAAAACAGGGAAGGGATAGGAGAGCCCAGGGGTGCTTTTTCACGGAGGGAGCTGGAAGAAGGCCTCTCTGATGAGGTGACATTTGAGCAGAGGGGAAGTGATGAGAGGTCTTCTGTATGTAGGACAGGACCCTAGTTCCAAGAACAGTCCTGGTAAGCTACAGAGCAAGAACCTAAAAGTCCCCTTTGAAGGAAACTGTGAGAGTAGTGCGAGGAGACCATCAGGAAAAGAAGCACTGGGACCACTGCAGTGTGCAAAGCCCTACCCCAGCCTCGTGGAGCCCCCTTTTTAACAGGTACTCCTAATATCCTCATTTTCTAGTTAGGAAACTGAGGCTCAGAGAGGTCAAGCAAAGTGCCCCAGGTCACACAGTACACATCTCTGCAATCAACAGAGATAGGTCTGACTACAGGTGAGCAGACACGAAGGCTGAGTGTTAGGGGGATAAAGAAGGCTCATGCACCCCCCCCTTCCTGCCCTCTTAGACTATAATTCAGGAGCTGGCAGGGTGGAGCATTCACTGTTTTCCTGGCCTTTCTCCTCCTCGCCCACTTCCTTCCCTCTAGCCTGGGTCCCAGCCCCAGGTGATACGCTGGGGGAAAAAATCAGGTCGAATTCAGTTGAGACCCTCCAAATTCCCTGCACTGCCTCCACTACCCTGGCCAGGGTACGGGGTAGAGGGGAAAGGGTGCAACCTGAGCCCCATTCAACTTTTGTTTTTAACTCAAAGGATTTTTCAGCGAGTCCCCAGATGAGTCATTGTGAAGAGGTGCTTCGCAAAATGACTCCCAGAATTATAATCAACATCTCCCTGAGCACGCTGCCTGACACTTCCTCCCACAGCGGCATTTGTGAATCTAGTCTGGGAGAAAGGCTGTCTCTGTTCACCCCCAAGAGTTTCAGGATTAAGCCTGTTTGTTTCATTATTTCTCTGCATTAGGGTAAGAGAGCTGGCGCCTTCTCTGCACCCAGCTCTGCGTGAGGCATTTCATTCTCCCAGCATCCCTTGAAATGGGGGTCATGCTTTCTGTTTTACAGATGAAGAAGCTGAGGCTCAGAGTAGTAAAATGGTTTGAACACAGCTAGGATTTGAAGCCGGGTTTGCCATTGTCGTCAGTATTTGGGGAGGGAGCAGTGGGGGACGAGAGGAGGTATGAAAGACTAGAATCAGACCAGGCCCTTTGGACAAAAGATCTTCTTGCCAGCTTCCCGATGATGGGGACTTTTTGTGGGGGGACACTCTCTGTTTTCCCAGGAAGTCTCATTTCTGCTTATTGTCTGGGCAAGATTGTTATTAACAGCATCCCTTTTCAGTCCAAAAGTATCTTGGCTCGGGTGATCAACTCTAGGGTCACCCTGGATGTGTGCAAAGGTCACTGTACTGGGGGTTTCAGTTTTTATATTATATTCAATACAAAATGGGGGCCTCTTGTCTGAGAGGCCTTCTCCACATCCTGATGGCTGTGTATCCAAGCAAGAGTTTATGGAGCTTTCCAAGAGCAGCAAACCCAGCTGGCTGGGGAAGGAGTCAGGGATGTGTGTCAGGACTCCCGCCCTCCCGCCCCAGCTCTGCAGTGTTCTCTCTATGTGACTCTGGGCCAGTTTCCCAGCTGGCAAAGTGAGGGGTGGATCTCCAAAAGTCCTGTCAACTTTGACCTTCTAGGGTTTCCCGTTGCCCAATGAATGCTGGGAAAGCAACTAACCATTTTGGCGAGGACCAGGAACTCAGGGAGCCTCCCTCCTCTCCATGCCATCATATGGTTCACTTTTTTAAACAGCATACCTCATTTTGAGCTATTTTAAGTTTTAAAACATTAATTTAATTTAGTTTTTGAAGAGCTGATACCCAGAGCTCAAAATTCAAAAGGTGCCAGAAGGATCCGTGGGGAAAAGTTTCTTTTCTTCCCTTCCCCTCTAGCTACCTCCTTCCTTTCCCCTTCTTTTCCCCTTATTCCCCTGGAACCAGAATTGCCAAACACACTCTGCTCCCAGACAGTGTGTTTTGTGTGGGTGGTTATATATGTACGTGTGTGTGTGTTTTCTCATTTTTTGTACAAATGATGGTAATTGGTCCAAACTGCTCTATACCTTGTATTTTCTTCACTCCTTGGAGTGAGGTCAGTCAGCTGGGTCCCGGGCTGGCCATATTTCTCCCCCAGGCATACAGGCATCCACTTGGCTTTGGGGGCCAAGGGAGAGGCCCCAATTGCCCTTCTGAACCTCCTAGAGCATGTGGCTAAGGTGAGCCTCCTCTGGGCCTGAGGCCTCCCCTTGCTTGGTCTGGTAGCGCTGGCTGCTCTCAGAGCAGATGGAGGTAAAGGGCCCTCTGGATTTAGGGCCGATGACACCGTCACTTCATTCAGAGCTAGTTGCTTTTTTATGACTGTATGGTATTCTAAAATATTTGCATTTAATCCCCATTAAGTTGGCATTTCCTTTGTGTACCAGTCTAAACACTGTGGGAGATAATAGAAGTTGCAGCCATGGCTCCAGCTCTCAGGGACTTACAGTCTGGTTCAGAGACAAGCGAAACAGAAAATACTGGAGGTACAAAGAAGAGCAATTTCTCTAGTGGCCCCCAAATTCATTTGTGAGGTGTGGCTTTGGGGCTCATTTTTCTCCCAGCTCCAGGTATCTGTAGGAAGGAAGCCAGGCCTGGGTTCTTTTGAGACTCGAAAACTCAGCAGTGCAAGTTCAGGCAATCTACTTCTTCCTTCTGGGCCTCAGTGTGCTCATCTGTAAAATGGGGGCAGTCGGCCTCTCTGCAGGATTGTGGTAGTCACAGGAGATCATGTTCCTGAAAAGGCTTTGTGAAGAGTGAAACGCCACGCTCCCTGGCCAGAAGGTCTGGGGAGGCTAAGAAGCCACTGTAAGGAACCGTACACTAGGTGCAGGGTATCATGGCTCTTCCTGCCCAGAGAGAAGCATCTTATAAGCTTTTTATGCTTTGCTGAACCTGTGATAGGGGCTGTTACACAGTTATCTCCTTCCATCTTTGGCAGTGACACTCACCAACTCTGGGTGTGCTGCAGGCTTGTCGTGGTGGACCCCTCACCCAGAAGAGGCCCCGGAATGTGGACACAGCATAAGCGAACCATCTTAAATGAAGGCATGGAAGGCCATTGGGGATTTTCAGTCCTACTCTCAATTACAGATGGAATTGGTTCAAAGTCAGCCCAGCCAGAGGCAGAGATGCACCCGGTGATGTGGCCACACCCCTGCACCTCCCTGCAGTTCCCTCCACCACCCTCCGTTACCTGCTGCTGTCTCCACGAACAAGTTCAAGTGCCACTGACTCGTGATGAGCACCAAGCATCCCAGCATCATCAATAACAGTGCCCCCTTTGATTCTCCAAAGTGACTTAGATCAGACAATCGATGATAAGGCCACCCCGTTATTCATGTCAAATGGAACAGTTACAGGCCAGGTGAAGAAATCAATCATCACCTCCACCGGGCACTGAGTCAGGCGCTCTGTGATGTAGGCAGCAATGTCCCCGATGAGCACGTTTACAGATGAGAAAACGGATGCACACAGAGGTTAACCAGTTTGTCTAAAACAAAATTTAAGGAAGCATCTGATGGTTCCACAATCTGCGTTCCAGCTCACTCTGCTCGGAACTCAGTCAGCTGGGTCCCGGGCTGGCCATATTTCTCCCCCAGGCATCCAGGCATCCACTTGGCTTTGGGGGCCAAGGGAGAGGCCCCAATTGCCCTTCTGAACCTCCTAGAGCATGTGGCTAAGGTGAGCCTCCTCTGGGCCTGAGGCCTCCCCTGCTTGGTCTGGTAGCGCTGGCTGCTCTCAGAGCAGATGGAGGTAAAGGGCCCTCTGGATTTAGGGCCGATGACACCATCCATCCATCAAGACGTGAAAGGCATGCTCCAAAGGAGGAGATGGGAATTTGGTTGTTGCATTTCTCAGCCCTGCCCCCGGTTTTCTGAGAACAGGTGTAATTCTTCTAGGCATCAGGACATGCCAGGCTTGTCCTGGGGGCGAGGAGAGGAGGAGGAACCAGATGGAGCCTGGAGACTGGCAAACAAGAATGGGAGCAAGGAGGAAGAAGGCAGGGGCAGGGAATCAGAAAAGGGTTGATAACGTTTATTTGAGAAGATGCTCGTCAGAGTCTGGGCACTGCTACTCCCTCCCACCTCCTCAAACCAGCCCTCCGTACCAGGAATGGGAGCAGCAAGGGGTCAACCCATCATTGGGAAAGAAAATCCATTTTCCCTCATTATATAATATTCTGAGGGAGCTGATTCTGGAGTAGCCATTGCTGTTTTGGGGTTATTCCCTGAGGCAGGATGCAGGGGTAGCAGACCCACACCAGAGGAGAGGCAGTGAGTCTGGGGATTCCAAAACCCCTGAAGAAAGAGGCATGTGTGGGCACTGCTTGGCTCAAAACTGCAGGCTTTGCGCTCTGAGTCGAGTTGCTCTGGCAGACCCCTGGGGTAGGCAACCATGTTGACCCCACGCCTTCTGCCCAAAGCCAGTGGCCAAGTAACACCACCTGTCCCCCGCACTCAGCCCCCCAGAGCTGGGCTGAGGCCCAGGGGCGTGGCAGAAACCCAGCCTTGGAGCCAATCAGGCCAAGGTTCAAAGCCTGGCTTCCCACCTACTAGCCATATGGCCATGAACCAGGGTCTCCGTTTCCTCAGTGAGCAACTGGAGGTGATGCTATCTTTTCACCAGTTCATGATTAGGTGAGACCAAGTCATCACCTGGCTGAAAAGAATATTATCAATTGTTGATCAGACTCAAAACCTAGCGCGTTACATTTTACATGTGCCATTTCATTTCAGGATCCCAACGAGCCCATGAAGTGGGTGCTGGTGTTATACCCTTTCACAGATACCCATGCAGCTGACTGTTGACCTCAGTTTCTATGCCTGACCAAAAAAGGCTCAGAGAGGTGAAGTGACTTGCCCAAGGTCATGCAGCCAGGGGAAAAATAGTGAAGCTGCAATTTATAATAGATATGCAGATGCATTGAGCTGGCACAGCTAGCCCCAGACTCTCATCTATACAATAAGCATAATGATATCATGAGTCACTTGCCACTTCTGTCAAATCCCATACTATGTGCTTTTATTTAAAAAAAAAAAATCCCTGATTTGTAGTGTTTGCCAATTTCCATGGTGTAACCTACTCCCACCATGGCTGATTTAAAGCTACCAACAAGAGCCTTCGCAATTCCCAAATATTTAACCACCAACTCTTAAGAATCAGCGCTCGCCAGCCAGTGCAAACCTGGCTAGCACATCGCTGGCCCAATCTATCCCCCTCCCCAGGTTCTATAAAGGGGGGCCCTGGTCTCAGTGCCTTAAGATTCCATTTTCCTCTGCTAGGGAAGAAGGCAGGCAGCCAGTCTGTACTGAGCACCTACTGTGTGCTAGGAACTATGCCATTTCACCCAAACCTAGGACTTCCTTTCGTCTTTCCAGCAACCCCTCAATGAAGGTGTCAGGATCCCCGTTTAATAGGCAAGAAGAGTGAGGTCCCCCGCAAAAGTAACATCCACTGGCCAAGGTCACCCAGAAAGTAGATGGCAGAATCAGGATTCAAGCCTGGTCAGACCCTCCCTCTCTTCCTCCCTCCCTCCCTCCTTCCTTCCTTCCTTCCTTCCTCTCTCTCTTTCTTTCTTTTTTCTTTTCCTTCCTCCTTTTCTTTTTTTTTTTTTTTCTTTTCTTTTCTTTCTACACTCTTTTCACTGAAGCAGGCTGTGTCCAAGGAGGTCTGGGTCTGACATGAGCAAGTCATGGCCCTTTTCTGAGTCTCCGTTATCCCATCCATAAGGAGAAGGAATTGCACAAATCAATACCTAATGATTGTTTCAGGCCTAAATGAATCACAGTTTTAAGATTCCAAATGGGTTCTTAGGGGGGTGGGGGTGGGAGCTCACATGGACTGAATGAATGCATCCCTGAAGGAAAGAATGGCCCGTGTTAACCAGGGACAGAGGTGGCAGGAAGGCCATACTGCCCATTGTACCTGGGACATGTGTACTTGGAGTCAGTGCGGCATTGTGGAACCAACTTGGATTTGAACCCCAATCCTTCCACTTCCTGGCCTTGTGATCCTGGGCTCATAGCTTCACCTCTCTGGTTGTTTTTGGTCCTGCTAGTAGTCTGCCCTGTTGTTCTGGAAGTCTAAAGGGGCAACGAAGGGTCCCCAGTGTGGAAACCTTTGCAGCAAGTAGAAGTGGCAAAAGTCCTCTATCTTTACAAACTACCATGACTCCTTTTCTCCAGCCCCCATCTCCCCAAGTGGATTTTAGCAACAGCCAGAGCTCTTTGCTCCCTGGCCTGGAAGCCCAGAGCAGCTGAAAGTGGAGGGGAAGGCCTGAGGTTTCTGTTTCCAGCGAAGGCCGAGCCAAGTCCCTCCCCACTCCCCACCCCCGCCAGTCTGGGCCCACCTCCCTCTGGCCTGCACTGGCTGGCTGGTCTTCTCAGGTTTCCGAAAGCCTGTGTTCCCAGAGGAGGCATTAAGGATGGAGGAATGCAGACCCGGGTGTGACGGTTGAGGGGCTGTGCTGAGAAGCAGTCTGGGGAGAGCCCCCCCACCAGGCCAGCTGCGCCCCAGCCCAGCCCCCACTGGGGAGGAGGAGAAAGGAAGCGGACAGGAAGCCAATCCTGCGGGCTGTCTGAGGAGTTCCTGTGCTCTGGGTTAAGAATTCTGGTGTGGGGATGGGGGGACGCCGGGAGGGCTCAGACCACTTGCAGGGAATGAAGGAATTGGTTAGTCTGGGGGCTCCAGACAACCATGAACAGAGTCCTGGTCAGAGGTGCTTGTTGGTGACCACGAGAGGGAATGAATATTTACTGAGCAACTATTGCTTTCCAGGCGGAGGAAAGCCTCTTCACCCGCAGAACCCAGCCCAGGACCCATCTCAGCAGGGAGTCACATCCAAGAAAAAAAATTGAAGCAAGCAAGCAACCAGCAAGCAAATGCATGGGATTAAAAAAAGATTATCCGACCCAAATCCAATTCCCAAACTGCTGCAAGGCAAAGCAGCTCTTGACCGAAGCCCTTCTGGAACACCTGAGATGGAGACAAACCTCATCAGCCCGTCCTGCAGGAAAACTTCCTAAAGCCGGCGCCAGAGGCGATAGAAGGCCCCCTCTCCAGAGGTTGCTTCTCGGAGCTCCGTGGAGGTCTCTCTCTTCACCTCTGTCTCTCCTTGCTTTCTGCGTGGCTTCTAGTCACCGGGGGGTCATGGATTCTGCTTTCCTGAGGGGGACCTTGGCTTACTGTTGCGTATTACTAACAGCGCCCCCTTGCATGCTCAAGAGGGCCCTGGGAGGCCAGTAAATAATATGGTTTTCCTCCTCACTCCCTGCTGACCTCCAGCTTCAGCCAAGGCCCTGTGGCCGGCCCAGCAGGCTTGCAAGCACAAGACACCCTTGGAAGGCGAGGAAGGGAGAACTTTTACTGTCTTATCTCCTGCACCCCAGAGTCTTCTCGTTTGTTCCATACAGTATTGACCTCACCAATCAGTCGACATTCTCTTGATGAGAAAATGAAGGCCCAGAGCTTAACACCTGCTCAAAGTCAAACACCCAGCGTATCCCAAAGCAGAGACTCAAACTCAGCTCTGCCTGAGTCCAAACCCCGTATGTTTCCCACGAGACCGGGTAGAGTGACTGGCAGGAGAGGATCAGCTTGGCACACCCTTAATTTCCAAGAGAGGAATGAACGAGCTCCCCCGTGCTACATACAGAGACCCTAAGGCCCAGAGAGGGTTGGCGCCTTCCTCAAGATCACACAGCGCATAAGCAACAGAGCTTGGCTAGAGCCTAATCCCCAAACATCCCTGAGTTTTTCCTGAGCAGACAAGAAGTCTTGATGCTACTCTGGAAGAAAGTCTGGGTCACCAATATTTCTACTTCCCCCTGTGTTGGTCCTACCCGTACAACTAAGTGTCTGTCTTAATTTCCATGTCCAACAGACTCTCTAGAGGCTCTTGAAGGAGCTCTTCTCCTGGCCTGTCCTTGCTGTCCCCTCTCCCAGAGGAAGGAGCCTGTGCCCAGACCCCAAGCCACCCCACTGTCCCAAGGAGGTGTCATAGGCCCGGAGTGGGAGTAGTATTCAGACCCACGTGTCAGAGTCACCGGTGTGGAATGCCACATCAGAGGTGTCCTGGCCATGTCACCCAAACTTAGCTTGGTATTTAAGACCCTCTTTTTTCCACCCTCTCCCCTGTACATATCCTGTGCTCCAGCCATACCGTTCTAAGCATACCCTGCTTTTTCTAGTCATCAGGCCTTTGCACATGCTGTACCATCTGCCTGGAGTGCCCTTTCTCCCACCTGTCTGAAGAACTCTTATTCATCTGTCAGGATCCAAGTCAAATGCCCCTTCCCAGGGCATTAATAATCACACTGATGGGTCCTATAGATTATTTACAACCAGTGTCCCTTCTGATTGGCCAGTTACTGTGACAAGCAGGTTTTTAAATATTTAGATTCTCCCCTAGCCTTTCCCCCTGTGAAGTCTTCCCTGGCCCCAGACAGGGTCAGCCTTCTATCTCCCAGGGTCCCTGCACATCCCTCTGCTGCAGCCCTTCTCCCACTGGCTGGCACGGTTCTGCGTCCTCCCTAGATGGCAAGTTCCTGGAGGGTAGGGCCCCTGACTGGTCATCGTGGTATCCCCCCAGAGCTACACCAGGGCCCAAGCAGCCATGCTCGCGCTTTGGGTACAAGTGTTGATCCTTGGAGGTGACTGCTAGGAGCTGGAGGAACACCAGAACACTCTGAATAGCCCCCATTTTTGATAGGAGGTGCATCCTGTGGGCTCTCACACCCTGTGTGTTCTCACGGCGGCTCACCCCTTCTGTCTGACAAGTATTGGTCCCACTTTACAGATGGAGAAACCAAAGCACAGAGAGGGAAAGACACTTGGCTAAGTAAGAGATGGGCCTGGGATTTGAACCCTCATTTCAGCCTAAAGTGCCTGGTCTTTACCATGCAGTCTCTGAATCCCAAGCAATTTTACTTGGGCGAGGGCACTCTCAGCTTTGGGGATTCTCCCCAGGCTTCCAGACCCATGCTCAGGATAGTGGGGAGCTGATGAGCCCAGACTCACTCCCCGCACCGGCCGTGGCTCCAGGCCAGGAGGGCCACATAAGTGGGACTGACCCTTTGCCCTGAGCGCCCCTTTACAAGCCTCTAGGTCAAGCCTGGCCTTTGGCTGCCCTTGGCATAAATTCCAGATAAGGATCCTAGGAAGCAGTTCTACAAAAGATGTGGGGCTTTCCAGGATGAACCAGAGAGACAAGGCACAAATGACCCTCCCACAGGGTCACATTTGCACTGACTACTTAGAAGATCCTTTCTGTCCCAGATGCCACCCACATGTCCAACTCTTTGTTGCTCTCAAGGGGACTTCAAGGTAGCTTGGTGGAACCAGCCCCAAGCCTTGAGCCATGAGATCTGGCTTCAAATCCTGACCCCAGTGTTTAACTTGCCCTATGACCTTGGCAAGCCACTTTACCTTTCTGACCCTTGCTGGCTTTGTCAGTCAAGGGGTGGTTGGGAAAACTAAATGGGGTAATTAGTACCAAGTGCCTGGCATGGGGCTGAAGTTTCCTCTACAAATGGGGATTGACTAGGAGCTGAAAATATCCTCGTCCTTCCAGAGAAAGTCCCTGGTCTCTTCCCTGCCAGTCTCAGTAATCTACAAATTCCCCAGGTGAGATCACCACACCCCCTTCCCTGACATAACCTGGTTTGACCTTCAGGCTCGTGGGTGGGGAAAGCACAGTCTCGTCTTTCCTCCTCTGTCCAGAACTCTCTCCTTTGAAGCCCATGTGGGAGGCCCTGGGCTTCTTTTAGATGAGATTTTGCTTGGGAGAAAGTCCCTGTACTCTGAAGAACAGACAACAGAGTCCTGCCAACTCCACCACCACGTGGTTTGGACAAACTTTTCAGAATTTGGCTGAGCTGCAAACCCGATATATGAAAATTCCAATTTATTGAACACAGAAGTCACACCTGGGGATTCACTGCTGGGTTCATAGAAGTAGCCTGCTCCCCCTGCAACCAACAATGTGAAGTCCCAGCTCCTGAGAATGACAACCTGGTGTTTCTGACATCTACCGACTTCTCCAGCCCCATAGCTGCTGGCATTTCCCGTGTGCTCCAGCTTCATGGGACATCACTCCTGGCCCCCAAAGTCAACCATCTGCTTCAAAGCTGCTAATGTGGATGAGGATGGTGGTGACGTGGGGAAGAAAGTCATAAATGGGTGAGTGTGCACCAGGGCTGGACTAGGATAAAGCAATCAAGACGCCCACGGTGCAAAGTGTAAGGAAATGGTTTGTGGATAAGTTAAACATAGAATTAGCATATGACCCAACAATTGCACTCCCAGGTATATACCCCAAAGAACTGAAAACCAGTGTCCACAGTGGCTCTGGTCACAATAGCCAAAAGGAGGAAACAGTTAAAAGGTCCATCAACAGATGAGTGGATAAAACAAAATGTGGTACATCCATCCAACAGAATATTCTGTGGCCATAAAAAGGAAGGAAATACTGATGGTTGAACCTTGAAAACATTCTGCTAAATGAAAGAAGCCAGTCACAAATGACCACACACCATCTGATGTCCAGAAGAGGCAAATCCATAGAGACAAAAAGCAGATCAGTGGTTGCCAGGGGCCATGGCAGTGGGAGAAGGAGGCTTCCTTTTGGAATGATGAAAATGTTCTGGAACTAGATAGTGGTGATTGTTCCACACCTTGTGAATGTAGTAAAAACCACTGAATTGTAGACTTTAAAATAGTTTCAGTGGTGAATTTTATGCTGTATGTATTTCACTGCAATAAAAGAAAAATGTAAGGAAGAAGTCACTCTTGGGTGCCGACCTGCGCTTGCGCACCCTGACCTTGTGCACCTCATCCCATTTCATGCCCTGGGTGTCTCAGCTGCGCACCCTGAACCTGGCCCTGGTGTCCACAGCCTTCTCCAGGAAAGAGAGAATTCTGCATTTGCTCTGTCGCTTCTGTGCCCACCACCCCCCCCGAGAATCCTTCCTTGGGCAGTCCAGTTCACGGGCTGATACAGAATAAAAACATTTGGTAAAAAGAGGCAGAGATAGGGAATTAGGAGCAGGAATTGCTTGGGAACAGCCAAGAAATACTTACTGGAGAGAAGACAAACTATGGGAAAGAACACGGAGAGGGGGAGGAAAGAGAACTGCCAGGCTCGGTTTTGTTTTTGTTTTTAAATTTTTTTGAAAGATTTTATTTATTTATTTGACAGAGAGAGACAGAGTGAGAGAGGGAACACAAGCAGGGGGACTGGGAGAGGGAGAAGCAGGCTTCCCGCCAAGCAGGAGCCCAATGCAAGGCTCAATCCCAGGACCCTGGGATCATGACCTGAGCCGAAGGCAGACGCTTAACGACTGAGCCACCCAGGCGCCCCATGTTTTTAATTTTTTTTAAAGATTTATTTATTTGGGGCGCCTGGGTGGCTCAGTCGTTAAGCGTCTGCCTTCGGCTCGGGTCATGGTCCCAGGGTCCTGGGATCGAGCCCCGCGTCGGGCTCCCTGCTCCGCGGGAAGCCTGCTTCTCCCTCTCCCACTCCCCCTGCTTGTGTTCTCTCTCTCGCTGTCTCTCTCTGTCAAATAAATAAATAAAACCTTTAAAAAAAAAAAGAATACCTGAAGATTAAAAAAAATAATAAAGATTTATTTATTTATTTGACACAGAGAGAGAGAGATCACAATCACAAGCAGGGGGAGCGGCAGGCAGAGGGAGAAGCCAACACGGGGCTTGACCCCAGGACCCAGAGATCATGACCTGAGCCGAAGACAGACCCTTAACTGACTGAGCCACCCAGGCACCCCAAGATTCCCCAAAAGTTAACATTTTACCATGTTTGCTTTATCAATGTCTTATCCCACTATATAAACACATGATACAGATATAGATATCTGGCACATACATACATATATACATATACATGTGGGAGGCATGTTTGGGTGTGCACAAATATACATATATGTGTATTCTTTTTCTCTGAATTATTTGTTTTTTTTAAAAGATTTTATTTTGGGGGTGCCTGAGTGGCTCAGTTGGTTAAACATCCAACCCTTGATTTCAGCTCAGGTCATGATCTTAGGGTCATGAGATCAAGCCTCACATTGGCTCCTCTCTGAGCATAGAGCCTGCTTAAGATTCACTCCCTCTCTCTCTGCCCCTTCCCACCCCCTTGCATGCACTCTCAAAGAAAGAGGGGCACCTGGGTGGCTCAGTCAGTTAAGTGGCTGCCTTCAGCTCAGCTCATGATCTCGGAGTCCTGGGATCAAACCCCGCTTCAGGCTCCCGCTCAGTGGCAAGTCTGCTTCTCCCTCTCCCTCTGTGATCTCTTTCACTCTCACTCTCTCTCAAATAAATCAATAAAAGTCTTTTTTAAAATGTTTTAAAAAACAAAAATAAGAAAGAAAGATTTTATTTTATTTTATTTTATTTTAAGATTTTTATTTATTTGGCGGGGCGAGGGGTAGAGGGAGAAGGGAAGGGAGAGAGAGAATCCCAAGCAGACTCCTCACTGAGCATAGAGCCTGACACGGGGCTCAATCCCACGACCCTAAGATCATGACCTGCACCGAAACCAAGAGTCGTATGCTTAAAAAAATGAGTCACTCAGGCCCCCCTAAAATTTTATTTTTTAAGCAAACTCTTAAACTTACAACCCCAAGATCAAGAGTCACATCCTCTACTGACTGAGGCAGCCAGGTGCCCCTTCTCTGAGCTATTTGAATGTCAGGTTTACTGACATATACTTTACATATGATAAACGTATCCCTTCTAAGTGTAGGGTTTGCTAAATCTTGAAAATACAGTGGGAGGGCGAGGGATAGAGAAAATATTGAGCAAACTCTGTGCTGAGCACAGAGCCCTATTCGGGGCTCAATCTCACGACCCCGAGATTATGACCTGAGTCAAAACCAAGTCTGGCGCTTAACTGACTGAACCACCCAGGCGCCCCTGTCTGGCTAGAGGTTTAACAATTTCCTTGACATTTTCAAAGAGCCAGTTTATGGTTTCATTTATTTTTCTCTATTGTTTTTCTGCTTCCTATTCACTGATTTCTACTCTTTACGATTTCCTTCTTTCTGCTTACTTTGATTTTATTTTTCTATTTTTAATTATGTTAGTCATCATACAGTACATCATTAGTTTTTGATGTAGTGTTCCATGATTCATTGTTTGCATATAACACCCAGGGCTCCATGCTTTGATTTAAATTTGCTCTGCTCTGTCTAGTTTCTTAAGATCAAAACTGAGATCATTGATTTTGGAACTTTCTTCTTTTCGCATATATTCATTGTTAATACTATAACTTTCCCTCTGTTATGCTGCTTTAGCTGCATCACACACTTTGCTATGTTATGTTTTCGCTGTCATTCAGTTCAAAATATTTTCTGATTTTCTTTGTGCTTTCTTTCCACATATTATTTGCTGGTGCATACAGGTATATTAAAAGATAAAACAAAATCCATAGATGAGAATGATACATAACAACCTCCAGATGGGGCTTATCCCTGGGAGTGAGGGACAGATGGAAATGGGGTGGAAAGAGTGGTAGATATTAACAATGCTCACCAACATTTCCGTTCTCTTCATCTTCAGAGCACATGAGATGATCACACTTCACTGACCCTTTGAAGTTGTATTTGCTCTAGGCAATGAAACGTGAGCAGAAGTGACATATGCCACTTCCAAATGGAAACATCTGAGAGCGAATGTGTGAGTCTTCGTGCTCCCTTCCCTGCATGGTGAGCCCTGAAGTCTCGTGTTGAGATCACAGCATCATAAAATGAGGGAGCAGCCATCAGCCTGGGGTCCTGGGAGACTACAATAAATACAGCTCTCTCCAGTCAATCCTCACTGGATATAGAGAATGAGAGAAAAACAGACCTTTGTTATTTAAAGCTACTGAGGTTTGGGGATTGTTTGCATAACCTAGCCTTTCCTGACTAATAAGGGAGCTTTGACTGGGTAGTTGGGACATGAGTGTTTGTCAGGTAATTTTCTATGATTCCTGTACATTTTAAATATGTAGTTTTTTTTCAAGGAAAGCAATATTAGAGGAGGAGAGGAGGTAGAAGAGGAGGAGGAGGCGACTGGGGTGTTGGGCTCCTTTGTTCTACCCCACAAGGTGTTTCTCCATTTAGACTTTGGGTCTGGGCAGGTCAAGGGAGAGGGGCTTGTCGGTTTCTCCAGCCAGATCATCACCTGGGACAGGTGCTCTCCCTCCCCCTACGTCTTCAAACTTGTCACCATCTGGCATGTTCTATATTTATTTACATGTTTATTGTCTCTTACACCATGGAAGTAAAGTCCTTAAGACCAGGGACTTTATTTATAATGCCAGTGCCTAGAACAGTGTCTGGCACCCAGAAGCAACTCAGTAATAAACTCTGTTTATTTAAATGAACAAATCCAGTTTCCACAGGTCATCCCTGCCCAGAGAGGAGGGACTCTGTCTTCTCCCCACTCCACATTCCTTCTCCTTTGCCCTTCCCCCAAAGTGAACACACAATGGAGTCGATGAAAGCATAAGCAGCTCTCTACTCAAGGGCTCAGATATAAATTCCAAAGCCATGGTTCCGTGGAGCGTGTGTCTCTGCTCCTGCATTTGTCTCTGTTTAGGGATGGGATGAGGGCATCGGGGGCTGTGCTCCTTCTGTAGCCATCTTCTTCTTTTTTAAAAAAAGATTTTTATTCATTTATTTGAGAGAGAGAGAGAGAGCATGAGCAGTGGGGAGGGGCAGAGGGAGAGGGAGAAGCAGGCTATCCTCTGAGCAGGGAGCCAGATTCGGGATTAGATCTCAGGACCCTGGGATCATGACCCAAGCCGAAGGCAGACGCCTAACCGAATGAGCCACCCAGGTGCCCTGAAGACGGCTTCTGCTCCATTCCCTGCCCAGGTGGGAGTCTGGTGGAGAATGGCCAGAGAGACGTGGATAGATACACCTCCCCACCAAGGCCTTCCCCACAGCCTCAGGGAGGAGCCTGGAGCTTGGCTTTCTCCAGCAGATGCAGGGAACATGAGCCTCGCTACCAAGGCTGTTGAGGGGGCCTTTGGCAGCCCCTGCCTCACGACTCAGCTGAAGAAGTTCCCTGGCCACTTGGGCATGGAGAGGCTCTGGTTCCACCAGCCCACGCAGAAGCCTGAGCTCGTGTAATTAGACATAATGACACATGGTGGGAGCTTCCAGCATCTCATGCTTTAATGACACACCCACCTCCCAGCCCATCTCAGGGACCAGTGAGGCTCTAATTAAGTCTGGCGTCAGCAGGTGGGAGAGCCAAGGGACGAGGAAGCAAGGAGAGAAACTTGGCCTTGGAGTTCATCATCCTGTGTGCCAAGTCCAGTTAGGCTACTCTTTGACTATCAGGCTCTGGGCAAAGCCAATTCCTTTTCCCAAGCTTTCATTTTCTCATCTGTAAAATGGGGCTATAAATTTACACCACACAGGGCTGTTGTGAGGAGTGTGAGTCCTCTCCAGGGATGCTGCTGGTGGGACTGGGACTGGACTGGGGCTGGACTGGGGCGAGAATGACCTGCGTCTTGGGGAGGGTCTAGGTGCAGAGGAAACCACCACACCTCCAAAGGCCAACTTGACCAAAGCGAAGACATGTACTCTTCTAGTGCATTTGTTCTTCTTTTAAAATAATATCCTGTGAATATTTTCTTTCACTGTATCGCATGGGAAATTTTCATTTTAGACTGATTTTTTACAAATCCCTTAAAAAGCCCTTTTCTGTCTTCTCAGCACTTCAGCATTTGGGGGATTCTTTGCAGATTTTGCTAAATAGGCAACTCCACAAATTGTCCAAATTTGTTGCTTTGCTCAAAATGCATTTCTTTTAATTATATTTTTCGGTTTTGAATTTTTATTAAAACTGTACATGCCCTCCGTTCTGCAAGACTTACAATGGAGCGTCCTATCTAATCTCTTTGCCCTCAATTCCCAGCCACCAGAGACAACCGCTTTCAACAAGACACAGCAGTTTCTTTGTCATTTACTTTTGTGCTCCCAAATAACATGCTCATGCTGTTTTTTTTTAAATTTTATTTAAATTTATTATTTATTGTTGAAAAACTCTTTATTGAATAAAATGTATAAAATATCAATATATATACAAAGGGATTTAATGCATAATATATACAATCATCTTTAAAAAGGCAGGATGCAAATCATTATAATGAGTTCTTTCCATCCCCTTTTATTTCTTTTTTTTTTATACTTTCTGTTTCTTTAAGACTGAGCCAGCCAGGCGCCCCATCCCCTTTTATTTATTGATTTTCAGTTTTAGATTTAATCTGCTGCCTTCCTACTTTAGAAAAGAAGAGTTTCCTTCATGTACAATACCCCCTTTCATGCTTCTCCTGGTAAATCTTCCTTAGATGATCATATCATACTTTTGGATTAGATAAATATTCAGGGTTTATTTTGTAACAACCTAAATGTTATAGACAGCCCAGACACATGGAGTACTATGATTACATTTACTTTCTTTTTTTTTTAATTTTTAAAGATTTTATTTATGTATTTGAGAGAGAGGAGAGAGAGAGAGAGAGAGAGCAAGAGACAGCACGAACAGGGAGGAGAGGGAGAAGCAGGTTCCCTGCGAGCAGGAAGCCCAACATGGGGCCTGATCCCAGGGCCCTGAGATCATGACCTGAGCCAAAGGCAGACGCTTAACCGACTGAGCCACCCAGGCGCCCCTGTGTTTCTGTTTCTCCTGGGATTATTCATCTTCCTTTTGTTTGCTCACTTGTATTCGGGGCCACCCGATTAACCCCAAGCCCTATACCAGCAGATGTGTCATCAGACAACCCTCTGCTTCCTCCTTTTCTTACAGATACACAACAGTAGTCTCCTTTAACACTTTCACAAAGTTGTGCTGCATGGGATTAAAAAATAATTTTAAGATACTTCAAATTGCAGAGAACGTGCAAGAACGGTGTGAAGAACTCCATTTGCCCTGCAATCAGACACCCCATTCACGTTTCACCTGTTGCTGCCGTGATGTCACCTACAGAAAGTGACACAGCCCAGTATCCCGCGTCCTGCCTCTTCAGTTGCTCTGTCCTGCCTCGAGCTTCACACTCGTAATGTTTTAAAGAGAACAGGGCAGTCATTTTGCAGAAGGTTGCTCAATTTGGGTTTATCCGCGTTTCCTGGTAACTATGCCAGGATCGTGCATTTTGGGGACAGGGACATCACAGGAGAGACGCTGTGCTCTCTCCCTGCCCCTCTCAGGTGCCATTCAACATCAGCTTGTTGACACGGTGGTGTTAACTTCAATCAACTCACCATTTGACTGGGTTTCTCCATTGTCAAGGTCTTGTGCTACTTTTGTACAAACGAGCTTCCAGGTGGAGATACTTTAGCACTATGTAAAAATTCCACTCCCTATTTCACGTATGCCCCTAGTTTTAGCGTCCCTCGATGTCACCTACCTGAAATCACCATCATCATCACAGTTGCCAAGAGGTGGTTTTCTTCTTCCCTTATTATTTGGCATTCTACCGTAAGGAAAAGCATTCTCTTCTCATTTATTCATTTGTTTGTTCACAGCAGTGTGGACCCATGGATTCCTAGTTTATCTGATGGACTATGATCCACTGCTCTTTTATTTTGGTATTTGAATTACACCAGGTTTGGCCAGAAGAAGCCCCTGCCGCTCTTGTGTCCTTTTGACACGTCCCTTCATTCTCTGGGCACGCCTTCACTTTGTGACACCAGGCTCATCTCGTACTTTCTCTGGCCCCGCCTGGGAGCCAGCCATTCCTCCATAGAGCTTGGTATCTGTCTAGGGGGAGGACGATATCTTGAAAATAAGATCTCGGTGCTGGGTGTGCTTGTTGCTACCAGTGTGTTGCTGCTCCCAGACCTTCTTGATGAGCAGAGCTGGAGAAAACACACACACACACACATGCACAACACACTTTAAACCACACATTCTCGCTGACAGCTCCAATTCCAGCCCGGCACCATGGGGTTCTTCAGTGTCCTCCTTTCGGAATCCATGCCTCCCTTGTCAGTGAGAAATCTGCCTCCTTTAATCCACGGTGGATGATGCAACTGCTCCATCCCCTGCATACTGTCCTCTGTCCTCTGACCCCCCAGGCTGTGGTCGCACCCAACTTTAACTCTGGCCTCACGAGGGCGACCACATCGCCCCACCGGCACCTGCCTGGTGACCTTCAGCTGCATGAACTGAGAAAGGAAGGCAGGCAAGGGGAAGAAAGGAAAGAGGGGAGAGTGGGGGAGGCGGGGAGAATGGAAAGCAAGAGAAAATAGGCCGACAGGCATGGGATGGTTTTTATAGCTTTAGAAGATGTCTGGGATTTTCAGGAATGCTCCCATTGTCTCTACCCCACCTCCCTGATGTAGCCACTGGAGGGAACTGGAATGAAGACTCTGGGGAGAGTGGGCTGCACCCCAGTCTGAGCTGCAGATCCCAGAGGTGGAGGAGTCTGAGGGCCCCCGACCCTGTCTTCCCTGGGTCCTTCCAAGGCCTTGCCGATTCATCTCCTGCATATTGTTAAAGACTTTACAAATTTAAAGAAATTTTTTTTAAGTCGGAGTGAATATGGTTAGCTCCATGAGTTGGTGATAGGGCAAACTGGTTCTCTGCTTAACTTAGTTATGGTGAGGACTGGGGGGTAAAGGTGGTCACTACTCACAGACTCTCGGGTCCCCTCCTCCTCTACCCCCAGTACTTCTGCTCAGCTGTGTTTGAACTACTGGGCCTCACCGTGACCTTCTCAGATGTAGAAAGAAAATTGAGCCTGGATGCAAGCCCAGCTGGGCCTCCAGCTTGCTGGGTGACCCTGGGCAGGCCCCCCTGCCTTCCCTGGGCTTCAGCTTCCCCTTGGGGAAAGGAGACGTTGGCTTCTAAGTTCTGTGCACCTCTGCCTTAGGCGGGGGCACCCACAGCTGGGGACCGGTGGAGTCCTCTTTGGCCACCAGCTCCCAAGGCCAGGGAGAGAGGAGCCAAGCTCCCTTCCTCTGCCAGAGGAATAGTTCGGCTGGCTGGGCCTGGGCCTGTAGCCAAGGGGAAACACAGACAATATGCTGGAGTCACCATGACCGCCTGGGACAATGGTTGTGCAATTTCCGCCCCCAGGCCTGCAAATAAGACTGTGGCCTCTGGACTTTGAGCTCCAGGCAGCCCTCTCCCCTCCCCCAGGGCCCAGGCCTTCCAGCTTAGGGGACAAGGCTGGGGGGAGTGGACAGGGTACTTTCTTAGTCCCAAGGGCAGCCAGGTGGCTCTGGGTTCTGTGAGGAGGGTCTCACCAAGAGGGGTCAGCACGCAAGCCGTGGGAGCCGGTGGAGGAGGCCGGCCAGGGGAGGCTCTGTGTGAAGGCCCGTGTGCCTGTGCGTGTGAGTGGATAGCGGCGTGAGTGAGCCGGGCGGTCGGCCCCACAGTCCCGGTCACTGGGGGAGTGATACTGGAGGGTTGTCTGGATGCTGCTCCGAGCCCGTGGAGGCGCATGGGAGTCCAGGTGTTCCGGGGCACCTTGGTGAGCTGCTGTGTGTTAGCCGTTCGCCTGCGTGCACGTCGTGGGACAGGGTGCGGATGGCATATATGTGAGATTATGCACATGGGTGGGATTCCGTGGGGCCACGTGTGGGTTGCGCGGCTCTGAGTGTGTCCTGATGAGTGTGCATGTGAGTATAAACCCATGTATGTGGGCACATTGGGGGTTGCTCGTGTCTGCCCGCTGTGGGTACAAATGAGTGCATGTGCTTATGTACGTGTGAGCCCCCGTTGCTGAGCCTGTGGTCTCCGTGGTGGTGCGGTGGTTTGTAGACACGTGTGGCCTCTGGTACGGGTGAGTGCACTTGAAGTATGGATGCTCATGCAAGTGCTGGTGTAGGACACGTGTCCCTGGGGACCTGGTCCAGCTCATCACGTGCTTCGCCCCATCGTGCCGCACAAACCTGCCAAGGACTCTGCATGCTTCCAGTAAGTCTGCACTCTGAGCCCCTGTTTCCCCACCTGTACCATGGAGGGTGAGGTTGGACGGGAGGAGTTATCAGCTTCCTCCTACCTTTGTGGGGGCTTGTGTAAGCACCCCTAAAGTACATGTATAATATGAGGGAATTGAGAGACCAGAAATCCTGGGATTTACCTTGGCCCCTAGGTGAGTAGGGGAAGTAATAGGGGAAGCCAGGAACGCAGAGCCTGGGATGGGGTACACCCAGGAAGGGCCTATGGGACCTGTTGGAGCCTCCCATCTGACCAGGCCCTGCTGTGGCCTGGAGGCAGGGGGCTGCCTGGAGTGACCTCGACCCAGGGCTCTGGAATGGGAGAAGGGACTAGGGAGATCATGGCCAGCGGACCTCTGGGAGCAGCCCTCAACAGGTCAGGGGCACTGGTTGGGAGGCAGGACGACACCTCTCTACTCGACCAAAGGAATCTGTCCTGGTTTCTTTGCTCCTTATCAAGTGGAGCCCTGGGTGGCTGTGCAGTCATGGAGGAGCCTTCATTCCCCTCGGGGCTGGTTTGAAAATTCAAGGCTTTGGCCCGAGTCCCAGGGATGATCCTGAAGCTGGAGGAAAAGATACACTTTCTGAATGCTGCGGGGGGTGGGGGGCAGCATGGGGTGCTCACCGCCTTCCTCTTTATGCCAACTCCTAGCAGTTCCTTCCAGCTGCGGCTCAGACAAGCCTTTGTGCAGCATAGTAATGAGACAGCATGGAAGCTTCATGGTACACTCCATCTTTGCTGCAAAGGGCAGTGTTAGCACTAGAAAGTTCTGTTCGCGGGGAGCAGGTTCACTGCAAAGAGCTCGAAGGAGGGGTGCCTGGGTGGCTCAGTCGGTTACGTGGCTGCCTTCGGCTCAGGCCATGATCCCCGGATCCTGGGATCGAGCCCCGCATCGGGCTCCCTGCTCAGCGGGGAGCCTGCTTCTCCCTCTCCCTCTGCCCTGCTCGTGCTCTCTCTCTCTTAGTCTCTCTCTCTCTCTCTCAAATAAACAAATAAAATCTTTTTTAAAAAAAGTGGGGCACCTGGGTGGCACAGATGGTTAAGCATGTGCCTTTGGCTCCTGGGATCGAGCCCCACATCGGGCTCGCTGCTGAGCAGGGAGTCTGCTTCTCGCTCTCCCTCTGCCTACTGCTTCCTCTGCTTGTACACGCTCTCTCTCAAAAATAAATGGAATCTTAAAAAAAAAAAAAAAAAAGAGAGAGCTCGAAGGTGCTAGAGCCCCGTCCAGCCCTGGTGTGATGTGCCCACAGGGCTTGGATTCGGACCCCAACCACCCAGGGCAAGGACTCTGGGTTTGGAGAAGAGGGAGGAGATTCCAGGGAAAGGAAAGTCCTAGATGTCTCCTGCAAAAGTCAGGGCCAGTGTGAGCAGCAGAAAGCACTCTAGGTATTTCGAACAGAGGACGTTTAATATGGGGGATTGGTCACACGGGAGAGGAAAGGGCTGAAAAGCCAAACAGCAGATGGTAAGACAGTCTAGTTAGGGCATAGCTACTACCACTCCAGGCTCGAGCGACCCACGGAGGCGGTGACGATTCTGCCTGGGGGTGGCTGAATCACAGCCGGAGCCACTGCGGGGCTGGACCACCGAGGAACGGGCAGCTCCGTAGGAGCGAAGACAAGAAGACAGTAGTCAGTGCTGGAAAAATGACACCCTGTCCCCACTAAGCAGAGGGAGAGGGGGAGAAATAGCCTGGCTTCTCCCACCCCCCAGTCCCCTCCCAGCACTTCCCATTGGCCCAGCCCAGCGAGAAGCCAGTTGGCAAAGGAGCCTGGGAAGAGCGGTTTGCGGGAGCTGGGCAGCCGCACATGCAAGCAAATGGGCAATGGCCCGCACTTCCCCATGTCGCACTCTGCAGGTGCTGAGAACTCGGGAAAAGCAAAGAAAGACTTGGCACCGTCCCCGGGACTGTGGATATGATGACGTTTTGATAAGAGTTGAATGGACTGCACATACACACACACCTTTCCCGGTGCCACATGCCCCCTGAGTGTGGCTTCATGCCGTCCGCACTGCAGCTCAGCGAACTCAGGACAAGGCCCTTGTGCTGTAGTCGAGGAAACCGAGGCTTTCGGAAGGGAAGTGTCTTCTCTCAGGCCCCACAGCTGGAAAACGGCAGAACCAGGGCTCACACCCCCTCAGTGTGACTCCAGGGACCCTGGGCCTGGGAGACAAGTGGGAAGTCTGCTGTTAGGCCCTACTGTTGGGAGCAGATGCTGATTATCAGTCTGGGTTGGAGGCACTGGGTAAAAATTCTCTGAAGCCGAGAGGCCTTGGACGGGTTGAGGCCGGCTGGGGAGAGAGCCGCGGTTGGCAGACTGGGGAAGAGAGTGTGGTGGTAAAGAGCAGGACTTGGGGGCCCAACAGGCTGGGTCAAATCTGCTCTGCCACATACCAGGGGTGCGACTGGACCTCCGTGCCTCAGTTTCGCATCTGTAAAATGGGCATAATAGTGAGAGTAGTCCCTGCTTCACAGGGCTGTGTGAGAACTGAAAGTTGGATAAGTGTTTGCTACTATTACTTGTTATTCTTATTTCTGTTTTATAGGTGAGGAATTGAAGCTCTGAGAGGTAGAGCAGATAAACGAAGATGGGACCACTAGGAAGCAGAATATGACCGAGTCTGTGCCGACTCTGTGGCACTCACTCCCACCCTTTCCTTCTCTGTCTGCCCCCCGCAAGACTCCTTCTTTAACTCTGTGACCCACACAACCCACCCCTGCTGTGATTTGGAGTTGCCCTTCTCCTTGCATGTCCCCTCTGATAAGTCACCTCCTCCTGTCGGCCTCCAGGCTTGGGGATGCCGCCAGCTTCCTGCTGTTGCTGATCTCTGGGTTGCAGCCTCATCCCCCACGGGGTTTCTCAGCTCTTCTAATCCTTCTAGCCAGCCCCTGGATTAACTTCCCTCCCTTAGAAACCTAGTGTTTCAGTGTTCCTGCCGAGACCCCGCCTGGTCCAATAGTCCCCGTTTGTTGTGGGATTCCTTGGACCAGGAGCTCTTCCCTGAGTTAATGTACAGGTTAGGAACCCTCACCCTACTTGACAGAAGCAGAAGTAGGGCCTCTGGAGAGAAGCCATTCGCCTGCAGTCCCGCAGTTAGCAAGCGGCAGGGCTGGGGCTCCCAGTCGGGAGGTGGAAATCCAGAGCTGGTGCCTCCCCGCCCGCCGCCTCGCCTGCCGTTGGCCATCCTAACTGCCAGGTGACCGCCCCGATGGTGGCCTCCGGGACCTCTCCATCTGGCCGCTCAGAGACCCGCCTGAGCCTGGCATCTCGGCACGTTCTCTCCAGTGGAAGCCCCCAGTGTCTGCCGAGGGGCCAGCACGTCCTGTGGCCTCGCAGCTCTCTTCCTCCTCCCTCCTGCGCCTCTTCCTGCCAGGCTCTCCCCGGCTCCCTGCCACGCCTGGCGCAACGCTCCCTGCCAGGGCCCTCGATGACTCACCCACACAGAGCTCTCACTTCCTCCTTCGTGTCGGAGGAGGCTCTTGACCTGCTGCAGCTGCAGAAAGAGCCGCGGGCGCTGCTGAGGGCTCCGGGCCCAGACCTGAGGGGCTGGAGTGCTGTCCCTCTGGAGCACGGGGCGGCAGGAGGGCTCCTGGGGCTCCCTGCCAGACGCCGGCCTGCGCCGGACTCTCTCCAGATGGCCAGTCATCTACACAGGCTGGCATACCGGGAGATCGGCCTCGAATTTTTAAGCTGGAATTGTGCCTCTCATACTTACTGATGGCATTGGAGGGACCCATCTCCATTCATTCATTCATTCATTCATTCATTCATTCATTCATTTGTGCATGGGTGCATTCATGCCTTCTTCCCTTCATTCCCTCATTTAACAGATTTGTTAAAATCTGTCCCGGCCTCCTATGTACCAAGTAGTCCCCAGTGGACCAAGAAACCAGGTTCATTCCCTGCCCCTGAAGAGCTCCCAGTTGAGGGGGTGGGAAGTGGGGTTGAGGGGTGGATCTGTAAACAGAAAACCCTAGTAGGATTAAAGAAAACCCAACACAGTAGGGAAGCCTTGGAGATACTTCTGAGATCTCTTCACACAGTTTACCGCTATGTGTACACAGAAATGCCTCCTCATTACAACCTGGTTTCTCTCTCCCTTTAGAGCACTTTATAGCTCCCAGCTGCTCCAGGGAGTGGGCAAGGGCAAGGCTAAAAATTAAGCTTCCCTAAGCCTCCTCGGGGCAGGTGTATTGTACAGCCCCCTAGTCTAAAAGGATGGCACCTGGTTAAATGACCATGCTGTGGAGTCAGACCTGGGTTACACTCCCAGTCATTTTCTGACCACGGGACCTTAAGGAAGTTGGTCATCTCTGAGCCAAACGAAGCTACTGATGACCTCAACATCATGTTTTTGCAAGAATTCAATGAGATCCTCCATGCAGAGCACCTGCACTCTAACACTGAAGTGCTCGGTAAAGGCCCGCTGTCTCAGTGAATACTACTGTTTACCAGGAGGTTCTGTGGGTTCCTGATCCTGCCCGTGTATACATGGTGTGTGCACGTGTCTATCCAGGGGGTGGTCAGGGAAGGCTTCCCAGAAGAGGTGACACTGGCGTTGTGTCTTAGAGGAGAAAGTGGGGGGAAAGTATTCCAGGGAAAGGGAAAGGCCCGATGCGGTCAGGGTGTGGGGAGTACTTTGGGGCAGGCGAAGGGACCAGGCCAAGAGTGGGCCTCAATGCTGCGGCCTGACTGAGGCTGACTGTTGGGTCTGGGTGGGCGGGGGCTGCCCCAGCTTGGTATCTGAGATGCCGGCAGCTCTCACACCTCTGCCCCCTCCCGTTTCTGGGCCTCCACTTCCTTCCCCTGCACAGACCACAGAGGCGTTTCAGAGGAAGCTGCTACTTATTTTAGCAGTGATCCCTGGACACCCCCACCCACAGTGCCCCTGCCCCTCTGGGCCCCTGAAAAGGCATCAGGCCATTTTTCTGAGTCACCGCCCAAAGCACTTATGGGTGAGGGCCAGGTCCTGCCCCCCTTCCCTGCAGCAAACTGAGCCCAGTCTCAATGCTGGAAGACATGGGTTCAAGCCCAGCTCTGACGCTAACTTACTGGATGACGCCCCAGTCCCTTCACCTTCCAAGCCCTGCGTCCCCACTGGGGCTCTGGGACCAGCCACTGGGCAGGCCCCGCCCTCTGGGCAGAAAGTGGGGTGGGGATGGATGTGTTGCCACACTCCCCTGTTGTCCAGCTGGAAGAACCAGAGACAGAGTCTCGGGCAGATCGAGTTGGGGGTGGGGGGCAGAAGCTTCCACTTTGTAGGTCTGTCTTTAAGAAAAACAGAATCACAAGTACAGATTTACTTATGAAAGTAATTTTCTATTTAGAAAGGACCTACCTGTGCAAGTGAGGAGCCCTGAAACTTTTTTTTTTTTTTTGGCGTCCTACAAATCTGCTTTTGGAGAGGGTCTCCCAAATCCTCAGGAGACAGTGGGGAAACTGAGGCAAAGAGAGAGGCTGTCACTGGCTCTACCCGGTCACACAGCTGGGGACTGGAAGGCTAGGATTTGAACCCAGATTTGTCAGAAATCAATGCCCACATTTTACCCCCTACCCTCGCTAGCCCCCCATAAGCCCCTCATAGCCCCACTGGGGTGAGGAGGGCATGAAGGAGGAAGGGAGAGAGACTGAGAGCCAGGGCAGGGCAGTTCTGGTGACAGCACAGGACTGTGGCCAAACAGACTCACCTGAGTCCCAGCTCCTCCCCTTTCTAGCTGTGTGACCCCTCTGGAGCCTCAGTGTCCTCATCTGTAAAATGGGGTGATGGAGAGCAGTGGTGGGCTCCCTGCAGCAGCTGGCATGTGACGGTTCTATTTCTGCCTTCACCTGGATCTTCTAAGTCGCCCTGACCCACACTGATAAGGCTAACCCTCGTCTAGCGCTTACCTGGTGCCGGGCATGGCTCTAAGTACAACTACTGAAACGTTAAATTTCTAATCCTCACAACAACGTGATGAGGTAGGTGCTCCCGTGTTCCAGATGAGGAAACGGAGGCCCTGCATCCATGCCAGGCTCTGGGCTGGGCATCGGAGATGCAGCTGTGACCCGGGGATGGTCTTTGGTCCTGAGGATCCCAAAGCTGGTGGCCTCAGAGGAGTCAGCACCTTCAGAACCCCAGAAGGATGCCGGGAAGTGTAACATTTGGGGTCTGCAGGAAATCTCAAGGGAGCAGAAGGGAAGGAGCCATTCTTTTTGACCAGAGGCTTCGTGTAGGATGTGGCACTTGGAGCAGAGCCCTATGGATTCCTAAAGGAATTTTCCAAGTTGATCAGAGTGGAGGGGCGTTCCAGGCAGAGGGAACAGCACACGTGCAAAGTCAAGAGGCAGAAGAATGCTTGTGGGGAAGAGGGAGGAACCAGGAGTTAGTAGATTTGGGGGAGTCTGTGGGCCGGGAGTAGTACAGAGGAAGCTGAAGAATTAGCTCCCTGGTTTCTGTCTTCCTTCTTGGGTGCCAACCCGTGAGCAGCGGCTTCAGTCCTGTGGGAGAAGTGTCTGTGAGGGGCAGGCCTGCTTGCGTGCAGGACAAGTGAAGGACGCAGAACCTCAGTCAGAGGCAGTCCCTGACATCAGTCTTTGGGGTGGGAAGCCCATGGCAAGGCCCCAGCATGACCCTTTGCTGCCTCCCCTCCTGCTCTTCTAGCTTTGACAGTTCAGAAGCCTTCCCCAGGGAGGTGAAGCAGGGGAAGATGTGGGCCGTAGGGTCGCCCCACTGACCAGCTTCTCGCCTCCTCAACTGATCGACCCCCTGTCCACCCTTCTGTCCATCCATGAGTCCATACCCGCAATGCTTACCTGGAGCAGTACTGTTCATGCATGGCCCATGTCCCCTCAGTTCACCCCTGAGGTCCCCTGCTCTGCAGTGACTGTCCTGGCTGCAGGGGGGGGAACACCCCCGGTCCCCCCCCAGCCCCCACGTCTCCACGTCCCTGCCTGGAACTTTCTCTGGTACCACAGAAGCCAATTTCCCACAGGGCACCCAGAAACGCCAGGGCTGGAATGTCCGCAAGGGCAGCCCTCACCCACTGATGGATGGTGGACAGTGACCAAACACTCCAGCTTGCCAGTCACTGTGGAGGGCGACTCTAGGCACATTGCACACTGTGGCTCAGTGGATCCCCGGTGGGACTGAGGCCCAGGCGCCCAGCAAGTAATCCTCTCATGGGTACCCCTTATTGGATTTTCTCCCCTCCCTGTCATACCTTCCCAGTCCCTCACCCCTACTTCCCTAGATTATTGCCTCCCAGAGAAGCCACCTGCTCCCATCACCCTTCCCATGTCCCCTCCCATTCACCTGTTCATGCATTTATCCAGACGGCAAATATTCATGGTACCCACTCTACTGGCCCCTTGCTAGATGAGGGGGACACAGCCTTGCCCTCAAGAGCCCATTAACGTGTGTAGATGGATGCGGGCTCCTGGGGGGGGGCACTATTGAGCCCTCAGCCTCCATCGGGAGGGCTGGGGCAAGAGGAGGTAAGTGCTGGGTTAAGCCACTTCCTCATCCAGTCGTGGTTCCCCACCCTTGGCTCTCTCCTGTGCGTAACTTTCCAAGGAAGCTTCTAGCAGCCTGTGTTGTGTCCAGCAGGAAGGAAGGAAGAACAATAGTTAACACTTGTGCTCACTTCACTTGAGCTGCTTTACACATATTAAGCCCATTCATCTTCCCAGCAGCCCTAGGAGGGACTGATACTCTTAATACAAACTCCATTTTACAGATGGGGAAAGTGAGGTACCAAGAGTCTCACCCAAAGTGGTATAGGTAATAAGAAGCAGAGCTGAGATTTTGGTCCAGGCAGTCTGACTTCAGAGTCTGTGGTTTAGCTTCTGTGCTTTGCTGTTTGCAGAAGGAGGGAAGGCGTGAGGGCAGTGGGTTTGATGCAGAAGAAAGGAGTCAAATGCACACGAGGGTCTGGGCAGAGAAGGCAGATCAGCACAAAAAAGAGAAAAAAAAAGCCCGGAAACATACTTCCACGCTAGTATGCTCTAGCATGCACAAATCCACGAATGCCATGTGCACACAAAGGCAAGCCTACGCAAAAATGTGCGTTTAGCTGATTACATACGCATCCATGTAAGTGTGAACATACGTGCCTGCCCTACACACTCAGAGATTTGCGTGCATCTGGACATGCCAAGGCCACCACACATACACACACGTTTGCATGTGTGAGCAGGCGTTGACACGCATGCGTGTTCACAGACAGATGCACACGCACGCACGGTACATGGTCATTTGCACCCATGCACGTGCCCTTACACACATGGGCCCACACAAATACAAATTCTTTGCTTAAAGAAAACTTGTGACTGTATTAAAAATGTAGGACACATTGGCCAAATAATTAAAGCAAGGAGCGAGGCAGTGGGACTTCTCGCCGCTCTCTCGGGGCCGCCTGTGCTGGGCTGTGCTCAGCGTGGCTTCGTCCTATATATTTGAGGAAGAGGCACTTTATTACAGTAATTTATCACCCCCATAAATGTGGCTCCTCTGTAACGCGGAATAATTTGGGAAGAAATATGTTTTAAAAATTAAAAATGCAGTCGGCATGCGCCCCGGCCGGTCTGCAGGGACACATTGCCGCACCTCCAGTAACTGCCCGTGTAGCTCTAATACCTACAACTTCCATTATTTAAAGTGTGATTATATTTTTCCTGCTTGGAGCTTTGTCAGCTATAAATAAAAGATAAGGGTGAATAGTTGCGGGGCCTAGTAAGCACTTCCATTATTGGTACTTAAGGGGGCTTGGGGATGGAGGCAACGGGCAGGGTGTGGGGAAGGAAGGGAGGCCATTTGGGGGGTATGGACTGGACCTGGAAGCCGAGCCGTGGGCATGGGTGGGCCAGGTCCTTTCCCTGGTGGAGTTTTCCACTGGATCCAGAGCGACATGACCCCACGAACCTGGGTTCTCTTGTCCGCCGCCGACCACAGTGAGAGCCACCCACGGAGGTTGCTGCCTGGGGTGGCTCCCTGCATTCCGACCCCCTCCCGTCTCCCCAGGGACTCCGCAGTCATGGGACACCAGGGGAGAAGGGGCCTAAAAGAGAAAGGGATCCATCCGCTTTAAGATGTTTGGTTTCTCACAGCCAAGAGTTGTTACTTTGAAGCGAGTCCAAACTGTGGCTGCCTGAGAAAGGCTTCACAAGGGAGTGTGTGTGTGTTGGGGGGAGGGAGGTGCCTTTATTAGCCAAAACAGGTCCTTGGCTTTCTGAGCCAGAGAGCTATTCTAATTAAGCAGAGAGTAACTGGGAAGGAAAGGTTACTCCTAACAACGATCAGATCAATCAGATCGGAAAACAAATGTGTTTGCTTTGTCACAAGGAGAAAAGGAGCGAGGCAAAGCTGAATGAAAAAGAAAACTAGAAATTGTTTCTTTGCCCCGTCTCCCCTGTCTTGCGTGTTTCTCTAAAGTTTTTTTTCACGTCCTTGAGCCTTGGTTTGCTCATCTGTAAATCAGAGATGACAGTGCCCATTTCCAGGGTTATCGGGGCAATTAAATAAGATAAGATCTGTACAGCGTTGGGACTGGCTGTCGCCATCCCCCATCCCCCAGGTATTCAATAACGTTGATGAAATCAAGCCAGACAGAGATGCGGCGATCACGCTCCTTGGTATTTACCCAGGCGAATTGAAAACTTAGGTCCACACAAAAGTTTATAGCAGCTTTGTTCATGATTGTCCAAACTTGGAAGCAACCAAGATGTCCTCCGGGAGAGGAATGGATGCACGAACTGTGATATAACCAGACAGTGCACTGTTATTCAGTGATAAAAAGAAATGAGCTATGGGAATGGGAAGTTAATGTTTAATGGGTGCGGAGTTTCAGTTTGGGAGAGTCAAGCAGGTCTAGAGATGAGTGGCAGCGTTGGTTGCCCAACAATGTAAATGTACTTAAGACCACCGAACTGTATGCTTAACCACACTTAAAATGGAAACTTTTTATATTATTTATATTTTACCATAAAAAAAAAAAAAGAAATGAGCTATCAGGCTACGAAAAGACATGGAGGAATCTTAAATGCATATTGCTATATGAAAGAAGCCAGGCTGAAAAGGCTGCATACAGTATGATTCCAGCTGTATGATGTTCTGGAAAAGGCAAAACGGTGGAGACAGTAAAAAAGATCAGTGGTTGCCCAGGGTTTGGGGTGGGGAGGAGAGGGAGGGTTGACCAGACTCAGCTCAGAGGATTTTGAAGCCATACTGCATGATTCTGTAATGGTGAATGCATGTCATTACACATTTGCCAAAACCCATAGAATGCACATCACACAGAGTGAGTCCTAACGTAGTGAACTCTGGACTTCATCTGACAATAATAGTGCATCAATACGGGCTCATCGAGTGTAGCAAATGTACCACAGTGACAAGATGTTAATAATAGGGTAATGAGTGGGGGATTATATGAGAACTCTGTACTTTCTGCTCCTTTTTAAACCCACAACTGCTCTGAAAATCCAGGTCTAAAAATTTCAAATTCAAGTAAAAAATAAAAACTTAGGATTAAAATTGAAGCTCTAAAAATTAATTTAAAAAATTGGATGGAAGTCAACACTGGCCTTTCCTTCGCACTTGACACCACAGAGAGCAGGCTGGAAGCCTCTTAGCAATCATTCCACCCATTGATTTCCAAACGCTTTGTTTCTTTTTCCAAGCAAAAATGTATGGGGCCCCCCAGGACACTTCAATACACTTCCAAAGCTCACACTATGACCAGGGCAAACCGGATGGGACCAGCAAACAGGTTTGGACCGGCTCAGGCTACATCCTGCCCTCCGGGGCTCCCTGATCATACCTGTCCACCGCTCCCCAGGTCGGCCTGCATTAGCCAGGCTGGATCAGCGGAATTTGTCTGAGCTACAGAGAATGAAGCCGCTGATTCAGACCTTTTGGAGCTGGTCCTAGCTGGTTGCATTTGTCCTAAACCAGCTCAGACCACTTGCAATTGGCTGAAATTAGCCCCAAACCTAGAGTCAAGGAGTCTGCCCCCACATGGAGCCCCAAAGGGCAGAGAAGCTGAGATTCCACTTGGAGTGATCAAACAGGGAGTCTGGGCATAGCTCAAGTTGGAACAGACCAGTTGGGACTGATGAGCACATTGCTGCTGAGGCTAGAGAGAGAGCCTCCTCACCTCCTGCCTCTAGCCCTGGAGGACCTCCCTGGGTACCTGGCTTGGAGGAACAGAGGCCGTTTGGGTTGGGCTGGGGAGAGGCTCAGGCAGGCGAGAGGAGGAGTCTCTTCTGAGAAGTTGGGGGGAGAGGGGGTGTGGTGGGGCCCAAGGGAGGGTTTTGTAAAGAAGCAGGACCCTGGAGCCTGTCAGCGAGCTAATGGGCATTGACGTGCAGGGAGAGAGGGGAAAGGGACATAAAGAAGGGTTCAAGTCCTTGAAAAGGTGAGAAACAGCAGGACCCAGGGCACAAGAGGCAAGATCAGCCTCTGAGAGGAGAAGGGTCGCCGCCTTTGGGTGTCAGGAGGGAGGCTGCGAAGACCAAGGCAGATCCCATAGGTCCACAGGGTTAGGGGAGACTAGGTAGGCAGTCACGTCTCTTGAAGCCTGTTCTTCCAATGACATTTAGGGCAAGGTCACCTACTGAGAGCGAGGAGGGTGGCAAGGGGGTGGCGAGTTTGAAAAGAGAGAAGATAGAGCACGGTCACCCCAGAGAAGTGAAACACAGAGGGCTCCATGGGGCAGCTTGAAGGGCCCATTGGAGGTCCATGGTCATGAATTTAGAGTGAAATCTGGCAGCTCAGTCGTGTGGTTTTCTCCTGCAATACCGGCGTGCCATGGCCCGGGTCTCCAGAGTCACCAGTGGAATACGATTATGTGATGGTTCGGTTGAATGATACAAGAAGTGAAGCCAGGAGAGAACAACTGGACGGGACCAGTGGCAAATGGGAAGGAAGCCCATCGAATGGCCAGCAGGCCCCTGAGAATCCCAGAATCATGATAGGGGTGACACTTGAGCAAGGAGACAGGTGTCAGTGTGGGGTGCTTATAGAATGGGAAACTGAGGCCAAGCCAGAGAGGAGACTCATCCAAGGTCACACAGTTATTTGTGGCTGAGGAAGAAACTTCCAGTTTTTGGTCATTTCTTACGTCATTCACTCATGTATTGCATAAGCTCCCAGTGAGTGCCAACTATGGGTCGGGTGCCCCGAACGCTGAGGCCAAACAATCCGATTCCTGCTCTCAAAGAATTCACTGCTCATACATACGAAATTAACCCATCACTTACTTAATATAGCAAGTATATATGAAATATTAACATGTACATTGTTGAACAAAACCCAGCACAGTTGTGGCTTCTGTGGAGCTTGAAGTAGAGTGATTTACTAACTGTAGGATCTCGGGCAAGGATCTTGGCTTCAAATCTTTGTGTCTCAGTTTCCTCATCGGTAACATGGGGATCTTAATAGTAGTCGCGTTACAGTGTTAATATGGCGATGAAATGAGTTAATAGCGTATAAAGAGATTTAACGTTGTGTGCTCTCAGTAATTTAGCTATTTTTGTTCTTTAGTAATTGGAATGTGTGTATAGCCTCGATTCTCAAAGACCAGCTGCAGCAACCACTGTGGGCATCCCACCCATAGTCCCTCGCCACTCACTTTTCCCATACGGGCTGATGGTGTCAGACGCAAGCGCCTGTGATTTTTTTTTTTTTTTTTTTTTTTTGCCTGAGTGCTTCTTCATCCTGCTGCAGAGTTGGTTAGCATGGGCCAGAAGCCCTGGGCGGTTAACTCGTCCAGGAGCAGCATTTAGCCAAGGGTGCATACGAATGGGAAGGATAAATACCCACCTTCCTTGCCCCTCGGGTCAGATGTCTCTTGGACATATTCTAGCCTGTCATTTCCCCATTGAGACTGAGCCTCAGTTGCCCACAGTGGGAACTTGCTCATTAATACACACACGACAGACTTCCCTCCTCCGTGTCTCTTCCCCATTCCGTGTTGCTATTTCCTGAGATCAGCTTTAAAGCAAACCAGCTGCTTACACTCCATCCTTGCCTCAGGATCTGCTTCCGGGGGAGCCCAACCCAAGACAGTTGGCAATACAAATGGTCCTAGGAAGGAGACTCTCGGGACGAGCTTCTGGAACTGAATCAAGGACCACATTCCTGGTGGGAGTGGAGCGGTGCCAGCCTGTCGAGTGCTGAGACCCTCCCCTGACTTGATCTGGAAGCGGTGCAGGGGGAAGAGAATGCCTGGGTTTATCTAGTGGCTCTAGCACTTGACAGATGAGGAGCAGGGGGCCAATGGTAACTCAAAGGATTGCAAAGTTGTTCAGGTGAGGTTAACCGCCATGGAAGCCCTGAAGGAAGAAAATGACAGGCTTAGGTCAGCCCACGATCAACTCAGGGGCCAGTGTGAACGCCGGAAGGCTGCCGGGACAGCACTTAACTGGACCTTTCATTCCCAAAGCTGGGGGGGCGGGCAGGCTGAGCCGAACATCAGACCCAAGATCTGATTGAAAGAGTAGAGAAGGCACACAGGAGGCTAAATTCTCAGCCCCAGCGAGCCTTCTATGTTGAAGTCGGAGAGCCGATAGAGAAAGGCCAGGGCTCTGGAACCTGGAATGGGAATATTCGTGTGGATCTGCTTGATAAACCTGAGCCTCTGGACTGGTCAGTGTGGCCCCTCGTCCTTGCTAGAGCTTCCCCTGGGTGGGAGACCATGCAAAGGCCTCATCTGAGCTGGATGCCTCCCAAGACGATGTGGACTTCTTTACCACAGCCCCTGCTTCTCCTACTTGCCATCCAGACCGATAGCTAAAATCAAGTCTCAACGCGGTCTGAAAGGGTTAGTATTGTTTCTTTAGTAGGAGGAAATGGATTCTCTACCAAAAGAGGTGCAGGGCCTGGCTGTGTCCTGGCAGGAACTAGGAGAACACCCCCTGGGAGTGGGTCTTGAAGGTCCTGTATCAGGCCAGGGAGGATCTAAGGCTTAATGGGGAAATTATTGATCTGGGGAGCAATCTGCTATGACTCAGAACATGAGCTCATCTCCTAGTGCTGTTAGAATGGCTTCCAAAGGCTTCGATATGAAGTCAGTCTATAGTAAGTGTGGGGAAGATGACAAAACTGCCTTGGCCAAGCACGGCAGGAGGGACCCGAGGTTCAGAGAGGTGGACTTGTTAGAATGGACATATTATGTAAGACCAGAGAACTCACCAACATGCTATGCTTGGTGTACACAGGCAAAAAATGGAGCACTGGCCGGAGTGCATCTCACAGTGGGCCTCGTGGACCCGCAGACCCACCCGTGGTCGTTTCTCCAATCCCTGAGCAGGTCACTGGGAAGGATATACCCCACAGCTGGCAGGAGCCTCAGTTTGGTTCCTAACCCAGTGGTGTAAAAGGCTTCCTCAGGGGGAAGGTGGGGTGGAGGCCCCTAAAACTGCCCCCACCCCAGCCAAGATAGTAAATCAGAGCCACACCACACGCTGGGAGGCTAGCAGAGATTAGAGCCACCCTCAAGGACATAAAGAATGCAGGAGCGCTGGTTCCTATCAGATCCCCATTCCGTTCAGCCGCAGAGCCCCTGTAAAACGGGAAAGGTCATAGCAGACAGTGAATTAGCACAACCTCCCCTAAGTGGTAGCCTCAGTCTCACTGCTGGGCCTGATCACTGCAGCCTCTGGCGCTTAGTAAGCGCCTACTGATCTGCAGGATGTTATCTTCCATCCCTCCCCACCCCCCACCACAGAAGGGGGCGTAGAAGCACTTCCTATTCACCTGGGTAGAGGGCAGTGTCCCTTCACTGTCTTAGCCCTGCTCGCCCTGTCCCAGAGTTTATGTTAACTCTCCCGCTCTGTCACAATGTAATCTGAAGGGATCGCGATCACCCGAGCTGGGCTGGCTCTGCCCCCATGTTAACCGGAGCAGAAACTACATTTCCCAGAATTCCCTTTCCCGCGGAGCTCTGGGATAGCCCGGGCGCAACACTTTGAGCGAGATTTTTGTAAGATGGAGTTGAAGCCGCCGACGTGCTCATTTTACGCCTGGGAGGTGGGTGCACGGCGTGGGGCGCCCTTGCAACCCGGCCTGTGGTTACTTAGCGCTGACTTACTTTGTCAGGGGGCAGCCGCCGCGTCTGCAGCTTCTCCACCTGCTGCCACTCCGCGTGCCAGACCCGGTTCCGGGGGCCGCGGGGAGGGGGGCAAGACAGGACACGTTCCTGCTCTCGCTGAGCTTGTGCTCTCCTGGAGGCCAGCGAGCCGGATAGAAAGGGCTCCCAAAACCGGTTCTCCGCAGCAACCGGGGACAGTTCGATCTCACTGCCGTGGTGACAGTGACCGATGCCATCCCCAGCCTTTCCATCTCTCTTTCTCCGCCTTCTGGGTTTGCATCTTTTTTTTTTTTTTTAAGATTTTATTTATCTATTTGGCAGAGACACAGCGAGAGAGGGAACACAAGCAGGGGGAGTGGGAGAGGGAGAAGCAGGCTCCCCGCTGAGCAGGGAGCCCGAGCAGGTCTTGATCCCTGGGATCATGACCTGAGCCGAAGGCAGACGCCTAACGACTGAGCCAGGCAGGCGCCCTGGGTCTGCTTGAAGACAAGAGTATGCAAAGACACGCTCTGACCCATCAGCCGGGGTTACCTCTGAGAAGTGAAATTGGTAAGGAGGGTTTTCCTGCTTTTACACACAACTGAGGCAAAGAGAGGTTACACAGTGTGCCCATGATCACACAGCTGGTCATTCCGTAGCCGAGCTGAGGCCTTGTCCCCCTGCCTGCTTCATACATCCGGTTTCTTCCCATGACGAGGTCGGCCCCCTGCCCCTCTCATGCCTTCCATCAGGACCCGGCCTCCAGATTTCCAACTCAGACTTTCCCCCAAAATCCCCTTGTGCCTTCACTGCCTGCCTTGGCCACGGCTCTGTGATAGGACAGAATTAGAACTTGCCTGGTGGTGGGAGGTGGTAGCAATGGCTGCAGAAGAGAAGTGACTTTCAACTTCTAGGAATTGACTTTGACAATCAGATCAGGCAAGGGGCTGAGTCACTGGCAGGCCCCTCCGGCTTGGTTTTAATCAGGTCAGATGGTGCAGCGCGTGGGAATGCAGGGTGGGGGGGCGGGTGGGGTGCAGAGGGCTCGGTTCCACTTCCTGCTGTGGAGGTTCAGGCCCTTCGATGCAGTTTCTGTCTCTGATGGGGAGGACGCACCCAGCAAGTGTCAATCCGGGCCACCTGGGTGGGCTAAATTTAGGTCTTAGGATGTCAAAGCTGCGAGGACCCAATATCTTGTTTTGCAGATGAACGAAGTGAGATGGAGAGTGGTCGAGAGACTTGCCTGGGTCATAGAGCTGGGGTCACAGCTGGGACTCAAACCCAGGCCTCTCCAAAAGTCACCACACTAACTCCAGAATGGGTGCTCTTTCCAAACACGCGCCCCCACCCCCGCCGCCGACCTGGGCCACCGTCCCGAGGTCTGCTCCCTCCTCCCCTATGGTGGAGGGTAGGGAATGGGACACTGCTCTGTGTCTAACACCAAACAGTGGTTTGGGAGGCCGACATCTGACTTCTAATTCTGGCCCCACAACTTACTGTATGACCTTAAGCAATGACTTCATTTCTCTTTAAAGTGGGCATAAAGGATGTTGTTGGATTCAAGACATAAATGTTAACACAATTGCCTAGGACATAGGAGATAGTCAATAAATGTTAGTTCTATTTTCTTTATATAATGATTTCCTAGTTGACTTCAGTGGAACCCTGGGCTCTTTGACAATATCTCAGGGGTCCTGGGTGGGTGGGAGTGAAGAAGGAGGCCAAAAAAAGGGGCTTGGAGCTCCTCACCATCCTTCTTCCCCATTCCCACTGCCATGCATGCATATCTCCCATAAACCAGAGTATTTCTCTCTTTGACTTGTCTTATAGTTTGAGTTCTGCTTGAATTTTTTTTACTGGGCCTGCTACTAAAAATCTGGTCATCCACCACTGCCTGAAGTTTGCAAACTCAGAGAGGACCTACTAGAATCACAGAGAAATAAGAATCATAGTGCTATTTTAACATTTATGCATTTGATACCTGCAATAGGAATTATATTTGATTGTTGGTTTCCCGGGGCAGCAGGAGTCTGTGGCCACCTTGTGGGTTCCCACTCAAGTGCTATGACCCACTTCCTTCCATGCAGATGGAACCCACATTTCAGTTGACCAATGGGTACACCTATGATTCATGGAACCCCTTCCCCACTGCAAGGAGGGAGGAAATGTTCACTAATGTGAACAAATCACAGTGGTTCCATCCTTCTTGCCAGTGATCAATTAGGGCCCAGGTGACAAGACTCTGCCCATGAGGCTGGAGGAGATGTTTATGGGGAAGGAGGCTTCTGGAAAAAGATGTCCCTTTTGATCAAAACCAAAAAGCTACATGGAGAAAAGCTGTCCCCTTCGCCTGCCTGTCTATGTGACTGCCACCTTGCAGCACCCATCTAGGCCTGGGGCCAAAGTGAGCCCCCGAGAGCTCCTGCACTAATCAGCTCTTGTTCTAACAGTGCCGCTAAACAACCATTCCCCAAACCCAGTGACTGACAGCAGGCATGTCTTCGCATGCTCGCAGGTCACGGGTCAGCAGGTTGACCGTGGCTCAGCTAATTTAGGCAGGGCTGGGCTGGGCCACTCTGCTTCAGGCTGTGGGTTGGGTTCCAGTCTCTTCTACCTGTGTTTATTCCGGGGCCCAGGCCGAAGGGGCCTCCCGACAACCAGGGAGAGATCTTCATGAAACTGTGCTCAGGGGAGAGAAGGGGAGATAGGGAGGCAGCCAGGCAAGCTGAGGCCAGCATCCGGATGGTAAAGGAGCTCAAGGCCAAACCAACTGGCCCAAGCACATTTAAGGCCTTGGCTCAAGTCATGCCTGGTACATTCCGATAGCTAAAGGAAGCCACAGGCTGGGCCCAACATAGCAGGCTGGGATGTATGTTCAGCCCAGGAGAGAGAAGGCCGGTAAACATCTGCTGACCAATACTATGACCCCAGCCTATCACGGAGGCACGGACCTGAAGATGGCCCTGCCTACTGCAGCTGCCCCGTTGGTAAACAGGCCATTCTGCCAGGTGCTCTGTTACCTGCCCCCGAGAATGGCCAATGGAAGCCAGGGAGCAGGGAGGGACAGCATGGCCTCCTAGGGAGAATTAATTGTTAGAAAATGTGGATTCAGAGTGGGCAACAGGGCCTGAGCACAAAAGAGAGTCCCAGATTTGAGGCAGTGGCTGGAAACTGAAAGTCCCCTCATTCCACTTTCCTTGGGAGGTATGTGCCACACCCAAGGGAGAAAGCCATCATGCGGTTTTGAACTAAAAGAACAGCTTCACTGGGGCGCCTGGCTGGTTCAGTCAGTAGAATATGTGACTGTTGATCTTGGGGTTGTGAGTTCAAGCCCCATGTCGGGCGTACAGCTTACTTTAAAAAAAAAAAAAAAGGTAATCTCACCCTCTGTAAAAGAAGAGCTTCATCAACTTATGCATCCCAATTGGGCGTAAACACCTCTACTGCAGGGACTTCCGGACTGACCCCAGAGTGCTTTGTCACAGACCCAGGAACTGCCTGGGCCCCGGGCATTGGAGCCCTCAGTAAGGGTCTGAAGCCGGGCCAAGGCCAAGGCAGGGTCTGGGTGGAGCAGAGGACAACCATGGTGCCCAGCAGGCCTCGAAAGGTCCACCACACAAACCGAGGGGCAGAGACCAACAGAAGCGGATGCAGCCCAGTCAGATTCACAGGCCCACGGGAGGCCCCACTCGAGGACAACGGGATCTATCCTGCGGCAGGTGGGGAGTTTGTGGTGGACTGGAGTTCTGGGCAAGCAGGTGGGCCTGGGCCTGGGGTGATCTCTTTGCACCCATAGGCTGGTGAGACCTGGACAGCCTCAGGTCATAGACTGAGGTTCCCAAGTTCACGACCCACGTCTGCTGTGTCTCTAAACCCCTGGTGCCCAGCCCCCAGTCAGAAGAGAGTAGGCGGTGCGGATGTTTGCTCGGTGGGTGGGCAAATAATAACACTAACAGCAAGAAACATAACAACAACAGCTGCTTCTGTCCACAGGATGTAAGGGGTGTCCCAGGAGACCCTAAAAGAAAGCTGGGGCATTTGACGTCTTTTAGGCCCTAGTGAGTCCCTGCCTCCCTCCCTTTTCGGCCTGGTGTGCCCCACCTGATATCGGGCGGGGCCCTGGGGGAGAGGCTGGGCCACAGGCAGCTCAGCCAGCCTCACCAGGAGCCTCAGTGACCAAGAGGGTGGTTTCAACGCCGCTCACAGGCACTCTGGTGCGTGTCCCATATTAGTGAGATGTGTGTGGCGGTGTGATGGGGGGGGTCTGAGTGGGCGTGACCACAGGCATCCAGGGGCCTCAGCGGCAGTGGGGAAACATGGTGGTGATAGGACAAGAGGGAGGAGGGTGGTGGCCAGTGAGGAGGAGGGGAACTTCGGAGACTTTAGGGAAGTCAGATGTGTTGTGGTGACACAGCAGGTGGCCAGCTTGGGCACTCTGCCCACGTGATCTCATGGAGGCTCTTACAACAGCCCTGCTTTGCAGGTTGCCACCATTTCACAGAGGAGGGAGCTGAGACTCCAAGGAAGGAAGCAGCATGGGCCGGAATGCAGAGCAGAGCTCAGCCAGTCATCCAAATGACAATGGCCATAGGGACCGGGGATTCAAGCTGATCTCTGAGAGGGTCCCGCTGGGCAGGCAGGTGTGGCAGACCCCCTCTGTGGTCCTCCCACCTCCGGCTCCTTTTCTGAGGCCTGCCCTTCCCCCCAGGTGGGGCCCCACAGGCCCTGCAAGTACCCTACCTCTCTGCCCCCCCCCTGATGACACCAGGGATGAACGCTGACTCAAGCTGGGCCAATCAGCTTCTCTCTCTTGCAACTTAGCACTGGGGGGTCAGCAATGCTGGGCTGCCTTTTTGGCTGGTTATTCGAAATGAAACGTAAAGTGGGGTCAACTCGCTGTATTTGAGCCACATGTTCATAAAATGGCAGAGAAGAGACACGATCATAGAGAACCTGAACCTGTGCTCAGGGGAGAGAAGGGGAGACAGGGAGGCAGCCAGGAAGCTGGGGCCAGCGTCCGGATGGCGAAGGCCGAGGAGTCTGAGCAAGCACCAGGACTGCCAGGAGTGCAGAATCCGCAGGTGTGCTGTCAACCAGCCCTCTTACCAACAACAGCAGCGAAGCCCTAATCTGTAGCATTTGCCAACGTCCATGATGTAAGTGTTCCCACCACGGCTGATTTCAAGCCACCAACAAATGTCCCTGGGAAGAGACCGGGCTGGGAAGAGAGCCAACTTCATCCAGCATAGCCAACCACTAAATGGGGATGAGGAGTAGCTGATGGATGCCCGGACGGGTGGCCTGGAGAGATCTTGGGGGCAGGGGGGGCAGGGCAATACACGCGAAGTATCACTAGAGGGACCTGGCATAGGTGAGCAGCTCCCTTTAAAGGAGCCAGGAGAGACAGCAAGTCTCTGGGCTGCCGTGGGCCTGTGTTTGTGCCCTCAGGGGACCATATTAGTGAGGCCTCCATCAAGGGGATAGCCCAGTTCTCAGAACCCTGACCTGAGGGCAGGACTAGACTAGCAGCAAAGGTGAGGGAGGTTTCATTCATTCATTCATTCATTCATTCATTCATTCATTCAACAAGCAGTTAATGAGCTCTGACTATGTGCCCCGCCCCGGAGTTGCGACAGAGAACAAGGCAGACACTGCTTTTCCCTTCCCTCTGGGAAACTGGAGTCGGGCAGAGGATGTGGGCATGGACACAGGCAGAGAAGGGCTGGATGGGGTGGATGGGGGCACAGGGACCTGGGAAGCTCAAAGAAGGAGCATCTAACCCTCAATGGGGAGGTAGCATCAGGGAAGGCTGCCCAAGGGAAGGGTCTGCAAGTTGAGGGCTGCAGGAAGCATGGAGGAAGGGGCGTGGGGTGGGGGTAGGGAGAAGGTTCTAGGCAGGGGAACAGCCTGTGCCAAGACCCCAGAGGTGGAAGGACTGAGCGTCATTCAGTCTGGTGGGAGGGTGGGAAGAAAATGAGAGTTGACCGGGAGTAGTTAGAAGCCATTAGAGGCTTTCAAGCTGAGGGACACTGTGATCAGTTTACCCACCCACCCCCAAGATCATTCTGGCTGCTCGGGAGGCAAAAGAGGGTCAGGGAGACCAGCTACAAATGTCCCAGCAAGAGTCAAGTGGGGCTTAAGCAGAAGAGAAGGGAGACCGAGTCAAAACATATTTCGGAGGAGGCTGGGTGAATGTAGGGGATGAGAAACAAGGATCAAGGATCATCAAGGATCCTGGCAAGATGGTTGATCTGAAAAATGGACGGTGGCGCCATTTATCAAGGTGGGGTGGGGGGCTGGGAAAGGAATGAGTTGATGTGAGGGAAGCTTATTGTGGGGGTTATTCTGCCATTTTTGACCCTAAGCTTTTTCATTCCACTGGGGAGCTGCCCACCTTGAGAGTCTTGGTAGGAGTAGAGGGCAAAGCCCACTGCAAAATGTAAATGCAGAGCCCCTTGCTCAAAAATTATTATGAATTTCAAGATGGTGAAAGGACTCATACTAAGGAGTTCAGAGCATTAGGCAGTGTTTGTGGCTGTAGATAGCTTTCCTACTGAATCCTTCCAAGTATATTATTACATATTTATATTATGTATCTGATTATTATCATTATTATAATTTAATACTATTGTTCTTAAAATCACCATTTGCAACCCATTGAGTTGGGCACTTTACATTCAGTATCAACATCATTGTTATTGTTATTTTAAAAATAAGAAGAGCTAATATTTATCGAAGGTCTGTACTAGACCAGACACTGTGCTAAATGATTTGCATACATTATCTTATTTCACAAATAAAGAAATTGAAGTTCAGAGCAGTTAAAAAACTTTCCCATAGGGCGCCTAGGTGGCTCAGTCGATTAAGCATCTGCCTTCAGCTCAGGTCATGATCCCAGGGTCCTGGGATCGAGTCCCGCATCGGGCTCCTTGCTCAGCGGGGGTCTGCTTCTCCCTCTGCCTTCTCTGCCTGCCACTCCCCCTGCTTGTGCTCTCTCTCTGACAAATAAATAAATAAAATCTTAAAAAAAAAACCACACAACTTTCCCATGATTACATGACTAATACATGATGGAGACAGTTTACAATCTCAGATCTGTCTGAATCAAGCCTATGATATTATCCATTATACTATAAAACTATTTTTCAAATGTTCCTGATAATAAAGATGATCATCTGACATTTGTTTAAAAATACAGAGCTCCAGGATCCTCCCTTAGAGAACCTGGTTTCGTAGCTCTGAATTAGGATTCAGGTCTCTATATTTTGATCCCTAGAAGATTTTTATTGTCAGGCAAGCTTGGGAAACACTGCTGTGATACCTAGTGATAGGATTGTGGCAAATTCTTCTGTTGTTGACAATTATTCATTCCCTTCCTTGTAAGAGGATCATACAGCCACACTGTTGCCCTACCTCCTGGTAGGCAGAGGTCTAGTTCTCAGCACCACTGCTAGGCTTGGCAGCGTGAATTGCTCTGACCACTGGAAAGTGAGCAACGTGACATCCAAATGTCTAGCACAAACTTTGAACACAGTGGCATGGTTCAGCTTGCTCTCTTGCACTTCTGTCCTCCGCCATGAAAACAACCTGTCCCAGAGAAGGGGCTATTTCTTCAGCCTGGGTTCCAGAACAAGAAGTCATGTGAAGCAGTACTAACTTGCCATCCTGGTGAGAAATAAAGATTTGTTGTTGTAAGCCTTTGAGATTTGGGGAAGTTGTTTGTTACACAGCACAGCTGATGAATACAATATTTATTTATAATATTATATAATAACAGTGACATCTATTGAGGACTTTTTATGTGTGAAGCATTTTATTTATATATTTTGTCTCTAATCATAGCAAAAATAAATTGGAAGCTAGGGATTATGATCTCCATTTTATTTATTTATTTTTTTTTAAAGATTTTATTTATTTTTCAACAGAGAGAGAGAGACAGTGAGAGAGGGAACACAAGCAGGGGGAGGGGGAGAGGGAGAAACAGGCTTCCCGCGGAGCGGGCAGCCAGATGCGAGGCTCGATCCCAGGACCCCGGGATCATGACCTGAGCCGAGGGCAGACGCTTAACGACTGAGCCACCCAGGCGCCCCTGATCTCCATTTTAGACACCAGGAAACTAAAGCTCAAAGAGGTGAGGTAACTTGTCTAAAGTCAGGAGCAGTGATGACACTGTCTGCTTCTAAAACTCTTCACTCACGAGTGAACCTTCTTGCCCCCTCCCTTCCCCCTCCTCCTCTTTCCCACCTCTCTCCTCTGCTTTCTGCCACCATCAGTCTCAAGTGCAACCTGTTGGCAGAAATAGACATATGCAATATTTAATTCACTTTAATTAAAATATATTTTAGTGGATTTTTTTTCTGGGACATAACTCATTTTGATGGGAACCCATTGGATTTTAATGGGAAACCTATTAGAGGAACATATTGTGATCTTTAATGAGGCTGGGCTGTGTGGAGAACCACCTACAGGTAATTAGAAACCCTCCAGGCCCTTGGGGAATAAGGTGAGCTGAACTTCAGTTTGTTTAAGACAATTAATGAAGACAATGATCTGGGAACGAATTAAATGGTCCTTGATTAGGAGCAGCTGTGCAGGTGGCGTCCTCAGGAAAATGGGACATGCAAGTGGGGCTTTTAAGAAAGAGTGATTATTAATGCTTATCTGTTTATATTGGCAGCTAGCACTTCACCAGGCTGTCGGTTTGATCAAGTGGCTCCATCTCCCCACCCCACCTCTTCATGCTCTCTTTCTTCATTGATAACTTCTGGGTCTGCCAGGTGTCTCCGGGGACCTGCTTGCCTCTGATAGCCGATGGGTGCATCCACATTGGCAGGCTGGGAGCCCCCCCAACTCCCACAAGTGTATGCTTCCATATTGATGGGCACTTCTACACTGGTGGGATTGGGAACCTCTGTATTGTCAAATATGGTTGTTCCTACAGTAGTTAGAATAGGAACATCTATGCTTTTTCACTTGCACGTTTTGTATTTGCAGCTCTAAGAGCCACTGTACTCCTAAAAGGAAGCATTGCCCCAAGTCTGGAATGGGCTTATCCCTGCTGGAATACTGAGGAAATCCACATTGAAAGAAATAATAAGCACTGCACTGACTGTAAGTACTCTTGTACTAGAGATGAGCACATTTCCCCTTTGCCTTGATTGAGGGCCTCTGCACATGCAGGGAGGATGCATCTTCACTAGAAGAATGGAAAGGCTGCCTCGAAGAAGAGACATCTAAACTGGGTCCTGGTGGGAGTTAGCAAGAGTTCACTTCTATACTGACAGGAATGGAGCTTACAGCTGTGGGTGCTTCTACATCCATTAGAACGAAAGCATCTGCAGTGGTTGGGCTGGGAATGTCCCCAGGGACAGGAATGGGTATGATTATCTTGAAAGAAAAACTGGTGGGTCTATATTGGCAAGGAAGGGTGCTTCACACAGGTACATATGGGGCGCTTCTACACTCACATGAATAGGAAGCCCTACATTTGCTAGAACAAGCGCCTCTATAGATGGGCATGTCTACGTTAGCAAGGATGGGCACTTCTATGCTGGCAGGGGTAATTCCTAGAAAAGAATGGAACTTTTGCATTGAAAGGAATGGCTGTCTCTTCGTTGGTGAAGGTGGGCACTTCTACACTGATCTCTGACATTTCCTGACTCCTGACCATTAAAACCAGAGTGATTCCACTGACTTTTCCGAAGTCCCAGACCATTCCCTCAACTCCCAGCCCAGGGTTACTTTGTCCAGAGGTGGAGGAGGCAGTCACACCGTGGGTGCCATGGGGCAGGGAGAGACAATGGAGAGAGGAAGCAGGACCACTGGTTACCTACCTGCCCAGGAGTGGATTAGGAAGGGAAGAACCCAGAGTAGGTCCCAAGCAACTTTTTGGTACTCAGAACCAGTGAGGCCAGGGAGGGTGGCAGCCAGGACCCCCCACCAACACCAGGCAGCCCTGAGCCCCTTCCCCAATCCCCTCAGAGCTCAAGCTTCTGGCAGGGGCTGCTGTGAGATTCCCCATGCAACCCTGACATGGGGCTGTAGCTAAAACATTGGTCTGGCAGTTTTCCCTCTTTAAGTTGAAGTGTGATGTTGGCAGGCAGTGAGCTGTGGTGGCAGGCTGCCAGAGGGAGCATGTGTTGGAAATCCTTGTTCCACGTTGCAGCAATCTGGGGCTCCCCCACCCACAAACTGCTCCAGAGCCAGCCAGCCACGGGGGCCAGAGCCTCCCACTGATGGGGAGCAGCCACCAAGAATAGGGAATGATGAGGAACAGAGGCTTAGAGAAACCAGGGATGGAGGAAGACGTGAATAGAAATGGAGCCACAGAGAGACATAGCCACAGAACCACAGCCAAAGACAGACACAGAGAGACCCATGGAGACCCAAGGTCAGAGAGATCCAAGGAAGATAGAATTGAAAGAAATTAAGAAGCATGGGAGATTGGATAAAAATGACAGACTGGGTCCAGTCATCTCTCCCCAAATCTCCAGTTATAACAGAAAAAATATATGTATTGATGTAAGTGTATAAACTATTGTAATAGTTGTAGAAAACAAGAAAGTTCTCAGTGGATCAGAAACTTTTTGGAATTCCTGAAAGATGGAAAGTAGACAGGCCTGAATTGACAGAGGAGCCCATAGCCCAAAACACACAAGGAAAACATCACTGTGCAAGATGGGCTTGTTCCAGGAATGCTCCAAGCTCAGAGTCAACAGGACCACAGGATACACAGAGCAGCAGGGGACCAGTGCAATCATGAGAGTGAGCGAATGAGAAGCTGCATGTGAAGCAGCCAGGCTGGCCTATTCCTGACCAACTCCCCCTCCCCACCCCCTATTGCTCATGCTGAGCAGCTAATGGCAGGGGAGTTTACCCATAAGCCAGAGCAATGAGTGGACATATTTAGGTCTAAGAGTCAAGGACATGCCCTGGGGAATCTAGTGACACACTGGGAAGTGGGAAGAAGACCAGCTTCCATCACATACCACTGACAACACTTCTCCACAGTGATTACCAGAGACAAACTCTTGCAGTCAAAACCCTCCTTCAGAGACAGGCAGATAGAGCCAATCACCGAAGAAAACCAAGAATGCCAAAGCATTTCAGGAAAATCAACACTGAAAGAGGGGAATCAAATTTAACCAACAGAAGACCTTAAACTCAAGGGAATAGACTTAAGGGGGCAAACACAAACAAAAAGTAGACTTTAAAGTAGTATAATTACCATCCCTAGGGAGATTGGAGAAGCTATCATACCCATAAATTGAGAACAGGCTGTTACTAAAATGAATCACTAAGAGATCTTGAAAATTTAAAATAATTGTTCAAATTTAAAACTCAGTAGGTTGGCTGAATAGTACAAAATATAGCTAAAGGGAAAGTTGGAATAAATTTAAAGACATGCAGCCCCTATGCCACACCTAGGTATAAGCTTAGAGAAACTTTTTCATGTGTGTAAGGAATTATGTGAGTGTTCACTGCAGAATTGTTTGATGCAATTAGAAAAAATTGGAAACAACCCATAAGCTAACAGAGAATGGATAAAAAAAACTGTGGTTTGGTCACATTACAGAATCTTATGCAACAGGTACCTACAGCTACATGTATCCACAGGGATCAATTTTAAAAATATAATGCTGAGTGACTAAAAAGCAATTGCAGAATGATAGATTGGTACAATATCTATTATATAAAGTCAAAACATGAAAACAATAGTATACACCTTTTCTATGCATTCAGTATAACATTGATGGTTATATTTCAAGAAAATTTACATTAAAATTGGAAAATGTGTATCTGAAATACATAGAGAACTGTTACAATGTGATAATAGGACAAACAATCCAATAATAATGGAGAAAAGATTTGAACAGAAATTCCAAAAAGGAAGATATATGAATGCAATAATCACATTAAAAATCCCCAACTTTATTAGTCACTAGAGAAATACAAAGTAAAATAATAATGACGAACCACCATACACTAAAGTTAAAAAGACTGGCAATACCAAGTGTTGGCAAGGATATGGAGAAACTGGAACTCTCATAGGTTGCTGGTGGGCATGCAAAACAGCACAGCCAATTGGAAAACAGTATGTTAACATAAAGTTAAGAACACACTTACCCTGTAACGTAGCAATTTTACTTTCAGGTATTTACCCAAGAGAAATTAAAACATATGTCCACCCAAAGATCTGAACACAAATGTTCATAGTTGCATTATTCAGAATAGCCCTAAACTGGAAGTAATTCCAGTGATCATCAACTGGTGAATGGATAAATGAATTGTTGTATATTCATACTTGGGAATACTACTCAGCAATAAAAAGTAATTAAACATTGATAATGCATGCAAAAACATGGCTGAATCTCAAAAATATTATGCTAAGTGAAATAAACCAAACATAAAAGAATATGCACATCTGATCCATATATGTAATTCTAAAAAAGGCAAATCTATAGGACAGAAAGAGGTTGTTGTCTAGGACCAGGGTAGAAGCAGGTGATCAACTGCCAAAGGGCACATGAAAATTTTTGGGGGTGATGGAATTCTTTTATATCTTGACTGTGATGGTGGTTACACAATTTCATACAAATACCAAAATTCATCAAATGGCACACTTAAAAATACGTGAATTATATAGTATACAAATAATACCTTAATAAAAAGTTAATTTAAAAATCATAAAGACCAAATTCAACATAGTTGTTACCTATGGACAGAAAAGAAAGGGACTGGAATTGGGAAGAGAACACAAAGAGCTTCAACTTTATTGACAATATTTAGTTGCTTAAAAATAGAAATATAAAGCAAATAGGGCAAAATGTTAAAACTGGGTAGTGTGTACTGGTGTGTTTGTTATATTATTTAGTCTTTATACTTTTAAATATATTTTATGTTGAAATATTTCTAAATTGTTTTTGAAATAATGAATTAGTGAGTTAAAAATAAGCTGAGGGAGGGGCGCCTGGGTGGCTCAGCCGGTTAAGCATCTGCCTTTGGCTCGGGTCATGATCCCAGCATCCTGGGATCGAGCCCCGCATTGGGCTCCCTGCTTGGCGGGAAGCCTGCATCTCCTTCTCCCACTCCCCCTGCTTGTGTTCCTGCTCTCACTATCTCTCTCTCTGTCAAATAAAAAAAAATAAGCTGAGGGATGGGGCAGTTGGCTGGGTGGCTCCATTGGGTGGCTCAGTTGATTAAATGTCTGAGTCTTGGTTTCAGCTTAGGTAATGATCTCATGGGTCATGAGATCAAGCCCTGTGGTGGGCTCTGTGCTCATCAGGGAATCTGCTTGAGGATTGTCTCCCTCTGCCATTCCCCCCACTCGTATGATCTCTCTCTCTCTCTCCCTCTCTCCAAAATAAAAAAAATAAATCTTTAAAAAAAATAAGCTGAGGGATTCTCTTAAGACTGTGGTGTAAAATGACTGAGAGATATGGAGAATGAAAAAATAGTTAAATGATATAGAAACTAGATACAGAAATTTCAACATTTTTCTAGTCAGAGTTTCATAAGCAGAAGATGGAGAGAGAAAGATAATCAATCAATCAATAGGAGAACATTTCCCAAAACTGGAAGCAGTCAAGAGTCTTAAAGTTGAGAGGATCAATCAAATGCTAAGCAATATAAATGGAGGGAGAAAGATTCATTCCTGACACACAGTGATAAGATTTCAGAAGGAAAAGTCTTAAAAGGTAGAGAGGGGATAGCACTGCTTATTCTCAGAGGAATAAGATTCAGATTGGCAAATGATTTCTATTTGGCAACACTGGAAAACAATGGACAAAGAGCTTCAAATTTCTAGAGAAAATTGTTTTGATCCTAAGATCCTGTGCATAACTCAACTAGCCTTCAAGAGTGAGTGGGGGAGGGATCAAAGATATTTTGGACAGAGTCTCTCTGAACGAATATATTATTCACAGACTCTCTAAAAGAATTACTCAAGAATGTACTGCCATAAAAGAAAAAGAAAATGAAAAAAAGACCAAAAAAGACATGGGGTATGGGAAATAGTGATTTAAAAAAAAAAACAGTAGAACTTTGTTGTTACGTCTAATTTTGAATGCATAATCCAACAGCAGCAGCAACAGCAATGACAACAGTAACAACCCAGGAACTCACACTCCAGGTGATCTCAATGTGTAATGTATTCAGGAGTGGGGATGGGGTGTGAGAGTGTTTTTTTTTTTTTTTAATTTATTTATTTTATTTTTTTTATTTGCGAGAGAGAGAATGAGAGAGAGCATGAGAGGGAGGAGGGTCAGAGGGAGAAGCAGACTCCCTGCTGAGCAGGGAGCCCGATGTGGGACTCGATCCCGGGACTCCAGGATCATGACCTGAGCCGAAGGTAGTCACCCCACCAACCGAGCCACCCAGGCACCCGAGAGTGTTTTTTTTTAACTAGTTCAAGGAGAGGATATAGATCCTGAGGATCTCTAGACATATAAAGTGCAAGTTTAAATATGTGTTTAAAGAAGATTTCTCTTTCTGAGTAGGATATAGTGGTTATGGCAGGCCAGGCCCTCACTACATTAACTAGGGGAAAAAAGAGATAAATTGCAAAATCATATTATTAAAACCATCACAGAGCTGGTAATGAGGAGTAGATGAGCTAAAATCCAGAGCAGGAGGAGCCCTTCCTAGAGGAGCTGGTGATCAGCCTTGGGAGCATCTCCCAATTCTAGGCTTGGCCTGAGGATCTTGTTTGCCTCAAGCTGAGAGGCACTACTGAAGCAAAGAGAAGACAGCAAAGCTTTTGCTGGTCTTGTAGGACCAGTGTGATGGGTGGAAACTGTAGATGTTCACAATGCAGTGTCCCCACAGAAGAGTTTTTGAGGTCTGTGCTGTGTGGGAGGCTGACTGGCTGGACCAGAAACTTCTAAAACATGATGTGAAATCTGTGGTTTCACAGTACGTGGTCCCACTAGAGAGAGGAGATGACCTCAGCACTGGTGCTTTCTCCATCAAGAGGTCAAACCTCCAAAGAGAGCAATGGGATCTCTCAGTCACTTAGGGATGAGGAGACAGAAACCTTCCAGTCTCTCAATTAAAAGCGTAGAAGGGCCATATCCAAAAAACATGAATAAATCAGAGATAGGCTGAGACTTACTAAAAGTGCAACTCAGCCCTCATCCAACTCAAGTCCTCATTGTATTGAACTGATCAGCTTCCATCTTATTTGTCTAACAGAGGAATGGGTAAACCTTCATCTTGAGTATCTATGATTCTTTTATACATAGTGTGTGTCATAACATTTTTTAAAAATTGCTAAACATGTATAGGGGCAGGGAAATGTGGCCAATAATCAATAGGAAAAAATAAACAATAGAAGAAAACCCGTAGATTGATGAGATACTGAAATTATAAGACAAGGAATTATTAAGCTATGATTAACGTGTTAAACTAAATCATTGAAAAAATGGACAAGATGAATGAAAAGATGAAGAATTTCAAGATAATTGAAATTTATAAAAATAATCAAAGGAGCATTCTAAAATAAAAATATGGGGGCACCTAGGTGGCTCAGACGGCTGAACATCTGATTCTTGATTTCAGCTTGGGTCATGATCTCGGGGTCATGAGATCAAGCCCCACATGCTTGGTATAGAGTCTGCTTGTCCCTTTCCCTCTGCTCCTCCCCTTGCTCACACTCTCTCTCTCAAATAAATAAAAACTTAAAATAAATAAAATAAAATAAAAATATGAAAATTGAAATTAAAAACTCATTAAATGGGCTCAACAGCAGTTTAGACACAGCTGAAGAGGTAATTAGTGAAGTGGAAAATAGGTCAGAAGAAAATATTCAGATAGAAGCATGGAGAGAAGGAAAGAATGCAATACACAGAAAAGAGACAAAGACATCTGAGATACAATGGAAACAGGGAGTCTCTCTCCCTTTTATCTATTATAATTGTGTAATGTAGTTTAAGAAGGAGAGAAAAGAAGAAATGAGGCAGAAAAGGTATTTGGAGAGATAATGCCTGAGAACTTTTCAAAACTGGAAAGGCAGTAACCCCTAAATACAGGAAGTTCAGCAAACTACAAGGAGATTAAAACAAGGAAACATGTCTAAAGGCACAGAGATCATCTTAAAAAGGAAAGAGACCCAGAAGGGGAAGAGACACATTACCACATTCCCATCAAAGAATTATAGTAAGACAGCTGACTTTTCAATAGCAACCACAGAAGCCAGAGGACAATGGCATGAAATCTTTAAAGTGTAGAAAGAAAAAAGAAAAAATTCTGTCAACATAGAATGCTATACACAACAAAAGTAGCCTTTAAAACTGACATTTAAAATAAGTAAAAGTTGATGGGGCGCCTGGGTGGCTCAGTCGTTAAGCGTCTGCCTTCGGCTCAGGTCATGATCCCAGGGTCCTGGGATCGAGCCCCGCATCAGGCTCCCTGCTTGGCGGGAAGCCTGCTTCTCCCTCTCCCACTCCCCCTGCTTGTGTTCCCTCTCTCACTATCTCTCTCTCTGTCAAATAAATAAATCTTAAAAAAAAAAAAAAGTAAAAGTTGAAAAATTCATTGCCAGAACATTTGCACTATAAGAACCACTAAAGAAAAATCTTCAGTCTAAAGAAAGCTTTCTCAGATTAGAGAAAGGAGCCCAGATGGGTGCATGGAACTGCAGGAAAGAATGAAGAATGAAGAAACCAGATAAGCATAAGACTAAAAACTGCTTATAAGAACAATGAGGCAAATGTGTTGTGAACTTATAAACTATGTAAAAGTAAAATATATGACAATACCAAAAAGATCATGAAGTGGTAAACAGAGTTAAGCTGCTGTGATATTCTTACATCTTTCAGAAAGTGGCAAAAGGACTAACTTAAGACCTGAAGCTGGGGGACAATATCAAATTATCTAATATATATATAACTGAAATCCCAGAAGTAAAAGAGAGAGGAAAACCAGGTCAAAAGAAATATTTGAAGTGATAACAACTGAGAATTTCCCAAAATTAATAAAAGACACCAAACCACATATCCAAGAAGCTCAGAACACAGAAGGAGGATAACATTTTTTTAAAAGAGAGAGTTACATCATATTCAAACTGCTGAAAATTAAAGATGACTAGAAAAACCTTAAATCTTATAGGCAGCCAGAGATAAAAAGCGCATTACATTACAAAAGAACAAATATGGAACTATAGCAGACTTCTCCCCAAAACTACATAAGCCAGTAGCCCTTAGAGTGTCATCATTAAAGTTTTGAAAGAAAAATAGCTATCAACTTGGAATTATCTACCTGGTGAAAATATCTTTCAAATATTCAGGAGAAATTAAGACTATCCCTCTTTAGGGGTGCCTGGCTGGTGCAGTAAGTTAAGCATCTGACTCTTGGTTTCAGCTCGGGTCATGATCTCAGAGTCATGAGATCGAACCCCATGTCAGGTTCTATACTCAGCACAGAGTCTGCTTAAGATTCTCTCTCCCTCTCCCTCTGACCCTCCCCCTGTAAAATAAATAAATAAATCTTAAAAAAAAAACTAAACCTCTTTGAAGATAATAAAAGTAGAAAATCCAAGAGGAAAACTATGAAAAACTATTATAAACTAATAAGAGAATTTAGTAAAGAGGCAATTATAAGAACAACATACAAAAATCAATAGCTTTCTGAGCCATTGGTACTAGCCAACTACAACATTTCAGAGGGAAAATCCCACTCATGATAGTACCAAAAAATATAAAGTGCCCAGGAATAAACTTATCAAGAAATGTGTTAGCATCTATGAAGAAAAGTACACAATTTTATTGATGTAAATAAAGGAAGACTTAAAGAAAGACACACAGCATCCTGAAAGGAGAAGACTTTATATCACACACACACAAAATCCATTTTCCCCGGGGTGCCTGAGTGGCTCAGTCATTAGGCATCTGCCTTCAGCTCAGGTCATGATCCCAGGGTCCTGGGATTGAGCCCCGCATCGGGATCCCTACTCTGCGGGAAGCCTGCTTCTCCCTCTCCCACTTCCCTGCTTGTGTTCCCTCTCTTGCTGTCTTTCTCTGTCAAATAAAAAAATAAAATCTTAAAAAAAAAATTCCCCAAATCAGTTTGTAAATCCAATGCAATACCAATTAAAATTCTAATGGAATTTTGGAGTGCCTTGGTGGCTCAGTCAGTTAAGTGTCTGATTCTGGATTTCATCTCAGGTCATGATCTCAGGGTTGTGAGATTGAGCCCCCCATTGGGCTCCATGCTGGGCATAGAGCCTGCTTAAGATTCTCTTTTTCCCTCTCCCTCTGCCCCTCCCCCATCTCTTCCTCTTTAAAAAAAAAAAAATCTTTTTTTTTCTAAAGATTTTATTTATTTATTTGACAGAGAGAGAGAGAGAGAGTACAAGCAGGGGGAGCAACAGAGGGAGAGGGAGAAGCAGGCTCCCCACTGAACAAGAAGCCTGATGCAGGGCTCGATCCCAGGACTCTGGTATAATGACCTGAGCCGAAGGTAGACACTTAACCAACTGAGCCACCCAGGCACCCCTAAAAAAAAGATTCTAATGGAACTTTTCCAGCTGATTCTAAAGTTCCTTGGAGGAGGAAATATGTACATGGACAGCCAAGAAACTTTATAAAGAGAACAATGGAGACTTTAACTATAAGCTATCCAAATACAAAGTTATAGTTATTAAAACATTATGGTACTGATGAGAAAAGATATGAATGGACCAATGAAACACATGGGAGTTTGAAAATAATTATAAAAGTTTTAGAAGAAAAAGTAAAAGAATATTTTCATAATCTCATGGCAGGAAAACCTTCATTAAAAAACAAACCCCCACCCCCAAGCACACACACAAAACAACAGAGTAAACCTAAAAGGAAAAGATAGATATGGAAAAACATATATACAATTTCTGTATGTATCCTAAGGGCTAGACTGGAATTGGCAAATAGCAAACATCTCATGGCTTACTGATTTTCCACCTGTGGCAGACATCATTAATCAATCTCAGAACAATTTCCTGCTGAACCTATACAAGTTTTTACAGTTCTCTCCAATAGAGTACTTTGGACAGTCACCACCAGTTCGTTATACACTTAGCATAAAAAATGAAACCATCTGATGCCCCAGGGATATACAATTCTTCCCTGTGGCTGTGACCTATAGGGGTATTCATGAGCTTCTCAGGGTAAAAGGCTTTTGTCAGCACATCCTCCTGGAGTACAGCTCCCTCAGAGCTCTCCTTGGTGCTGAAAATTAGTCTGCATTTCCCTGTAGGTGCCTGGATCCTGCCACTTCCCACCCTGCCACCATTGTTCACATGAACCAAATTTCCCTTAGCTGCCAGAGATGCACCTTGTAAATAAACAGCACCCAGACTATGCTAAGGATGAGAAAAGAACAGTTTGGAAGTAACTAATTCTGAAAGGGAAGTGTTAGAATTTGTTATGAGGCATGATCTAACCAAACAAGAACCCAGGTAATTGTGGGAGTCAGAATCAGAGATGTGGTGAACATTAGAGCATCTTGCAAACCATGAGTGAAGGTGTGTGGGGGGGGAAGTGAGAATCTAATGTTTTCAACCTGAAGCCCACCTGAGACAGAGTGAGGATGAAGCAGGTCTCAGAGACAGGAAATCACAACCAAATTCAGGTACTGGGAAGGATGAATGACAAAGAATTATATGGACCTCCATTAAATTCAGTTGAAAAGATCCTTGCTGGTTAATGGATATTTCTTTGTCATGTGACTCAAAGCCCCAACCCTCTAATCATATGGCTTAACTTTCTGGAATGGTCAGTCTCCATCCTGAGTCATCTCATTAGCATACACTTTCTTGGGGTCTACCACAAGTCACCTAATTAGCATAAACCATCAGGTGTGGTCTGAGGGGCCTATCATGAATAACAAAGACACTCCTATTACCCAGAAAATTCCAAGGATTTGGTGGTCACCTCCCAGGAAGCAAGGACAAAGGCCAGCCAAATTCTTTATTACACTCTGTCAGTACCTTTGCAATTGTCCTTATATTTAGCTCTCCTTAATTTACCCAATTTGAGGGTGCCATCTCTTCTCCACTGTGACCCTGGCACCCTGACTAGTACAACAAATGAAACTAAAATTAAATATATCCCTTCTAGCACTTCCATTGGCAAGAACTTAGTGACATGGCCATACCTAGCTGCAAAGGAGCCTGGGGAATGTAGTCTGTAGCTATGTGTCCATGGGCCCACCTAAAACTCTGCTACAATGGCAGAAAGAAAGGATGTGTTTGAGGGAGTAAATAGTAGTCTGTCACACTGTCCAGTCATTTTTTAAAAATTATTATTTTTTTAAAATATTTTATTTATTTATTTATTTGAGAGAGAGAGAAAAAGACAGAGAGAGAGAATGTGAGTGGGGTTAGGGACAGAGGGAGAGGGAGAGAGAGATTCCCAGGCAGACTCCATGCTGAGCATGAGGCCCGATGTGGGGCTCGATCCCGTGACCCTGAGATCATGACCTGAGTCAAAATAGAGAGTCAGACGCTCAACCGACTGAGCTACCCAGGTGCCCCTAGGCATTTTGAACATCTTAAAATCTTTGCCAGCTTGATAGGCAAAAGGTAGTATTTTGTCATTATAATTTGCATTTTTTGTTTACTAGAAAAGAAGAACATGTTTTCATTTCCTGTGGACTATTTGTCTTTATTGTACTGTGATTTATTTTTCAGGTCTTTGGTCCATTTTTCCATTGACTTTTTAGAGAGTTTTATTGATCAAATGAACTCTTTTAGGCTTAAAGATAATTCTTTTTTTGTCAAAGGAACTTAAAAAAAACCCTAGTTCAAAACTGAAACGAAGAAAGTAATAGAAAAATCACAAAAAAAGACAGACTTCATTGAGCCTCATGTAAGGTAACTCTTCTCTGGTGACTTATTCCTGGTGGATTCACAGGCACTTTACCTTGGTCTCTCTTCTAGTTTGGGTCTCCACATGGCCATTTTATGTGCCATTGCCTGGGAGCAGGCAAATTAAACATAGTGCTATGTTTTCTTCTTTCCAGAAGGTTCAAATCTGTTCAGGTTGGAAGAAGGTGTTTTTAATTTCTAGCGTGTTTCTCAAGCACAGGAGACCATCTTCAGTGTAGAGGTCCAGTGAGTGTTGGCTCCTTTGGTGGGGGTTCTCAAGCTGACCACTTCTGGAGAATTCTCATTAGCTCAGTCACCAGGCTGTGACTTCACAAAATATGACTCTAATATCTTAGTTTGTGTCCCCTCCAAAATAGAGCCCGAGTCGAGGACTTGGGAACCAAGAGTTTCATGGTGAGGTAATATCACAAAACTGGAGCAAGGGAGAAGGGGGAAGGAGACAGGGGGAGGAAATGCCAGGGAAGGGTGTGTGTTGGACTGGGCAAGCGACCCGGCAGTCTGCTGGGAAATCTCTAAGGAAATGTGTAGAATGCACCTGCAACTTGTCTCTCGAAAGGACAGTGGACAGAGATATTTGTCCTCTGGCTCCCCTCCCCCTATTGGCAGAAGCTGACCACAGGACTGTTAACTCCCTGAGACTTCCCAGCTGCCTTGGAAAATCCCTAAGTGGCCACCATAGCTGCAGCTGAACTTAGAGGTGGGTCAAGCGGATATGGTGTGGGCCGCAAATAGCCTGGCTATGTTGCATTTTTTCAGTATGTAAATACCTCAACCACATACTAAGAAAAATACACATGTTGTGTTTTGGGTAGGGCCATTCCGAAAGCTGCTGAGACTTCAGCAATATGGGCTGGTGGGGAAGGGCTAGCAGCTGGACCACATGGAAAGGGTCTCCAGGTGGCACAGAGTGAATCAAACTCAGATGGGGAGTGGGACAAAGGGTGTGAGGACATGGAGCTCCAGGCTCCAGGTTTGACAGGTTGCAGCCCTGCCTGCAGGTGGGCTGAGGCTGCTGATACAGCACTCAAGGGCTGGATAGGCTGACCCCAAGGAGAGACCAGTGTTCCCAACCATGCCCCATCAGAACTAAGTATCCACAAGCAGGCAAAGGGGTAGATTTGAGGATGTGTTCATCTTAATGGTGTTTATTATAGCAATCTGAAAAAACAAGCTGGGCAATCAGAAGACATGGGTTACAAATTATGATACAGCCATTAAAAATAAAGCCAATTTGGGGCGCCTGGGTGGCTCAGTTGGGTAAGCGACTGCCTTCGGCTCAGGTCATGATCCTGGAGTCCCTGGATCGAGTCCCGCATCGGGCTCCCTGCTCGGCAGGGAGCCTGCTTCTGCCTCTGACCCTCCCCCCTCTCATGTGCTCTCTCTCATTCTCTCTGTCTCAAATAAATAAATAAAATCTTAAAAAAAAAAAAATAAAGCCAATTTGCATGGATTGCAGAAGACCAAGGACAAATTGAACTGCACTGGACAAAATCCAGACTGTGGGAAACTCTACAGGCCAAACAGCCAGCGTCCTCAACAGACATATTTTAAGGAAAAGAACAGGGAGGAGGGGAACCTATAGATTAAAAGCACTTATTTTTTTTCAAAGACTTATTTATTTATTTTAGAGAGAGAGAGACAGCTCTGGGCTGGAGGGGGTGGGGGAAGGGGCAGAGGGAATTGGAAAGAGAATCTCAAGGGGACTCCTGATTAAAAGCACTTAAATGACATAGGAAATGTTTTTTAATTGCCAACTGAACTATGGTGTCTAAGTGTTTCCACTTGGGTGATAAAACCACAGAGAAATGCAAAGCAGTGATTGACATAAAAATAAGGATAGTGGTTATTTTGGGGTGTAAGGAAGCAGTTGTGGCCTGGCGGGGTGCAGGGAGGCATTAGGGAGGCTGGCCAAGTTCTCTGTCTTGAACCAGGTGGTGGTCACAATGGTGTTTATTATAATTCATTAAGCTGTACATTTGTCTTGCTATGGCTTCTGTCTCTATGTTTTATTTTATATTTAAAAGGTGGGGTTTTTTCCTAACCTTTGTTTCCTTTTACCTTTCTGTATTGTCTGAATCTTACACAGTGAACCTTTTTGTTTCCAATGAATCATTTCAATAACTATTACTTTTAGTTCTTTAAAGCCGATTTTATTTTAGGGGGAAAAAAGAATAAAGCACATACGGTCACCATGCCAACCCCGTGCCACCTGTCCCCACGTCCCAACCAGCCCTCATCTTGGCTGTGTGGTTCTCACAGGCACATCCTCACCCCCAGCAGCTCATAGTGGCCCATGTTCATGGAACACTCACCCAGGGCCTCCCCCTCAGGCACTGGCTTCTCTACTCCTCATGTCTGCACCGACAGGAGCTCCAGAGTGTTGGGAGGGTGGCACGTCCAGAGCATGGAAGCTGTGTACCACCTCCATCCATACCTGCAAACACAAGCAAAGTATTTTCCTGGCAGAGGTTATAGGCGCAGTCAGTACGGATTTCTGCCGGGAGTCCAGCAGTGCCCTGGGAGAGTCTCTGAGGCTGGACCGAAGAGCCGGCCTCCAGTGGGGACAACAGCCTCTGGCTGGCCTTGGTGAGACCCGGCCAGCTCCCTAGATTCTGTCAGGCGAGTGGAGTTATCCCTGGAGACTCAGCCTAGAGTAGGCCTTTATCTGAGTGAGGGTCAAGACCGAGAGGAAGCCCCTGGGTCTCCTCCCAGGCTGCAGAGCAGGCTGGGGCCTGGAGGTTGGAGTTGGGGGGCGGGGGCTCACAGGAGCCGCAGACTCATTATCCTCCCCAAACCTGCTCAGCCTCCAGGTTCTCCAAATGAGTGGGCAGAACTGCCACCCTCCCGCGCCACGCCCCCACCAGGACAGAGTAAGGACACAGCTTTGCTCTTCCTTCCCCATCCTCCCCCTCCCAGGTACCACCCATTCCACCACCTACGTCTCCCAAGTTCCCCATTTCTCTGCACCCCTGAGCCGCTTTCCTTGCCCGGGCCTCTCTGCTCAGCTGATGGTTCCTCTGTGGTTCTATGGCGGGTGGCGCGTGCTTTGCCAGGACACTGCGTGGTGAGAGTGTGTTGCCTGCAGGCGCCTTGCCAAGCACTCTGTCCTCACAACCCCATGAGGTGGATGCTATTATTAGCCCCACTTTACAGATGAGGACACTGAGGCCCAGACCTCTCACGTCCGTTGCCCCATTATGGCAGCTGTCACGCGCTGCGGTGAGGCTAGGATTCGAACCCAGGCCGCCTGGATCCAGTCGTGGAGACTGAGAAGGAGGGCTCTGGCATCAGCCTGGGCTGGGCTGGAAAATCCCAGATTCTTACCTAGAATCTTCCAGGTAAGTTGGAATCTTATCTAGGAGCTTGCAGGCTGTGTGACCTGAGGACATTCACATTGTCTCCTGAGTCCTAGTTTTTCCATCTGTAAAATGGAGATGCTGATCTTACATCAGGTTGTGGAGAAGGTAAGATGAAATAATGCGCTTAAAGTTTGATGGAGGGTAGCTACTATCTCATTGCCCACGGCGCTTCCCTCTTCCAATCTTTCCTCCCAAGTCCCACCCACCACCCAGCAGGCTGAGTAATTTTTCTTTTTTTAAAAAATCAGCTCTTAAAAAAAAAAATGCCATCTTGATCCCATTATTCCCTGGCTAAAACCTTCCACATGGTTCCAAGGCTCCTCATTGCTACAAGATAAATCCTCTCTTCATCCCAGAATTAACGGCCTCCCTGATGTGGCTTCTGATGTTCTGTCCCCTGTGCATCTCCTCTGCCTCTTCTGCCCTGGATTCTCCCTCTCACGTCCCACACTTCATCACCCTGGCCTTTTCCCTTACCTCCCAGGCTCCTCACACACCCTCTCCTCTGCACAAGCAGCTCCTGACTCCTGGAACACGATTCTCCACTGGGTCCGCTTGGCACTCTCCAGCTCCGCCCTTAAGACTGAAGCTGAATGTCACCACCTCTGTGGCTCCCCTTCTCTGCTGAGGTGAATTAGAGGTGAATTAGCCCACACTCTCCCCTCCGCCCTTGCCTAGCAATGCCTTTATTGTTATTCTTACAATGCAACGTGGAGTTATGGCTTCGGTCTCCTCTACTAGAATATAAGCTCTTTGAGGCAGAGACCTATGCAGATGAGGTTGGGAGTCCCAAGTGGCCCTACTCCTGGGCCCCGAGATCCTCTTCAGCTTTTCCATCTGCTTCCCTAGAGGACAGAGAAGCACCTGCTGAGGGAGGAAGCCTTGGCACCAAGGGTCAGCAGTGCCGCTCATTGGAAGACGCCTTTTGGAGGGATCTGCCCAGCTCACAATGGCTCTTTTCTCCATACTGCTCTCCTGGCCAGTGGTGGGCCAGCTTCCTTGGACACAGCCAATCAGACTATATAGGCAGTAGCCCCAAATGGTCCAGTCTCAGCACAGATTCAGATTCAAAGACACAAAATACAGCCATTAAATAGGGAATTAAAAAGAATTCCAAGGGCGCTTGGCTGACTTAGTCAGAAGAGCATGTGACCCTTGACCTCGGGGTCATGAGTTTAAGTCCCACATTTGGTGCAGAGATAATTAATAAATAAACTAAAAAAATAATAATTCCAGCCTTTACCTGAATTTTAAGAACAATAAAGGAATCCAGACTAGAATTCACAGCGGCACTCCTCACCTGTCCTTCTCTCCTCCCCACCCCCACTAGCACCTGTTCCACCACCTTTCACACACCAAATCCCCGGGTGCCCCTTGGGTGTCTCTTTTTCTCTCCTCCCTGCTTCCCATTTCTTTATCATGTAGATTGTCTTCACCTCTCATCTCTCACCTTTCCTTCCTTCTCTCTGCTGCCATCCTCTATACCCATTCTTCTGATTCTTCAAACTTGGGATCTGGGAACCAGGTTGACAAATGGTGGTTGGAGAGCAGCGTCAAGGGTAGGGAATGTACCTGACATTGGCACATCAATAAATACTATCCCCAACATGTACACAGGGGACCTGGCACTTTCTTCTGTTATTCTTTTATTCCGGACACAAGTCTCATGCACAACTTGCATATCATTACCATATTTATCCTCAGGTCTTGCAGCAATGCTGTCACACCTGTCTTTTCCCAATCCTGGCCTGCCTTTTACGGTTCACAAAGCACTTTTATATTCCCTGTCTCACTAGACTTTCATGATAACCCTGGGAAGGTGGAGACTAATATTTTCCCCATTTTACAGATAGAAAAACTGAAAGAAGCTGAATCACCTGCCCAAGGTGCCACTGGCAGGATTTGAATCCAGATCTTCCTGAGTCTAGGTACAGCTCTTAAACACTACTCTCCTTGTCTTTTAAACTATGTCTTCCTTCAGCTGATGCTGAGACCATCATATTCATATTAAGATATGCACATATATACCCACACAATCACACCCATCTACATAGAAACATATCTAGATTCACACACATCCATATACTCCCAACAGGCAGACGGTGCATGCCTACCCAGGGGCAAGCACAACACCCAGGCACACGTGTTCCCACACGGAAGCATAGTCTCCAGCAACACAAGTGTGTGTGCACCACTGGAAAATCTTCATTAATATGGACAAGGGTGGGGTTAACCCCACTGCTCCCCCTGTGGTCCTCCATGGCCCTGAACTCCCCCCAGACCCTCCAGTCACCGTGGCCTGTCCCTGCCTGAGCCCCTCCACCCCCTTCTCCTCCTGCACATTCTTTCATTGTGCCCTTTCCTGAACTCAGCTCTGCCACCAGGCTCTGCTGGGACCTCGTTATTTTTACAGCTGCAGGGAGCAAACTCTCAGAGAGAAGGGAAGGCTTTGCTAAGAGGCTGGATGCCTAATGTTCAGAGTCACTGCCAGCCCAGCCTAGAGGGGCAAAGGTTCCCCTGTCCAGCTGAGATGGTGGCTGTGGTCAGCCCGGACCAGCTCCAAGGCCTGCCAGAGGGATCTTCTCTGCCATCGCTGCCAACTCTCCCCTCAGGGCTGGGGACGCCCTGGGATGGCTCTGGGTTTTGCGCCCAGAAAGGTCTCTAGCCCAGTAGCCAGGAGAAGGGGACTGTGCATCAGTGAGGATGTGGGCAGAGCCCTGGAATTCTCTCTGTTTCACTTGCTCTTACAGGGCAGGGAGCTCCAGGGCTCGGTTCATTCATGTAGGTCAGAGGATCTGCAGGGTGGTTCATACCACCAGGAGACAGGAGGGGAGGGCTAGTTCTGGGAATCTTTACATGAGGGGAGAAGTGTGTTGGGCGGGGAGAGGCAGGGAGAGGCTTAGGGACAAATGGAGGGAAGCAGAGAGCACCTTATTATGGGTAGAGTCTCCTGTTGGATGCAGAGGCAAGGGAAGAGCACCTCCTGAAGATGATTTCATCTCGCCATCTTGCTCCCAGTTCCATAAACCTGCCAAGAAGGATTCTGGATTCTTTCTGCTAACTTCCATCCCAGGCGCTGCTATCAGTTGAACTGAAATGGCATCTTTCCTGCCTCACATCTGGCTGTAAAGGCCCAGTGTGGCATCAGATGTTCTCCTTCTGAGGTCCCCCTCTTGTTGCCCTGCCTCTCAGACCCACACCTAGCCTCCCTGGCCCCAGGGCCTCCACCAAGTGTTGTCCACTAGAGTGGACACCTCTGAGTCCCTGGCTCCGCAAGGTGAGGCTCCTGGGACAGCCTGGAGGCACCTTTCTGGCACAGGGTCGGGGAGAGGCCTCTGGGGGCTCCCCCAACACACCCACCTGCTCTCTGCTGCAGAGCAAGGGCCATTGTTGATTTTAGCAAAGTTTAGCAAAGAACTCATTTTTTCGTTTTCCAGCCCAGAATGCCCCACTTGTGGAGTTAATTCCCCATCCCGACAGGCTAGTGCCAGCCAGATTCAAGAGTTTTGCTGAATACCCACTGGGCACCACTGTTTCCATCACAGGGTTAATTAGTCCCCACGAGCCTCAGCCAAGGGGAGGCTGCTTGGGCTGGGAGTCCAGAGACCCAGATGTCGATTCTGAAACTGCCAATGACTATCTGGGTGAGCTCTAGTAGACAAGGCCCTTTCCCCTCTCTGGGCCTCAGTTTTCCCACCTGCAAAATGAGCAGCTGAACCTGGACAATACCCAAAGTCCTTGCCAGCTGGCTCAAACTCTCCATGACATTCTGTGATGCGGACATTTCTATAACCACCAACCACAGTCGAGGATGACGTTCTAAGTCATTCCATGACATTTACAGCCATCTTACAGCATTTGATGATGACATGGAAGGTTGGTCCTTGACATTCGATGACATTTACAACCATCTACAGCATTCTGTGACATCTCTTGACATTTACAACAATCTATGACATTTACAAGAATTCACGATATCCTGTGACATTGACATTCCAGAGCATTTTACGACATTCCTAGACATTCAACAGCATTCTATGGCATTCTAGCCATGATATTCTGTGGCATTCTGTGACATTCTAAATTTACCATGTCGGTTTGTCTCTCCTCTGAGGGGCCTCCCTGACATAGCCAGAGAAGCCATATCCCCCCTTCAAGATCCTCCCCCAAATCTCCTCTTATCCAGGGTGCATGACCCCTCTGTGGCCAGAGGTCACTGAACTTGGGTCTCTAGAGCCATCTGGCCACTGTCCTGACGTGGGCTTTGGGGTTGGGGGGAGGGCAATCTCTCCAGCAACAGTCATCTTTTTGAGAGGTTTTGCTCCCAGAGAGATTCTTCTCTTACCCCACCATCAGAATGTTCCAATTAATGGCTCCTTCCTTTAGGATAAGGGAGTCTCCTCTGCATAACATTAAGCTTAAGCATTCCAGATATTTGAAAAACTTTGACGTATGGGAATGGCAATTTTATATGGTTCAACCTAATGCAACAGAAAGAATGTGGGTTTGGGAATCAGTCCTGGGACAAACACCAGCGCTGTTTTGTTTAGCTGTGAAACCCAGGCAAACTTATCAGACCTCACTTTCCTCATCCATAAATATAAATAAGAACTTTTTATTCAAGGGGTTGGTGGAGGATTCAATGGAATAATGCAGGTATAGTGTAAGGCCAAAGATCTGGAACAGAATAAGAAGGCCTCAAAGATCATCTTCCTTCTCCTTTGTCTCCCTCCCCTGAAACAATAGGAAAAGAATTCATGGGTGAGGTGGACAAGTCGAAAAAGAAGACCTACGTTTTGGTCTTGACCCAGCTACCTCCTCACTGTGTACCCTTGAGACAGGGATTCTGTTCTGTGGACCTCAGCTTTCCCATCTGTAAAATGGGGTGGGAAACAGATCAACTTGAGGACCTGATGGCCTGGGCTTCTCTGGCTGAGGAGGGGAAGGTGATAGAACAAGGAATCCTGAATTCTGGTGGGGCAAGCATTAGGGAGCAATGGGTCCCCATAAGCTATGAGGACAGGACACTGGCAAGAGGAAGGAGCAGGGCAGACCCAAAGGAAGAAACATTTCTTTCTAAGCATTGTGAGATGACAGGCTTGGTGGTAATGCTGCTTCTCCAGTGTTTTAGGAGAATGGCCCCACAATCTCCACCTGAGGGAGAGGACAGGTACCCCACCCGGTGGGTGGTACCGTCTCCAGCCCCGCAGGCCCCTGAGTGGCGGAAAGGACTCTGGGCTGGTGCTGAAACCTTAAGAGACTGCGCCCCCTGGTGGCCAGACTCTGTCATTGCAGTACAGGGCTCCAAGTCCAGGAGGCTGACTCACCTGCTGACCAGTGGCTTGGTCCTAGCAGGGCAAATTTCTTTTTGAGAGGACACTGGGAGAGGGGCTTGGAAAGTTGGCGCAAGCCTATAAGGCGGAAGACTGGTAAAGACTCTTCGTAACCTTTTCAACAAAGTTTAGTGAGCACCTAATGTGTGCCAAGCCGAGTGTTGCGCTCTCCTGCTTAGTGCTGAATAAGACAAAGCCCTTGCTCTACGAGGAGCTTACAGGGCTCCTGGGCTGACCGAGGACCTACTGTGAACATGAACCCAGTTCTTATCTCTGGACTCTTCACGGTAATCCTGGGAGGTGAGAATTAATCTCCATTTTACAGGAAAGGAAACTGAGAGCTGAGGCCACATAGCTGTAGGGGGCAGAGCTGGGATTCATTCTTAGATCTAGATGATTCTCAGGCTTCCCACCGCATGAGGTTTGTGTAGTAGGAAGAGCCCATCCCAGGCAAGCTTCTCATCCCAGGTAGCCTTCTTTGGGAAACGGAACCTGGGAGGTGCCAGTGGGTTCGGCAAGGGAGGGAGTGTCCGGACGCCCATGCCCTGCATCCAGTGGGACTGCCTTCCAGAGTGGGGGATGCTCAGCGTCCGGGAGCCTGGGCATTGTTCTCATTGTCTTGGTCTTCTCTTTGTCTGAGGAGCATCCGGGGCTCGCTCCTCCCCTGGCGGAGATGGGGGCCAGCTGCCTGGAGAGTCTGCCGCCGCTCATTAGAGCCCTCACAAATGCCTCTCTCACGGGACTCCCCACCCCAGGGTCTGAGGGAGAGTTTGACACGAATCTAAAAATAGCTGCTGTTTTGTTCCTTTGTTGGAGGGGAGGGGCTGGCAGAGGGGCTCCGGCTCCCCCTAATGACCTGCCCACAAAGAACAAAGCCTTTTCTCTGGATTTGCTCTGCTTCCGCAGCTCCCCAGCCTTCCCAGCTCCTGGAGTTGGACGGTGAATGGTGGTCCTGCTGGCAGAGGCAGGGCCAGGGCCCAGGCTGCTGAGCCAGACAACCTAGGCCCCAACAGCACACAACGTGCAGGGAGACCCGTGGGCAGGGCTCTGGGCGGGGATCGGTCTGCACGTGTCATGTGACATCGCGTGTGACGTCACACCCCACGGCACAACTGATAGAGGGACAACAATCATTGTGTGTGGCTTATCGTAGGCAGGTGACTCTGTGGGATTGTGTGCGACCGAGCTGGAGACTGGCAGGTGGCAGGTGACAGTGCAGGTGACAGCGACTAACCCAATGTCAGGAAGCCATAGCAGCCCCCATAGCCCATGGCAAGCCTGGCCCAGCTTCTAGCTCCCTGTCTCTCTGGGCAGCTGGTGGGGCCTCCTTCTTCGGGTTTCTCTTGCCCATGCTTCCTGTTCTCTTCCTCTTACCTCCCGCTGCCTTGCTCCCCAGGCATCTCTCTGCATCTGGGCCAACGGTGGTGGCGTACTTGACTCTCTGGAGCTTCCGCAGATGCGGCCGCCCACCACCCAACGCTGGGAGAAAGGCCCGACCAGAAGTAAGCACGCCACACTCCTGCTGAGTCCCGCCCAGGGAAGGGAGGCAGAAGTGGGACTTGGGGACCAGCCAGGAGGCTCTCAGCTTCACCTTCAATGTTTGGGTTCACTTCTCAAAGGGAGAACACATGCATATGTTTAACAGCAGAGTTTTAAAAAGAATTGAAGCAGACATGACAAAAAAGTTATTTGTTGTTAATCTGGCTGGTGATTTTGAGTGATTATTATGCTATTTTTTTGACTTCTCTGATTTTTAATCTCTCAAAATAATTAAACAAAAGCAATACAAGCACGTAATAGAGTTTGTTATATACAAAAGTTAAAGCTGAGTGCTTTACGTGATTATCTCACTGAATGTTTCCCACATTCCTAGAAAGGGGCTATTATTTGCATCCCCCATTTTATAGATGGGGACACTGAGGCTCGGAGGCCCTGTGGCAGGTCTGCTGGCTTTTACCCCAACTTCCACACTGCATGGAAGCTCAGGAAAGCCTTGAGTTTCCCCTCTGCTGGATGACCTGGCACTGAGGGGATGAGGCCCATGTCCTATGTATTAGTTATCTATTCTGTGCAATAAATCATCCCCAAATGCAATGGTTTAAGATGACAGTAATCATTTAATATCTCTCACAGTTTCTCTGAGTCAGGAATCTAGGACCAGGCTGGGCTGGGAATTCCTGCTTAGTTATCCTGAGTATTCAGTAAGATGTTGAGGGGCTGCACTCATCTGAAGGTTGGACTGGGGCTGCAGGGTCCACTTGCAAGTTGATTAACTCAAATTTCTGACAAGCTGGTGAGACCTGTCAGTCCCTTTTTATGTTGGCCTCTCCTCAAGGCATCTGGAGCTTCCTCACAGCATGGGGCCTGGGATCCAACAGTGAGCACCCCAGGAGAACCAGGCAGAAGCTATATTGTCTTTTATGACTTGGTCTTGAACTTACATAGCATCACTTCCATGGTATTCTACTGGCCAAAAGGGTCAGTGTAAGGAAGGACTATCTAGAACTGTGCAGGGTTTGAGATTTTACCCTAATTGCATGCTAAGAAGTTGGTTTGCCTCTGCTTCTTGCTGGCAGAAAACATGCGACAGATCAGAAGAAGTTTGTTACTCACAGCAATAGCGATAGCCCAAATTATAATAACAGAGCCCCAATGGCCACAGATTAGCATGAAGAGGGCTAGAAATCACCTGCACATGCACTGAGTTGTGTTATAGGAGAGCCACTCTGATTAGGGGACCCAAATCTCTTACCATGGGCAGTAGCATGCCTGCTCTTCACCCTGCAGGGGGACACTGTGTCTGTCTTCCAGGGGGTTTGCCACACAAACATCCATGACAACGGAGCCCAGAACAAAAGACAGTCAGTGCCTTGCTCACAAATCATGCTAAAATGTGAGATCTCTGTCTTAGTCAGCTAGGGCTGCCATCACACAATATCATAGACTGGATGACTTAAACAACAGAACTTGATTTCTCACAGTTTCAGAGACTGGAAAGTCCAAGATTAAGGTGTTGGCCAATTTGGTAGCTGGTGAGAGTTCTCCCATTGGCTTGCAGATGGCCACCTTCCACTGTGTCCTCACATAGCAGAGAGAGAGAGAGAAGGAGAGAGGAGGAGAGAGGGAAATCTCTTATAAGGCCATTGGTCCTACGGGATTAGGGCCCCAACTGATGACCTCCTTTAACCTAAATTAACTCCCAAAAGCCCTATATCCAAATATAGTCACATTGGAGGTTGGGGCTCTAACATACGAATTTTGGAGGCACACAATTCAGTCCATAACTAGCTCCAGGAGAACTGTCTCCCAACAGGGACTACCCAAGAAGGTGAACAGTCATCTTGGACGCTGGCTACCATAGCTCAAGTTTTGTAGCGGCATCCTCAAGTAATCTCTTCCTGAGGCAAAAAATGGGGAGTGGAAGCCATAGCCTCTTTGTTATTAGTGATAACATCCTTTAACAAACACCCTTAACTAACTGACACCCCTCCTCCAAAAGATCCCAAAAGATGGGAACTGGGACCCTCATCTCTTCCCTGCCTTTCTCTCCCGCCTCCATCTTTGAGGCAAGCCTTCCCCAATGCCACATTGCTCCTCCCGGCTCTAGCCATGTGGCTCTATCTTTAATAGATAAATAGGAATGACAGGAAGTTGACTACTGTGTGGTTGTGAAATCCTATTTTTGAATGTCTGAAGCTGAATTTGTCTTTCTCTTTTTATTTCTTCTGGAGCATTCCTAATTCCCCCAAGGCAGATGGATGTTCCCTGACCAACCATTGCCAAGATCAGAAATTTTTTAAAGAGCGGGGTGCTTGGGTGGCACAGTTGGTTAAGCATCTGACTATTGGTTTCGGCTCAGGTCCTGATCTCAGGGTCATGAGATTGAGCTCCTCGTCAAGCCCCGTGTCTGGCTCCATGCTCAGCGCCAAGTCTGCTTGGGATTCTCTCTCCCTCTCCTCCCTCTGTCCCTCCCACCCCCCAGTGCTCTCGCTCACTCTTTCTCTCTCAAATAAATAAATAAATCTTAAAAAAGAATTTTTTTAAAAAGCACATTGATAATTTTCAAACCACTAAGCCAGTTTACACACAGAATCGTTCAGAAACACAAGTGGGATTATCTAATACATATTGTTTTAAATTTTACTTTTTAGGGGCACCTGGGTGGCTCAGATGGTTAAGCATCTGCCTTCGGCTCAGGTCATGATCCCAGGGTCCCGGGATCGAGTCCTGCATCGGGCTCCCTGCTGGGCGGGGAGCCTGCTTCTTCCTCTGCCTCTGCCTCTCTCTCTCTCTCTCTGACTCTCATGAATAAATAAATAAAACATTAACAAAAAAAATTTTTACTTTTTATATTAGAAAATATAGATTCTATGTCAGTAGTACAGATCTACTTTTTCAACAGTGCCACAGTATTCAGAGTATATATCTATACCACATTTTATTCAACCATAATTCTTCTGAAAGACATTTAAGTTGTTTCTAAATATTTCTGTATGACTGTAGTGCTTTAGGGAATAAACTTACAAATATATTTTTGCATGTATGTGCTAGTAATTTTGTAGGATCAATTTTTACAAGTGGAATTACTGGGATGTAGAATACACATACTTTATATTTTGATAGATACATGAGTGTGGTCATTTCCCCACACCCACGCCATCATTGATTATCATTTGCTTTTTTTTTTTTAAAGATTTTATTTATTTGACAGAGAGAGACACAGCGAGAGAGGGAACACAAGCAGGGGGAGTGGGAGAGGGAGAAGCAGGCTTCCCGCAGAGCTGGGAGCCCGACGTGGGGCTCGATCCCAGGACCCTGGGATCATGACCCGAGCCGAAGGCAGACTCTTAATGACTGAGCCACCCAGGTGCCCCTCATTTGCTTTTTAGTTTAGTAAATCTGTTGGGCAAAAAGTGGTTTCCTCACATGTTTTAATTTTCATTGTTATTATTGAGCTTAAGCTTTCTTCATCATTTACTGGCCATTGGTAATATTTCTTTCTAGCCCATTTTACCATTGGATTGCTGTTATTTTCTTACTGGTTTGCAGCAACTTTTTATATGTCATAGACATTACCCTTTGTCTACAATATAAATTTAGATACTTATTTCCAGTCAACTTGTTTGTCTTTTAAATTTCTTTGATCCCTTTCATTGCACAAAAATTTTATTTTTATAGAGTGGGATCCGTTTATCATTTGCTTTATAACTTCTGGGTTTCATGTTTTTCTTGCACAAACCCTTTATGGGATAAGGATATTAACCCTTTCAGTAAGCCTGGGTCTTCCCCTCTGAACCTTGTCTGATGCTACATGTAATTTGAGCTATTGAGGCTGCAGCCAAAAGAGGTCACCTCCCCCTAGCCTGACACTAAAAAGGGGGGCCTCCCAAAGGGTGATGATGGAGGCAGCGAGGCACCCCCCCTCCCCAGTGATGTTTGTTAAACAAAACAAGCTGAACTCCCAGGAGCAGGTCTCTTTGGAAAGGCAAAGCTTCTTAAGAGGCCCCAGGGGGAGCCTGGGAGGAGCCTCTCTGGATCCTTGGCTGCCTGGGAGCCTGTAGGAGGAGCCCGCACCTGCAACTATCAGGCTTCCTCCCTGTTGTACCTCTGCCAGCACACACTCATAGACACTCACAATCAGTGCCACCCAAAACCACCAAACACACCCATGAACATACAGAAACACAGTAAAAACTACACGTGTGTGCATACCCCCATGGACATAGCTGCCATGGGTCCCCATTCATAAATGGTAACATGTGCACACATAGGGATGCCCACATGTACAAAGCACATGTACATGTGTGCACAGCTGCATAGAAATGTGCACGCAGGTCCTTCCAGATACGCTCTAATAAGAGATGCAGTATGCGCATGCGCACACCATGCAGCTGTATGCGCCTGCCGTCTCAGTCAGAATCTCAGCAAGAGGCAGTTGGCACACTCAAACAAAACGAGCAAAATGTAATAAAGGGGCCATTCACAAAGGTGAGGGTAGGGTAAAGGGAAACCGGAGCAATAGTGATGCACCTGGGGGCTAAAAATAGCAGGGAGCCAGGTTGCCGACCCTGGCCTGAAGGGTCAGGGGACAGGGCCATGTGGGAGTTGGTGAGAGCTGTAGCTTTGCAGAGGACTGGCCAGAAGAAATTGCGGCGTTCAGATCCTCCGACCACAACCACAGCTGAGCCGCAGCTTGGTGGGGAAGGAGCCAACCTGTCCAGCCCACCGCCCTCGGATCTGCTGGCCAGGCTTCCCATTGGCCGAACCCAACCAGCAGCCAGACAGGAGTCTGGCTGATGCGCTCCCAGGATCAGGGCTCTTGTGGGGCATGAAGCAGGGTGGGGAGCAAATCTAGAGGGACAGAGTATATCTGACATCTGCGCACATATGGTGATGCTCACACGCAGGGCATGAGGGCGCACGCACACGCAGAGGTGCACAATGCACACGGGTTCTCATGTGCACTTAACCGCCCTGTGCACGGAAGCTCAAACAGCCAGGGACCCACACAGGCCTGAGAAGAAGGCTGAAAGCGACACCCTGGTCCTGGCCTAGGCCTGAGGCGAGCTCCTCCCCCTTTCTCTCCCCCTCCCCCCTCCTTCCCTACCCCTCACTTCAAGCCCAGAGCCAGCTCTTTGCTGAGCTCTTTGTTAGTCTTGGCAAAGACCGAATCCCAGCCGGACAATGGGCCAGCCAGGCCTGCACAAATCACCAGCTCTTTGGGAGCCTTTCAAGGCCTGGCCTGCCTGAGTGACAGCTGAATTGGGTCGAGATCAGGCGGGGGGGGGGAGGCACTCCTGGAGGCAGGCCCTACAACCAATGAGCTGGGCGGTCTCCAGGCTCCCGCCTGACTCCCAACCCCCCAACAGGCTCCCCTTCTATACCACTGACTCCTGTGCAGGGGCATCTGACCCAAGCCAGGGAAACTGGGGCCCCTCACTTCTCTCAAAACCTTACTCTCCACCCACATCTAGCCCACCCCCAAATCCTATCCATTTTACCTCCTAAACCCCACCACTGCTAACACCCCAGTCCTAGTCCTGGTCTCCTCATCTTTGGCCTGGATGCCTGCCCAGTAGCTCCCTGCCTCCAGGGAGCTGCTACTCCCAGCCACAGGAACTTTTTTGAAATGTAAATCAAATCATTTTCCTCTCCTGCTTAAGATCCTTCAATGACTCTCATAACCCCCCTCCAGATAAAGTGCCAACTCAGCCGCCCCTGCGTCTTACACCATCTGGTCCCTGACCCCATTCCCAGACTCATGGCTCACTATCTGCCCCCTCCCCCTCCCCATGCTCCCAGTTCTCTGGGTGTGCTGAACCCTCTCCTTCCCCTGGGCCTTTGCACATGCTGTTCTCTCTGCCAAGAAACCTTTACCCCGAGTACTCCATCGTCTGAATCCTCCCAGAAGAAAGCTCCTCCAGCTAACTGTGGGATAGAATCAAGTTGGGGTTTTTCCCTTCCAGCCCCTCATGGAGAGATGCTTTTGTAAAATGCAAGAAATATGAGCCATTACAAAAAGACAAAATTAGAAAACAAAGTGAGGAATAACCAACTTGGGAAATAACAGTTTCTTGTAAATTTAAATATCCACTTACCACAGGACCTAACAATCCCCACTCCCCGGTATGCACGCAAGAGAAATGAAAACGTATGTGCCCATAAAACCTGTATGAGCATATTTACAGTGGTTTTATTTATAATCATGCCAAACTGGAAACAACTCCAATGTCCCTCAATGATGATTGGATAAGTCAACTGTGGTACATCTATGCATTGGAATACTAGTCTGCAACAAACAGAGAAGAACCACTGACACTCAGCATGGATGAATTTCAGATGCATTATGCGAAGTGAAAGGAGCCAAGCTCAAAAGGCCGCATTCTGTACAATCCCATCTATATGACATTCTGGAAAAAACAAACTAGAGTGATAGAAAACCCATCAGTGGTTTCCAGGGCTGGGTTTTGGGGAGATGGGCACTGATGACAAAGGAGCATGGAGGAAATTTTGGGGATGAAGGAAATGTTCTATATCTTGATTGTTGTGGTAGTTACAGGACTATACATATTTGTCAAAATTCACAGAATGATACAGTCAAAAGGGTGGGTTTCACTGTGTATACATTAGCTCTAATAGATCTGACTTAAAAAAAAAAAAGGCAAACTCAAACTCCATTTTTCTTATTGTGGCAAAATCTACATAATGTAAAATTGACTATTTTAACCCTTTTTGAGTGTACAGTTGTGCTCAAGTTCATTCACACGTACAACTATGTTGTACAAATAACACCACCTTCCATCTCCAGAACTTTTCTCATCTTGCAAAACTGAAACTCTGTCCCCATTAAACATCAACTCCCCATTCCCTCTCCCTCAGTCCCTGGCAACCACCATTCTGTTTCTGTCTCTATGAATCTGACTATTCTAGGTGCCTCACATAAGTGGAATCCTACAGTATTTTTCTTCTTGTGTCTGGCTTATTCCACTCAGCACAATGTCCTCAAGGTACATCCATGTTAAGGCGGGTGTCAGAATTTCTTCCCTTTTTAAGGCTGAATAATATTCCATTATGTGTATATACCACATTTTCTTTGTCCATTCATGCATCAATGGACATTTGGGTTGTTTCCACCCTTTGGCTATTGTGAACAATGCTGTTACGAATATTGGTGTACAAATACAAGACCTATTTAAAAAATTATTAGATTCAACAGACATAAAACTACTTTGTCCATTTGCCAAGCACTTACTCTCAATTTTGTTATCCATCTCCCTAGTCTGCCTTGTAAGTAGCAAAGTTGGCCTGGTCCCTGGGCCAGCTGGAGTCTACTCTTCCTGAGCCCCCAATGATCCCCCACAACTCCCTGGCTGTGTCACACCCCCTGGGATGGCCTGTTTGGGATGTGGGGCTTCCTGGGGTAGGACTAGGTTTGAGTCTTCTTTTTTTTAAGATTATTTATTTATTTATTTGAGAGAGAGAGAGTACGAGCAGGGGGAGGGGCAGAGGGACAAGAAGATTCCCCACTGAGCAGGGAGCCTGACGCGGGGCTTGATCCCAGGACCCTGAGATCATGATCTGAGCTGAAGGCAGACGCTTAACCCACTGAGCCACCCAGGTGCCCCCGTCTAAGTCTTCTAATTGCAGCCTCTAACTACCCCCTCACTGGGGTTGGGGTCATGCCCAGGAAAGGGACTCAGAGAAACTACAGCCAAGTGCAATCCTGTCTGGGGCCCAGTGGGGGAGCAGGGGCTTGAACCCACATCTGACCGGCTCCAGGTTTGTGTTCTCTGCTGTAAGGCACACACAGTAATGAGTTAGAGGCAGAACTCAAGGCCTGCCCCTCTGCAGCTGTCACGCTCAGGAATTTTTTGGCTAGCAGAGACTTCCACTCATTTCCAAGGTCAAGATGGGGTCACTCAGGCAAGAAGTACTAGGTTGTCTGCCTTGCATAGTTGTTACCCGGAGCTGGGTTCTCCTGGTGGGTGTTGAGCCAAAAGACACAACCAAGCCAAAGAACAGGAAAAGGGAGGGTTTTACTTGCAACAAGTAAAGGAGAACACTGGGGATATTTGCCAAAGCCATGGCTCCTCAAACAGGGAAGTCAGCATGGAATTGGGGCAAAAGTCATCTGAAGGTGACAGAGTCCAGGTCAGGTCTCTGGCTTTATTCGGTCCGGCACCTGAGTGCTCAGAGGGGTTTAGATCCTGCAAAGATAAGTCAAGAATGTGCACCAGGTCAATCTTTACTTTTGAACCAGCATTGGGCGTTTTACCACTGATTTATTGTCCCTGATACGATTAGGCTATCTCCTGGCCTGATGGTGGCTGTTCGCTCGTACATTCTTCTGTTCCTTTAAAATCATTATCTACTGGGGTCTATTCTTCTGCAATTTCAACATATCCCAGAAGTTCTGCAAGAAATGTGCTTTGGGCAAGTAGTGCTGGTCAGGCAGAGATCACAAGATGGCCAGGGGCCCCAGATGACTTCTCTTATGTCTCAGCTTTCTTTTTCCTGTGACCACTAACTCTGCTTACCTTGGCTCCTGGGCTGTGGGCTGGGATATACAGGCAAGCCATGGATGATCATGGATGCTAATACGTATTTGTGCACACATGTGTATACACATAACCTAGGTATGGGGGTTCAGTATGTGTGTGTGTGAGTTCCAGATAACTCAAATTTTGATTTTTTTGAAAGAACAATCATCTCTTTTCAAAGACCAAGGGTCAGGGTAGGAGGTTTTAAAGCATGGTAGGAGCATAAATCTCTCTCCTAGTGGTGGTCCTGGCACCTGAGCTTCCAGAGGATCATAGAAAGTTTTTTTTTTTAAGCTGCAATTTAGACACCCAACCATGCTGACATACACATAAACACACAACACTCGATGCGTAACCCCAGGCTGGCCCATAAACACCTGCTTAGATGTACACATAAACCCAGAGACAACCACATACCCATAGACACACTTAAAACAAATAATAATTGCCAGTTTCCTATGATCCAGGCATGGCACTAAGTACTTTACATTCACTGCTTTACTTAATCACTTTGTAAAAATCAACCAACATGGGCATTATAAATTTCATCCCCATTTTACAGATGATGAAAATAAAGCTCAGAAAATTCTCACTTCACTTCCCAAGGTCACAGAGCTAGGAAGTGGCTGAGCCAGAATTTGAACGTCAGTGAGTTAAAGTCTGAAACCAGAGTGCATAATCATTAGACTATTTGCTAACACAATCGCATACATCACGTACTCGTGAATTCACATAGATCACATGTACTGACACCTTGATTCACACCTATAGGCACACGTATGCACATGGATCCCCACATATGGCATCCTTGTGCACAAAGACACACATACACATACAAACATATAGTCAGATACCAGCAGACTCACAGCCACACATTTTTTTAAACATTTTATTTATTCATTTATTTCAGAGAGAGAGAGCACTCGGGTGTGCGAGAGAACACTTTCTCTCTAGGGGGAGCGAGAAGCAGACTTTCCACTGAGCAGGGAGCCCCTACATGGGGCTCGATCCCAGGACCCTGAGATCATGACCTGAGCTGAAGGCAGACGCTTAACCCACTGAGCCACCCAGGCGCCCCAGCCACGTATTTTAATGTAGATCACGTGCAGTCACACACACTGAGCTTACTGACATGAGTTTGCACAGAGCTGAGTCTAAGACTTAGCTAGGTTCTGGCATAGACTTCCCGCCCCTCCTTGCCTGCCTCACCCCCTCTTGGCAGATAAGTGCTTGGGGGTTGGGCAGTGCTGCATGGAGCCCTGCCAGTTGGTGGCTCAGATCCTCTGGGGACAGGCTCCTGCCTCCTGCTTCCATCTACCAGGTAAGCAGAGCCACCCTTGGGGCCAGCATCACAAAGCACCACACCTGGGCCCCACCCGGGAGAGGCTGAACTCGGGGAAACTTCCAGGTGGCCGCCACAGTGGCGGTCCCCAGCCCCAGCCCACAGCTCCTGCTGCTTGCAACTCCCTCTCCAGCCACAGGCGTGGATTATGGAGGCAATGACCCACTCCCCTGCCTCACCTTCCATTCATCCCCCCAAGACATTCCACACCCCAGTGCATGTGGGGTCCCTGGGAACACAGAGCAGCAATACCTACCCAGGCTGGAAGTCAAGGAGAGCTCCCTGAAGGAAGAGGTTTCTAAGCTGAGTTCTTAACCTAAAGGTGGAATGGACATTGGCGGGTGAGTCCGAGCAGAGGAGAGCTTTAGCCAGAGGGCTGCATGTGCCAAGTCCCAGAAGTGAGAGAGAATAACACCTTCGGGGACTTGCGATTGATTCATAATGACTGAAGGGGAATGAAAAGGATTGCAGAGTGATCAAAAGCCTCGGTGAGAGGATGTTTTGTGCACTGGGAGGCTGGGACTCCCTTGGAGGGCAGAGGTGAGCTCAGGACTACAAAGGCCTTGGGCAGCTGCCAGAGCGGCCACTAATTCAGGCCTCCCTTCTGTGGCCACCAGACCACGGAGCATAGCCACGAATGCTCTCGGACCCAGAGCCCTGGCTCACTGTCCTAGGGCTGCCTGGCAGCCCCGGACTTGCTCAGACGATTTGATGGCCACGTCTCATACTCATGAGCCAAGCTAGTGACTCTTCTGGGTGGGTATTACTAGTCCCATTTTACAAGTGAGAAAACAGTCTTTGCAGAGGTAACTTTGTAAAGCAAGAGAATGATCTGTCCAGAGCTAGCCACAAGGAGAAAGATTCCTCCGGGATGGTTGGGAAAGCAGCCCGGGAGGCCCATGCTGTTATCTAGGCGAAGGTGGGGGTGGGGGTGAAGGGGGGTGGGTAAGAGAGAGTTAGTGGGGCTGAGGGGCCTAGGAAAGGGGCCTCAGAGACCGACGCTTGACTCTCTGTGTGGGAGTGGGTCTTCCGTCTTTGGAGTGACCTCAAAGGCACTTCTTTGCTTTGCTTCATGCCACACCCAGCTTCAGCCCCCTCCCTGAGAGTCCAGAGACTCCCCACCTACATGTCCATGTAGAGTCTTAAATAAATTTAAGAATTCTAGAAAATTCCATTAATTTGTATGTCCCAAGTAATTTCCCTGTGAGTGGGGTTTATGGCTGTAACTGTGGTGATTACACTCCTAATGAGACAAACCCTGCAGCCCCCTCTGCCCAGCCTCCAGCTCAGCCTCCTCCTGAGCTGGGCCCTTGGCCCACAGGGGGTCAATGACCCCTTTCCATTAGAGGGTGAATGAAGGACTAGGAGTTACACAGACCAGACTTTTCATCCTGGTTCTGCCCCAGAACCAGCTCTGTGACCTCGGACAAGTCTCTTCCCCTCTCTGGGCCTTAGTTTCATCACCCGTAAGAAAGGGGCTGATTGTAACTAACTCAAGGTAGTTCATTAAAAGACTGTAGAGATTTAATGAACAAATGTATGGAAATGACCAAGCACCATGCCTGGCTCTTCCTAAAGTCTCTAAAAATGGATGGTGGTTTTTTAGGGGGCTCCATATTTTCCAGGGGAATAATCTGAATTTCCATAGCTCATAATTTGAAACTCTTCTAAAGCAGACCTCAGCCCAGCTCCTCAGCCTTATCTTTCCCACAGAACATGGCAGGGCTCAGCAGTGGGGCTCAGGGAGCAGGAGGTGCTAGACGCCAATGGGGCAGCATCCACTGCAGGAGGGTGCTAATGCAGTCTCAACCTCTGCTAGTCTGAAAGGGCTCTGGGATGGGAGAGCTGAGCCTGTGGGTGGAGATCTCTGTGCCTCCCTCTTAGGTGACCTGCACCTCATCCTCTTTATCGACTAGGGCTGCCACCATCTCCCCCTGACCAAAACCTTGGCTCTGATTGAAAGACAGGGGTGACTGGGAGTGACAAGGACACTCCATTTCCAAGGTGTCCTGATCCCAGCACAAAAAGACCCACAAATCAGCCCCTCACCAGCTTAGGCCCAAGGTCACCTGTGTTTGGTGATTTCCCTAGAGACATTCAGGATGGACTCCCCACCCTGTGAGAATGGGGAATAGGAGGTCTCTGAGATCTGTGGAAGCAGCATGAAAGAGGGACTAGATCACTAGGCAGATCATTGTAGATTCAAATCCCAGTTCTGTTCCTTGCTGTGTACACGTGGACAAGATGCTCTCCACCACTGATCTTCAGTCTTTGCACCTGCAAAATGGGGGAAATGACATCTACATTTCAAGTCCATTGGGAGTACTAAATGAGATGACATATGTACAGCATTGGAATGGTGCCTGGCACATAGTGGACTTGATAAATGTCCTATTTTCCCAGCTGTTAGCGCTAGTACCCAGGACAGCTCCCCACCCTTGCCTGCTTGGCTGCTATCCACGGTTCTGATAAAAAAAAAAATTATACTCTGCTATTCTCTCCCCCTTGCTCCACGTCATTGACCTCTGTAACATTCTCAGAGTTCTTGGAGATCAACACTTGAAAAATCCTTGCCTCCTCTTCTTCTTTTCCAGTCCTGATAATCTTTAGGAAAAAAAACGGCTAGGCTCCTGAATCTCTCAGTTCCTACCCATTACTGCAGCCAGGGATGTAGTCAAAGCCTTGATTCCCAGCACATCATCCAGCAGGACGAGTCAAGTGCACACAGAGCAGGAAAAGAGCATAGGATTTGGACTCAGCCAGACCTGGGTTTGAGTCCTAGCTCTGTTACTCACTAGCTCTATGAGCCACAGTTTTTTCATCTATAAAATGAAGTTCGTAACTACACCTCCTCCATAGGGTTATTGGGAGGACCAAAAGAGACGTTGCTTCTAAAATGATTAGTAATGTCTCAATAAATGCTCCATTAATTGGTAGCTATTATTACTTCAGACATCTCACTCTGAGTCTCTCAAAGGGGCAACGCCAATCACCATGTATCCTTTCCAGTAAAGTGAGCTGCAGACTCCTTAATGTTGGGGGCTGTCATGGAGGCCTGGCTTTCTTCCTACTCCCATGGGCTTTTGTACCTCCCAGGACACCAGAGAGTTTCCTTCTTTTTCTTTTTCTATCCAGTATAACACCCGCCCCCCAACCTCCTACCCCCTACTCCCTGTCCTTATCAATTCTTGTTTGGTTCAAGTCCACCTCTTCTGAATCCCATACAGAGTTTGGTTAATATCTATTTGAGCAGACAGGCAACCCTGGGTTTGAATCCTGGCTCAGCATCTGCTGGCACTTCAGGCAGATCACTTAGGCTCCCTAGCCTCAGCTTCCTCATCTGCAAAACGGTGATGGTAATATTCCCTTCCTCATGAGATTGTTGCAAGGAGCAAAGTAAAAATGCATTAAGATCTTAGTACAGATGCACACAGCAAGTGCCCAATACCTATCAGTTCTTATTATTGTTCCTGACTTCCTGAGTTTTGTTTCCACCACTCTTTTCCAGGGATGCTCTGCCTCCTCTCTGACAGGCTGGAGAGTAGAGAATCATATATCAAGCTGCTGTCTTCTTTTCAGAAGCAGAGTGATCACCTGTATTTGGAGCTCATCTGGAGTACTCTAATCTCTGGGAGGAAGACATGCATGGAGCATGCCCTCAGTCCTCTGGGACCCTTTATCTCTTACCTAGGGTTGAGATCCTAAGGGGAATGTTCAGCCTTTGTGGTTGTCTTTTCTTTGGTGTGTGTGTATGTGTGTGTGTGTGTCTTTCCACACACACACACACACAAGATTATGTGTATGCATATCTGAGTGTAGGGATGGGCGTGTCATGTGACTGTGGGTGACTTTTATGGAGTACCCATGTGATTGGGGACATAAGAACATGTGCAAATGAGAAATGGTAGTGTGTGTAAGGTTGTGCATATGTGTGTGGCGGGGGTGCAGCTGTTGGACAGGGTGCCAGCTCTTTAGCCATCTGCAGGCTTGAGGGATCCTGGGCAATTCACGAGGTTGCTGGTTGCTGGCACCTGCCACTCCGAGCAGCATTCCCAGCCTGTCGTTTTGGGAATATCCATGCTTCAGTGACTCACAATCCTGCTTACTCAGATTTTTTTTATAATCTGACCCAGGCAAGGGATTATGAAAAGATTTGCTAAGCACACAAGCAGTACTGGGAAGATGGTTAGCTTTTTGAAGAAAAAGTTCCCCAGTACTTCTAAAACCACTCAGGTTGAAACCCCTTGTTTACAGTGAGAGCTTAATTACCCGTGATTCTTATCTGTTCATTAAAGCAACTCTCCTAAGGGACCTTTTCTTGACAATACAGGGTTAGTCATTCATTCGCATTAATTTAAAAGTAATAAAAATTTTGCAATGCTCTGTAATTCAGACTTACCACTAATTCACCAGCACCCTCCCTCCAATTATCCCAAATCAGGAAAGTTCTATTATTTAACAGCAATATATCCAATTCTCAAGGGAAATAATTTCTATGTCACCATCTAGAATTCAATAGCAACAATGTAACCATATAATCCCTTCATCTGGACAGAGCTGAAATTTTTCAAAACACTTAACCACCCATTGTTTTCTCTGATTCGTGTAACAGGTCAGGAGGTATGATGCCCATTTATCAGGGACCTGATGCTCACAGTGGTGAAGGGAGCTGCAACCCAGGCTCACAAATCCAGTTAGTGGAGCAGTCAGAATTGGATCCATGGGATCTCAGTGACCTCAGTTTCTCAAAACATAGTTGCCCCTAGAGGAAGCCAGATGAAACTCTACCCCCTGGCCCTATATCAGGTAAGATGTAGTCTTTGGCAGTTTGTCACTTCATCTGCTGCAGGGTATTGTTTCAGGAGATAGTAAGAAGCAGAGAGATTTTAGCAACAGGAAGAAATTCCTCAAAAACCTGTTTCTTGGGGCGCCTGGGTGGCTCAGTCGGTTGAGCGTCTGCCTTTGGCTCAGGTCATAATCCCAGTGTCCTGGGATAGAGCCCAGCATCGGGCTCCTTGCTCAGCGGAGAACCTGCTTCTCTCCCTCCCTCTCCTGCTGCTCCCCCTGCTTGTGCTCTCTTTGTCAAATAAATAAAATCTTAAAAAAAAAAAACAACAACAACCTGTTTCTTCCCTCCCTCCCTCCCTCCACTTCAGACTGAGACCCATCCTAAATACCCACCATGTGCTAGAGCCAAAGACTGCCTCCTAAGTGGGTCTTTTAGCTGAACCCAAGGACCTCGAGGTCTGATAAGGGGAGAGGGAGACAGAAAAAACTATTCCAACCCAACATGACCTGTGGGGGCAGGGTGGGCAGTGCAAGGGACCATGAGAGTGCACAGAAGGGGGGGTCAATGCACCCTGTGGGGTGGGGAATTGGGGAAGGAGAGTAACATAGAGTTGAGTCAGCCAGGCAAGGTATTAGGGGTTAAATTGGGTCCCTCAGGAATTCATATTAAGGTCCTAATCCCCAGTACCTCAGAATGCAACTGTATTTGGAGGTAGGGTCTTCAAGGGGGTAATTAAGGTAAAATGAGATCCTATGAGTAGACCTTAATCCAATATGACTGGTGTCCTCATAAAACGAGGAAATTAGGACACAGCCACTTGTAGAGGGAAGACGATGTAAAGACAGAGGTAGAAGATGGCCGTTTACCCACCAAGGAGAGAGAACAGATCCTTCCTATAACATTGCCAACACCATGATCTTGGACTTCTAGCTGCCTGAACTGTAAGAAACTAAATCTCTGTTGACCAAGCCATCCATTCTGAGGTACTAGGTAACGGCAGCCCAAGGCATGTGTGGGGAGTTGCAGGTGCTTGGCGGCTGTGGGCTGCCTGATGGGGGTCGGGGGGCAAGACTAGAGAAGGAGCCAGCATCAGAAGATGGGGGGCTGGGCATCGCAGGCTCAAGATTTCAGATTTTTCCTAAAGGCCATGCAGTGCCTTGGAAATTTTTAGGCGAGAGAGAGAAACAGGTCTCTAACTACACGTACCCAAAAGGAAAGGAAGAAAAAAAACCTAACAAGACCATAACAGAACAAACAAATCTTAGAAGTGGCCCCCTGAGGCCTCTGGCTCATGGAAACAGGCCATGCGGCAGACCATGCAGCAGAGGGAGGCGCACAGGCTTTGAAGTCAAACAGATCTGGGTTTGAATTTTAGCTCTGCTATTTTGTCCATGCTTTCATCGATTCCCTAGGCTAGCAAATATTTCCTGAGCACCTACTATGTGTTCTAGGCACCGGGAATACATCAGTGACCCAAATACGAAGCCTGTGTTCTCCCAGAGCTTCCATTCTGCCATACACAATAAACAAATACATCACTAAATATGAACATGCTGGGTGGTGATAAGAGCTGTGGACAGAAGTAAAGCAGGGAAAAGGACACAGATGGAGAGAGGGACACTTTTTTAGATCAGGTGGTTAGGGAAATGACATTGAAGCGGACAGCTGAGGAAGGAAGGGGTTGAGTCAAGCAAAAATCTGGGCAAGTGCACTCTAAGTGGGGCGAAAGCAGGGGCAAATGCTTGGCAGATGTGGCAGATAGACTTACAGCTGCTTCCAAGCCCTTCCAGAGGGCAGAGGCCAAGGATCCAGCAGCCACAGTTCCTAAACTTTGGTGCCTTGACCAGAGTGTCCTCAGGAGCAGTAGGGACGAAGGTCTGATCCAGTAGGCTGAGGAGTGGGTGGGAGAGGGAATGGGGAGCACAGCTCCAGCCAGCTCTTACAAGAAGTTTTGCTCCAAAGGAGATCAGATGGATCGGGTGGTGTCTGGAGGGGATGTAGAGTCACAGGAAGGTTTCTTCCAGGGGATATCAAACGTGTAAGTGTGATAATGTGACAGAGTGAGTGGAGGGGGATATTGATGGTCCAGGAAGGAGAGGAAGTAACTGCAGAGGTCAGATCCTTGCTGGTGAGAGGGGAGGGTTCTGGGGCATTCCCACGCAGGCCCCAGCCTCACCAAGAGGCAGGGAAGCTAGAGAGCAAGTGAATATACCAGTGAACACAGGGTGGGGGGCCTGGGGCATGTCATCCAACCCCGTGGTGCCCTGGTGCCAACCGGAAGAGTACATGGTTACATTTAAGACATTTTTTGGTGAGCTGGTTATTAAACCAACAGCTGCTTGAAATAGGCTATAGTGAGGACACTTACACCATGGAAATTGGCAAGTGCTACAAATCAGGGCCTTCTTATCGAGACAGCTGGTCGCTGACCATTTCCCAACACGTCCAATCCAAAGAGGCAGCAGTCTTCGGATTGTCTCAAGCTCTCAGTGAAACAAGAAGGTGAGGTGGTGGGAAAAGAGCAGGAGGAGGGGGAGAGGGAGCTAGAGATCTGAGGAGAAAGATAAAGATATGCAACAGTCATCCTGGAGTCATAAAATGGTCATCTCACCTAGGAACCTTTCTGGACTGTGCAGCAGTGCTGAGCGCCCCCTTCCTGGCCATGCGTCCCTGGGCAATTGGCCTGGCCACTTCGAGCCTCAGTTTGCACATCTGTGGAGTCCCCATTCCGAGGTTATTGGGAGCCTGAGGTGAGGTGAGGCCCATAAAGCATCTGGCCCGGAGAAGGGGATCAGTCGACCTGCTGAATGGCCTGTGATCTGGGTCTTCGGAAGGAAAAGTTCTTGCTTTTGGCCACCCCAGGAAGTAGCTGACGCCCCCTGCCCACCCCCAGCCGACCTCCTCTGTGGACTGGGATGGATGGAGTCCAGCTTCAGGCTTGGAACATATTACCCCAACTTCCCCTGATCTACATATTTATCACAATACAGCAACTGCATAATTTAAAGTGGGTGTTAAAAAATATTCCAATGTGTTATGTGATTTTGCATTCCTGGGTGAAGAAAAATTGCTGCAAGAAGGTGGTTAATTATTTCAAAAGACAAATTCCATGCAATAAAATAAAAATAGACTCCCTGTCCAGAGGGAGAGTGAGAAAAAAAAGGGGGAGACATGAGGAATGGTCCTCTCTAAATAGAATGTGGATGTTTCTTCAAGTAGTGAGTGAGTACATGGGACAGAGGCGGGCTCTGGGCACCTGTCACGTGGCCAGGAGAGGCGAGGACAGGGGGCAGTGGGGAGACCAGTGAGGAGGCTGTGATTGCTCGGGTCATAGTGGAGCTCTAGACAAGGGGAGGGTGTGGTGATGGACTGAAGTGGTGAGGTCTGACAGAAAGCGTTGACAGGCATTGGTTAAACATGGGACACGGAGGTGAGGACTTTTTATTTAAGCGAAGGGTGGACGGTGGTGCCTCTTGCTGGAGTTCTTGATGAAGTCCAATAAAGAGCCACTCTCTTCTCCGTCTGAGTCCTGACCAATTGAAGAAATAGGGCCAAGGCTGATGAAGCCAAATGTCACCTTAGCCCCTGCTAAAGGCCAGGTGAGGGGACATAGCTTTGGGTGGGAACCAAATTGGCCCTTGAACCCCAAAATAAGGCCCATGTGTCCCCTGGGAAGTGCTGAACTAGGGAGCCTGCCTAGAAGGTTCTGGTGGCCTAGACGAGCAGACCAGAATTCCCACTCCCTGTGGGCTGCTTGCTCCCAGGGGTTGAAGGCAAGCACCAAGCCCAGTTCATTCTACCTACAGGAATCGATCAAAACAGTCACTCTGCCTCCGCTGGGGCAGAAGAGGGGAGGGTGGGAGAGAGCCTGGAGTTACGCCCGCTAAGCCATGTGAAAGGTGGCATCGGGCATGACCCCAAAATCCCTGCACAGAAATGGGGCAACAGAGGACAAGCAGGCTTCGGGGAGAGTGATGGCCTCAGGGACCCTGAGACGTTTGTGCCCAGGATGGTGATTTTCTCCTCACTTGCCTTCTCATGTGATTTCTTGAGCTGGAGAGGGAAAAGGGGCTTTAGGACAAGTGCCAGGATCTTTGCAGGAATCCTCCTTGCTCAGCCAGCACATGTCTGTGAAGCCTTCTGGGTCCCCGCAGCTCTGTCTCCTCCGTGCCTCGTGGTCCTGAGGTTGGCTGTGCCCTGCGGGCCTACCAGCTTCCGGCTTCTGGTTCTTCTCTGGCCCCCTGTCCCGGCACAGAGGACTCTCTGAGGGTGTGCTGAATGCAGCAAGTGAGTGGACCATCAGCGGAGAGGGAGAGGTGAACCCCTCTCCCTAGGGCGGCATGAATTTTCCTTCTGGACACACACCTGCTTGCCCTCCCTGCAGGTCGGGGTGTGGGTTCATGCCCCAGTTTCTCCTCCAGCCCCCGACGCGGCCTCGGTCAGGTGAGGTGTGGCCCCCGGCCAGGTGACTTAGCTCAGCATTTCTTCACGGCGTGATTAAAGAAAACACCCTCGCGGGCCAGCTGGGTCAGGCAGTGAAGAGTCAATGGCTCTGCCCGGCAGGAGGGAGTTTCTGGCTGTCCGTGGGTGCTGAGAGGGAGGGAGGGGTCTTGGAAGAGAAGAGTCCAGAGAGGGGACTGCTGTGGCCCAGGAGGCTGGAGAGAGCATCGTCGTGGGCAATCCCCCACCATGGGAGGGTCTGATGCCTGCCGGCAGAGACCATCCCTCACTTCCATGCAAAGCTGCTTGCTGTTGTTCTCAAGAACACGCTGAGTGGGCAGTTCTTTGCGGAATGAGGATGGGGGATGGCAGCACCAGGGTGCCGTGCTGTGCCCGCAGCCTGGAGAGTGGTGGCCCGAGAGGGAGCTGGGCATCAGAGGAACAGGATGTGGTGTGGCCTTGAGACAACCCCTTTCCCCGAATAAAGAAAATGACAAGGTGACCTTTAGGGGCACGGCAGTAAGGGGACTAGGTCCTGCTAATCATGGGATGAGGGTGGTCATTTTGTTTAAAGATTGAGGTTCAGGGTGACTCCGGGGTTGTGAAGGCCTTGGAGGTCCGGGGGCAGCACCAAGGATAAGTTACATGCCTGACGGTGTGGTGTCATCTCCGTGATGACATCAGTCCTGCTCTCTGGCTTTCTGTCAGACTTCCTGAATGGGAGAGGAAGGGTGGGCATTTCAGCCAGTGCCTGCCCGTGCTGGGGAGTGGGCGAGTGGCTCCCATGAATGTCACATGTCACATTTGTGACATTGGAAAAGAGGTCCTATCTCGTTGGCATGGGTGTAGATATAGGGCTGGATTGGTGGTGGACAGTGGACAGGCTCAGCCATCTCTGGGGCCGAGGGGCACCGCCCTCTCTGGGCCCTGTAGACCGGCAGTTGTGAGAGCCACAAAAGCTCGCTCGGCCCCACCGTGGGCCTCTGTGGGCCACACACCATGGGCCCACGAAGAGCAAACACCACCTCTGCCCTCAGCAGGTGGGTTGACGGGGTGCGGATCCATGGAGAACTTGCATGGTCTGGGTTAAGAATTGTGAGGTGTCAGCCAGTAGGGAGTTTTGAGGTCGTGATCACGAGTGGGCGTACGTAGTTCATCATGCTTGGGGTTAGCTCGAGCAGCTGGGTGTCTGCTATGAGGCTGTTCAAGAGGGGGACATGGTATATTTGTGTCGGAAGGTGAGTGGGGGTAGGCGGTTGATTCACCTCTGTGCTTGAAGGTGCACCTTCGCCTGTGTGCTTGTGTGAGCGTCTGTCAGAGCATGGGAGCACCGATCGGGAGGGGGGCAGGTATTTGATCGTTTTTGTTAAATGTGCATGAGTAACTGCAAGTGTGAGCACATGGAGTGTGACTGGAGGATGCAGACATATGCACGTGTGTGTGTGTGTGTGCACGCGCGCACGCAGGTCACTGGTGACTGTGCATTACTCACCGTGAGACCTTGGGCAAGTTACTTAACCCCTCTGTGCCTTAGTTTCCTCGTGGGTAAAATGGGGATCCCTCATACCCACCTCACAGGTTGTAGTGAGATCACTGATACGGACCTAGGAGAGCGCCTGGTGATCTGCCTGTGTTTGCTATTGTTATTCCTAAAGTGTGAGTTTGCATATGAGTATTCATGTGTAAGCATGTGCGTGTGTGTGTGACACCCTCGGGAAGGGGTGGGAGGCCCAGGTCTCAGGTAGGTGATTCCTGGCACAAGGAAACTGGAGACAGATGGACGGGAGGCCCGAGGCCTGCGGCGGGGCATGAAGCCAAAGCCCGAGGCTAGACCCAGGCCCGACTCCTCTCCCAAAAGCATTGAGCCCCTTCCCCCTGTCTCCTGGGAGGATCGAGGACCCGAGCCAGACCGGGGTTCACAGGGCCCTCCTGCCCTCCTGCCCCTGCTGCCAGCCCAAAGAGCTGACAGAAGGTGGGGGCTGGGGACAGACAAGCCGAGGGGCCGATCCCTCCCGCTCTGCAACCTGACAGCTGTGGCCCAATTAAAATCAACAGTTCACAGGTGTTCCTGGTAATGACTCACGCACAGAAAGCTCCGCTCCCTTTAGGGCTCTTCTAAAAAAATTTAGAGCTCTTTAAATTTTATTCACCCACAACATCAAACCCGGGGAGGAAGTAATAAAAGAGGGTGGGGGAGGGGCACTGCACACACATGTGCACGCACACACGCTTACTCACTTATAGATACATACATGAACTAGCACACACATGCAGACCCCTTTGCCATGCCAACACACACACAGCCACACACCCAGACACGTGCTCACACACACATACACACCCCCAAACAGCCACACACCCAGACACGTGCTCACACACACTCACACTCACACACCCAGACACATGCTCACACACACACACTCACACTCACACACCCAGACACGTGCTCAAACACACACACACTCACACTCACACACCCAGAAACGTGCTCAAACACACACACAGTCACACATCCAGACACGTGCTCAAACACAAACACAGTCACACACCAGACACGTGCTCAAACACACACACACACACTCACACACCCAGACACGTGCTCAAACACACACGCACTCACATTCATACACCCAGACACGTGCTCAAACACACACACACTCACACACCCAGACATGTGCTCAAACACACACACTCACACACCCAGACACGTGCTCACACACACACAGTCACACACCCAGACACATGCTCAAACACACACACTCACACTCACACACCCAGACACGTGCTCAAACACACACACACAGTCACACACCCAGACACGTGCTCAAACACACACACACACACTCACACTCACACACCCAGACACGTGCTCACACACACACCCAGACACGTGCTCAAACACACACACACACTCACACACCCAGACACGTGCTCAAACACACAGTCACACACCAGACACGTGCTCAAACACACACACACTCATACGCACACACACTTGAACCCATGCCATCCAAACCCACACCCCAAGTGCCCCACAGCGGACACACACACATGCCCCAGCCGTGGCGGTGCTCTCTTGCTGTGTAACAAATGACCACCAACAGCGGCTTAAAGCAACACGCATTTATTACCTCCCAGTGTCCCTGGGTCAGGAGTTGGGTCCTCTGCTCCGGGCCTCACAACACTGTTGTCAAGGCGGCTGCAGGGCCGCATTCTTACCTGGAGCCTCAACTGGGGGGCCCATCCCCCTCCACACTCATTCAGATTGTTGGCAGAACGAATTTCTTTTTGGCCTGGGACGGAGGCTTTTTGCTGGCTGTTGGCTGAAGGCTGCTTGCGGTTCCTTGTCCCGTGGTCATCCTCAGCATGGCCGCTTACCTCACCGAGCCAGCAAGGAGAATCTCTCTAGTGTGTGCCAGCCGGCCAAAGCGGTGAGTGTGTGTGTGTCGTGTGTATGGTACCTAATCCCAGGAGTGACATCGCATCACCTCTGCCATGTTCTGTTGGTTAGAAGTAAGCCAGAAGTGCCAGCACACTCAAAGGGAGGAGATCATACAGATGGGAAAGCTGGCCACCCTTGGGTCTGTCCACACCTGCTCGCATACATCTATCCACCCCTGGCTGCACACACTCAGAGATCACACACCACATAGGTCCGTTCACGGACCCTTTTGCAGACCCCTGTACATGGGCTACCCGGAAGGTTCTGCAGAGCCTGGTCAGACAGGCGAGCACTGGACACTAGAATCACTCTGGTAGCCAAACACCCTCAGAACCTGGAAGCAAGCCCACCGCCCAGCCTGTTCCCAGTGTCCACCATCTCTTGTCGCCTCTCCTGACTTTCCAGCGCCTGGTCCCACTCAGTCCTACCTCCTCTTCATGTTCATATTCACAGCATCTACATGGGCCTGGTCCCTGGACTCCACCCTTGGATCCTGGCCTGGGTCTAACATCTGCCACCCCTTCCCCAGCCTTGATCTTGCCGTTGCCTGGGCCCCACCTGGTGTGACTGGCAATTCCTTTTAAAGTGAAGCTCACGACACTTTTTAAAGTCCCAACACTCACACCATCCCTCCCAGCTTCGAGTCAGCAAGGATCGGTTTTTTGGGTGTCTTTGACCAGTTACCGTTCGAGGACACGGCGGAGGTTTTGGAGCCCAGGAACCTGGGGAAATCACTTCTTCTCTCTGAGTCTCCATCCTCTTGTTTATAAAATGTGAATGAGAATTTTTCCTAATCAGTATCAACTAGAGCTAAACCTATACCTACCCTCTGACCAACAATTCTACTCCTAAGTATATACCGCAGAAATGCGTACACACATCCATCAAAGCACAATTATAGAATGTTCATTGCAGAGCTATTCATAACAGCCCCAAAATGGAAACTACACAAATGTTCATCAGAATAGAATGGATTCTCTCTCTCCTTGTCTCTCTCCTCCTTCTCTCTCTCTTGATATATGTACACACGTACACACACACACATTTTTGTTTAATGCAAAGACATTCTCTTATACACCTTCTTCTTACTCAAGAAATCTAACCCTGATTGAATGTGGGCTGAAGCGTAGAGGGAAAAAAAGAAAGAAAAGAATAGAGTGGATACACACATTGTGCGTACGCAAAACAGCAATGAAAACGAACAGACCACAACCACACACACCAGCACGCGTGAATCGCACAATATCGAGCAGAAGAAGCCTGACACAAAGGCGAACATACTTTGTGATCCCACTTGTAGGAAGTTCAACAAGGAGCCAAACCGATGTGCGGTGTTAGAAGTCAGGCCAGTGGCTGCCCTTGGAGGGAGGTGGTGCCTGGAAAGGGGACAGGGAGGTGCCGCTTATGTGGGTGAAGAGTCGCTGAGCGGTACTCTTCTTACTCTGTGTATGTTCCCTCAACAAAAAAACCTTAAAATAACAGAAGACTGCCTAATGCCTGATTTGCACCCAGTATGTAACAGCCACTCCCATGAAGACTAGCTCTTCCTTCTCCTTTCTGAAGAGTGTTCTCCTTCGTGAGGGGGCAGGAAGAAAACCAGAATGTTCTGTCTTTGGTTAGCATTACACTCACACCAAGCCTCTATCCTGTGTCTCTCTCTCCAGACACACCCCTGGAGCACCTTCGGTGTGTTCTAAACATCTTTCACAAGCTTTGACTTTTCCCCAGCCTTCAAACCTTCAAACCTGCATACCTACCCTGTCGCGCTCCTCTGGATCCTTCTTAATTATGCTTCTCCTTCCGTCCTGACTGAGCTGGGTAGCGCTCCCAGGGTGTTCGCACTGAGGTCTCCTGCTGCCCCTCCCTTCCTGGTCGGCCCCTCGCAGTTGGATTGTCAGAGTTTCCTCTCTGCTCTCTCATCCTGCAATTTAATAACCAGCCTCAGCCTTCCCGCAAATTGCTTGACATCCCCCCTCCAAAGGAAGCGGAAGCCCAGCGAGCAGTCTGATCCTGGTGCTGCCAGGATGCTGGGACAGCTGGGAACACCCAGGCATCCTATTTGCATGAGGACTCACCAGGCCTCCAAGGATCTAACCTGGTAATGACTTTGGAACTGACAAGTGGGCCCAGGTAAACCAGGACTCACACTTTTGAATTAAAAACGGAGATTTTCATCTGTTAATCTCAGAGGCTGTCTGAGTCCCCTCCCCCTCTGCAGAGGAGGAGATTGGCAGTCCTTGGTTTCTGGGGCTGGGTGACAATGGCAGAGAGAAGGAGCCAGGGTCAACTTGATATGGAACAGGAATCAGAAAATTTTCCCTGCAGAAGGCAAAATGGTAAATATTTCAGGCTTTGCAGGTAAAACAATACATGAATGAGTGGGTTGTGTTCAAATAAACTATATTTACAAGACAGACATAGTTTGCAGACCCCTGGTATAGAAGATTGTCCATCCTTTGAGAAATTCCTTGAGCCTCTTGGCAAAGGTGCCTGTGCAAACATCAGGCTTGGGGTCCCTTTGGTAGATTAACAGAATCTTACCAACTGCTCTGAAATGAAAATTGATCTCAGGCCCTCTCCTCTCTTCAGCCACCCTGGGAAGGGACTCAGGTGGATTCCAAATGTGAAGGCTTCATTCCCATCACCCTCCACAGTAATGAATGGACCCCACATCGCCAGGACCACAGACCGGATCCGTCCCAGTTGCTTCCTGTCATTCATTCCACACTGTGTGTCTGCATCCCGAACCTCTTCTGCCTGCTTTATTACCTTGAATGCCGGTCCCCATCCCTTCCCTGGAAAACTGTGGTGGCCTCCACTGGTCTCCCTGTCTCCTCCTTTCTTCCTCCAAGTCACTAGGGGCATAATCTCTCCTGACTCTGATCATGCTGTGCCTCCAAAACCTTCCATGGCTTCCCATGGCCTGTTTACAAAGCCCACCTTCCTTAATGTAGTGTAGTGGACACTTACTATTTAGTCGCCCAGACTCTTCCCATTTCTGGGGCTCCTGTCCTTTTTCTGGAAAGTTCTTTTTTTTAAAAGATTTTATTTATTTGACAGAGAGACATACAGCGAGAGAGGGAACACAAGCAGCGGGAGTGGGAGAGGGAGAAGCAGGCTTCCCGCGGAGCAGGGAGCCCGACGGGGGCTCGATCCCAGGACCCTGGGATCATGACCCGAGCCGAAGGCAGACGCTTAACGACTGAGCCACCCAGGCGCCCCTGGAAAGTTCTTAATCTGCCATCCCCAACATACAGGCACATGGGTGCACTCCATCCACAGGATTCTGGCATGAGCAGCCATGTGAATCAACATGACCCTTCTCTGAGCCACAATCGATTGGTCCAGGTGTGGGCAAATGACTCAAGTTGGATCAATCAGAGGCCTTGCCTGGGATTTTGGACCTGGAGCTGAAATGAAAGGTCAGGCTCTTTGGATGTAAACCTAAGATCCTCGTGGGCCGTGCCCTGCCATGACCCAGGAGAAGAGAAGGCCAGGCATCAGCTGGAGGAAAGCAGACAGAAGCAAAGAGGGAAGTGGGGCATGAGACAGAGAGCATTTTCTGGACTGGCTATTGGACATGTCAGGGCCTGGTTCTATGTGCACCCAACCCTTGCCCTCAGGGAGCCAGCGGGACCTCCAACTCTCCCTCTCTTGGACTTGAGTCTCCTAGAGGTGGCCTCTGTTGCTGGCGGCCAGATTCCAAATATCACAATGGGGCCCTGTGACCCTGACAATCAGGGGTATTGGCCTGGAGCACAGTCCCAAGGTCCTCTGGTATTCAGGACATTCACCTCTTAATTGCTGGCGATTGGAGACATCCAGCACTTCCAGGGAAGAGCCAGGGTGGGCTGGTATCAGAGCGGGGAGGGGTTGCTGTGCAGGGATTTGGGCCAGCAACTATTTACCAACCAAAGAGAGGTGTTTGCATCTAAGGAAGATGCCTGCTGAAAATAAGCCATGACCGCCAGCAGAACTGACCCTTCACACTCAGACTCCACCTGTCTCAGCCAGCCCAGGCAGCCACACAGAAATTTATTTTCTTGTGGTTCTGGAGGCTGGGATCAAGGTGTCAGTTGATTTGGTTCCTGGCGAGAGCTCCCTTCCTGGCTTATAGTTGGCCTTCCTCCTGTGTTCTCGAGTGACTAGGGGAGAGAAAGAGACTGCAAGCTCGCTGAGGTCTCCTTAGAAGGGCACGAATCTCATCATGAGGACCTCACACTCATGACTTCATATAATCCTAATCATCTCCCAAAGGCCCCACCTCCAAATACCACACTGGGGCTTAGGGGTTCAACATGTGGATGTTGAGAGGACATAAACATTCAGTCCATAGCACCACCTTACTATCAACAGTCACTCGACAAACATTTGTGGAATATGCCAACACTGTGTCAGGCGCTGGGGCTCAGTAGTGTTGAAGACAGAGCTGGGTCTGCCCTCTTACTCTCTTATGGGTCATGTTAGTCTAGGCACCGCTCTCCCAGGGCACCCTCAGCCATTCCTTCTGGAATGCCCGTGCCCTTCTTCTCTGACCTCATACCAGCCTCCAGCTGTCCTCTTCTTCACAGAGGCCTCTCAAAACCTCCGGTCTACATGGGATCCCTCCCTCTGCCCCTTTTATTCTGAGCTCTCTTCAGGCTGCTGTCCCTGAATCTCCCGGAATCCACCTCACATTCTCATTCTTTGTGTCGATCTCCCACCACCCCACAGCCCCGAACACACAACGGCCGAGGGCTTTCAGAGGACAGTGGCGGGGTCGGAGTTATCTGTGTGTTGCCCAGCAGCTGCTAGCCCTGAGCTCTGCACACAGTAGGGGCTTTAACTGCCCTTCTCACTGATTGCTGATAATCCAGTTTTCTTCTGCAGATATGCTCTGCTGATGGAGCCTGGTGAGAAGGAGTGAATGGAATGCCAATAATTCCACGAGGCCACGCTGATTACATCTCTCCCCGCTCTGAGCTTTTCACTGCTTTCCCCCATCCATTTCCTTTTGGACAAAGGTCAAGCCCCTTAACATGAACAGTGGTAGCGTTGCTACCTGCTCTGGGCTATGCTTACAGCTCCAGCTCACCTGGAAACTCCGATCACCCCGAACCCCTAGCCCTTGCTCTCCTCTCTTGCCCCTGGGCTTTTGCACATGCTATTCTGTCTGCCTGTATCAATCTCCCCAGTACCCCTCCTCTTTCTCATGGCTAACACTTAGCTTGTTCCAGGAAGTCATTCCTGATCCCTCCACCCCAACTCCCAAAGCCTGGTCCAATGGCCCCCAACACACTCTCATAGGACCCTGTCCTTCCCTTGTAACATTTATCATTGTCATTACCTGTTAAATGGTTTGTACCCCTCGTAAGATCTACGTGGGCAGTAACTACCTCTGCCCAGCCTAACTTGGTATCCAAGGACCTAACAGAGTGCTTAGAACCTTGCTTTTTCAAGGTGTGGTCCTCAGAACAGCGGCATCACCATCACCCAGGTGCTTGTTAGAAATGCAGCTCTAGGGGTGCCTGGGTGGCTCAGCTGGTTAAGTGTCCGACTCTTGATTTCAGCTCAGGTCATGATCTCACGGTCATGAGATCAAGCCCCGCATCGGGCTCCATGCTGGGTGTGGAGCCTGCTTAAGATTCTCTCTCTCTCTCTCCTTTTGCCCCTCCCCTGCCCATGCTTATGTAGGCGCTCTTTCTCTCTCTCTCTCTCTCTCTCAAAAAAGAAAGAAAGAAGAAAGAAAGAAAAAGAAATGCAGTGCTAGAACCCCTGCCCCACCCCCTGACCTAGCCTACCATATTCTGTATTTTAACAAGTCCTAGGGAACTCATGTGCACATAAAGTCTGGGAAGCACTTATTCAGGTCAGTGGTTCTCAAACATTGGTAACTCCTGCGGGATGGTTTCAACCACGGAGCCCTGCACCCCCTCGCGCTAAGAGTCTGAGGTACCTGATCTGAGGTGGAGCATGCACATCTGGAGGGGTTAAAGCTCTCCCCGTGATCCTAATATACCGCAGAGCTTAAGAACCCCTAGTCTGCTCAGTAAATACCGCTTGAATGAGTGAACCAATGTCTACTGAGCTTTTCACATAACACCCCTGTGAGGTATGAAATAATACTATCTCCATTTCACAGAGGAGGACCGTGAGGCTCAGGCAGGAGAAGGATGACCAAAAGTAGCAGCGGAGTCCAAAGCCCCCCAATCTTTGCCTTGCTCCAAGCGATCTCGGGGACAAGGACAAGGACAAGGACAGTCCTCAGGAATGAAACTTGGCTCCATCCTGGCTCTTCCTCCCTGAGCAGGCAGCAGCCCCTGTAGGCACATGGGAAAACAAGCCCCTTGGGGCACTAGGAGGCAAAAACACACACAAATAAAACTTGAACCGCAGTGCCCGCTGCGAAGATTAGGCATATATTTATAAAAATCACCAGAGCCACTGTTCCTCGGTTTCGTGTTTCATTTACGGCGAACACAAATAGATTCAGCACGAATATCTGGGATCAAAACAGAGCTGCAGGTTCCGGAGCATCTGTGCTATAGGAGGTGCAGTATGCACTGAGATAATTTTAGCCAAATGTGTTATAAACAAGATCTGCAGAACTGCGCGGCGGGCTGAGTTTTGAAAACTTAGGATTCTAAATGTATAAATTGTTTGGAACATTTAACATCTAGTCATTAAGCAGTCACCCCTTGCCCTCCGTTTTCAACGAGAAGCTTGCCGCTCGGCAGCCTCCAGCTGACACCCCCTTCCCAAGTATTAAATAGGGACCAGTAGGCTGAGATGCACACACACACACACGCGCGCGCGCACACACACGCACGCGCGCATAGACACAGGCCCACAGGCAAGCGCGCACACACGCCAGCTGGTCCAGACCGTTCCTTGGAAGGCAGAAGCCGCAAAACATCCATTCACCGCTGTGCTGCAAAGACCGTTTCTCAGACACTGAGGCCTTTTTTTTTTCCTGTTGAATTTTTTAAAACCAGTCTTACACCTCAGGTTCCAAAGAGCCCCCCAGGCTGATGAGGATAGGGCCAGGGAGGCAGAGAGGCAGGGAGGGAAGAAGGAAGGCAGTGGGATGTTTATACTTCATCATGTAGTCTGCACTACTTTGACCAGGGAAGGATATTGTTCTCTCTTTACAAGGAATAAAACTGAGGCTGCGAGAAGTGACATGCCCAAATCAGAGAGCTGTCAGGAAGCAAGGCTGGGATTTCAACAGAAGGGGAAATTGTCTAAATGGCAGCCATATGGCAGACAGGGAGTCTTGATACCCACTTGAGTTGTTTCTTTTAAAATACCTGAAATCCTTCTTTCGCCTATTAAACAACCCCTTTTGAATCATAGCACTGTGTGTTCATAGCAACTAATCAAATGGTACAGAAAAGGTTGTGATCAAAAACAAGTCTTCCACTCCTTCCTACCCTCAGCCCCGCCTACTCCATCCCACCTGGACAAAACAATTAAAAAATATAGTTTGTCTTTCTAACTCTCTCTTGAGTAACTCCATATTTCTAGCGAGATTATTTTTCTTTCTATTTCTTGGTTTATCATCTTTGTACAGTATCAACTCCATGATCTGAAAGATAGGAATTTAGCTCATGGAGTCTACCTCTTTTCTTCTTTTTCTCCCAACATGTGATGCTTAAATAATTATTTTTAAATCTCCTATTTGTTACCTTTGAAACTTTAAGTGGTATGCAAATAATTTATTTAAAACCATTGTTTCTTGTTCACAACTCTTAAACTATTTTTAAAAAATATTTCTTGAACCCTCACTTTGAAAGTGAGGATTTTGCACTCCTATCCTTTGCTTCTCCTTTCTGCCAGCTACAATTCTATTTTCCCATTGTCACTAGCTATTTTCGCTAGCATTTATCAACCACAATAAATACCTCTGTGCTTGGGCCATAGTTTGACTTTGAGTTGAAAGTCAAGAAATAGCATTTACTTTATTAAGACTGTGCAATTATTATTTATTGATGAGTCAAGTAATAACTTAGGATTTCACTTTTCTTAAAATAAAATATCAAGACCCCTGGGTCACTTAGTAGGAGACTTTTCCTACTAAGGAAAAGTCAAATTGATTCTCTTTTTTTATGATCTATCAAACACTAAAAACATTGCCACATATTAGTTTACCTTGTATTTGGACCATGACTTTCTTAAAAATGTTTGCATTTCCTGGAGTTTCTAATTGCCTTTCTTTTCTTTTTTACACCTTATTACATCTTCATTTTTGTTGTTGTTTTGTTGTTGTTGTTGTTGTTGTTGTTGTTTCAAATTTTCTATTACTCTACTAGTCTGTTGAATCCCCCACTTCCTCAGACACTTCTCTTTCTAACCCACACATTCTCCTCCTCCCTTCTGGACAGGTTGCTTTCTAACCCTACAACTTCACTGTCATCTTTCTGTTTTGGGATTGGACTCATTGTTCCTAAGTCTCATGCCTTTTTCTTTCTGGGCTTATTTCCTTCTTATTACTAGAATACATCTTCAAATAACCTCCTAAAAAGGAGTGTATGGAAAGTAAATTTTATGAATCATTTCATGTCTAAAAATATTCTCTCCCTCACATTTGACTGATAATAAGGATGGGCATTGCATCTAACTTGAAAATCATTTTCTTTCAGAATGTTAAAAATATTTCTCTTTTATTTTTTGGAACCTAGTGTTGCCGATGGGAGGGATAGTGCTAGTCTGATTCCATTCTTTTGTTTGTGGACTGCTTTTTCTCTCTGAAAATTTTTAGGATTTCTCCTTTACCTTGATATTTCACAAAGATGTGCCTAGGTGTGTGTATTTTACCCATTGTGCTGGGTATGTAATGGGTCCTTTCAATGTAAAGATTGTGAAATTCTCTGCTGCTATTTCTTTGGCTATTTCCAACCCCCCTCTGTTTTCTGCTCACTCTATATAAGGCTCAAAATGGTCCATATAGAACGCATCCTTATAATATATACATACCTATGTGTTGCAGGGTCTCTGGTGAATCTTTTTATTATAATTTTAATCCTTCAGGTTTACTTTTTATCCTCTGTTCATTTTTCTCATGACAACCTGTCTTGGTTTTATGGCTATAATATTTTATAAACTGAGTATATTAATTAGAGGATATTTAAAAATTCTCTTCTGTTTTCTGAATTAGTTCTATTTCCTCTTGGGTCAATTTTTCTGTTTAGCTTGATCTTTTTAGAAAATTTCATGATGTTGGTTCTCTTCATATGCTTGCTGCTCCTTGGGTGTCTGTTAATATTTTTAAAAGGACTGTGGGTTTCCTCTGCTGTTTTGTAAGAAGATTAGTGTTCTTCTAGACCTCCCACCAACTGAAGATTTTGTGTGCTCCACATAGGATAGAAGGGAGCATGTAACTTGGCAAGTATGCCAAGAGTCAGCCCCTAAATGTTAGAATGAAGAAACCTTCACTCTAGGTCACTACAATGCATACTAGGAGCCTTAGATTTCCCAGACAACTTTCTTAGTTTCTTTATAAAAGAGTCTTCTGGGTTTTGGCCTGGGGTGAGTACTGCAGCCTGCTTTCTACACAATGTAAAAGACGGGGCTGGAGAGACAAACATGTAAACCCATGTACAGACCTGCAGGTAATGTGTTGCCCTCAGCCCCTCTTCTCTTTTACCCTCCACCAAAGCTGCTGACTCTAAGACTGAATATTTCCATAGACCTTCTCTGTGATCCTCTGGGAGTGTATTCTAGGCTGGGCCCACTCCATCCATCAACCCTCTCCTATCTGTTTTCTTCCTTTTATACATTTGCTGAATCTGTTGTTTTAAGAGAAAGATGGTGGACTTACATTTGCCCAACATTTGCTATTGTGGACTTACTCTTTCTTTAACTTAACTTTTCTTCTTTTATTTTGGTGGTGGGTCAGAATAGGAGATAGGGGACAAAGGTGTGGGCCCAGCAGTACATCTTGAACTAGAAGTGCTGAATGCCTAGATTCTGCTAGGAATGACCAATGGTTACCACCTTTTATAGGTTCTAAACAGTAACAGTAATGACTCTGCATTAAATAAAGTAATTTTGTATAATAATATAATTTAATATTGTACCATTTACATTAAGTAAATGACTGTCCACCAAATGATAACGCTTTTTCAAATTTGAAGTAGATTTAAGGTAGATTCTGATTGCAATAGCTGTTGGGTCTACATTTACCAGAGGGCTTTCCTCACTATGTCCATTTCTCCCAGGGACCCAGTGAAGCAGGCATTGCCCACCCTTTGCGGGTACAGAAACTGAAGCTCAGAGAGGTTGAGTTACTTGCTCAAGGTCACACAGTCAAAAAGGAACATTTCCCATGTAAGTTTCTGGGATTTAGCAGAGCTGAGATCACAGTGGAATCTGGAAGAAGCTCCAACTTAAAACAGAAGAAACTCATAAATGGGAGGAAATATTTGCAAATCATATATCTGATAAAGAACTTGTATCCAGAAGATACAAAGAATGCTTACAACTCAATAATAAAAAGACAGGGGCGCCTGGGTGGCTCAGTGGTTAAGCGTCTGCCTTCGGCTCAGGTCATGATCCCAGGGTCCTGGGATCGAGCCCCGCACCGGGCTCCCTGCTCCGTGGGAAGCCTGCTTCTCCCTCTCCCACTCCCCCTGCTGTGATCCCTCTCTCGCTGTGTCTCTCTCTGTCAAATAAATAAATAAAATCTTAAAAAATATATAATAAAAAGACAAACAACCCAATTACGAATTGGGCAAAAGATCTGACTAGACATACTTCAAAAAATTTATACAATGGTCAAGGTGTGAATTATATCTCAATAGAGTTGTTTAAAAAAGGAAGGAGAAAACAGATGGGAAATAAAGAAGGAATGAAACTGGAATATCATCTTTTCATTCATGGTGGGCTGACAGGATGAAGCAGGGAGGACCCAGGCTGAAGTAGGGGTGGGGGACAAGTGGGACCTTATCAGGAGTTCAGAGATGGGTGGCACAAGCAGGAGACTAGACACAAGGCATGTCATTAAGATCTTTTAACAGTTACCCCTGACCCTTTGGGTGGCTGCACCAGTCTTAAAGTGACACGCGTTATAATGACACTCCCAACTCCCTCAACTAGAGCAGGATGTGGTCCTCTCATGGAAAAGCTCCTCCCACCCTCACTCATTTCCACCCCACCCCTGCCTTCCAAGAACAGGCTTTACTTATAATCATAGCTACATTAGTGGCAGACAATTAGGATAAACTCTTTAAAAACATTTTTTTACTATAGAAGATTTCAAATATGTACAAAAATAGGATGGTATAATGAACCCCCATGTACTCATGCCTTAGCTTCCACAGCTATCGATGTTTTGTTAATCTTGTTTCATTTATGCACCCCCACCACCACCATATGCTAAATTCTGTACCTCCACATATATTATCTTATTGAATCCTCACAACAAGCCCATGAGGTAGATCCTCTGATTATCCCCACTTTTCAAACCAAGGCCCAGAGTGATGAGGCCACTTGCCCAAGAAAGTGGCAATACTGGGATTTGAACCAAAGACCATCTGATTTCAGACCCTGTGTTTTTATGCTATCCCTTGCTGTGTGCAACAGAGGGGTAGAGAAGGGTATCCCCATCCCCCCACCAGCAACCCTCAATCTCAACCCATCTTGCAATAAGCCTTGACCCAGGGGGGTTAGGTGCTGTCAGTGCCAGTGTGGAAGTAGAAGAGTCAGAAGCAAGAGCTTTTCCAGAGCTGACACTATGACCTTGGGTAAGTCACTGTCCCTGTCTTAACTACAGGTTCCTCATGGGTCAAATAGGAATAAGACTCTCTACCTAACAGAACCACTGTCAGGTTTTAAAGATGCAAATGGGGGCACCTGGGTGCCACAGTCAGTTAAGGGAACCACTCTTGGTTTAGGCTCAGGTCATGATCTTAGGGTTGTGAGATTGAGCCCTGCGGCGGGCTCCATGCTCAGTGCAGAGTCCTCTTGGGATTTTCTCTCCTTCTCCTTCTTCCCTCCCTTCCAGGCTCTCTCTCTCAAATAAATAAATAAATAAATCTTAAAAAAAAAAGACACAAACGATAAAAGTGCTTAGCACATAGTAAATGCTCTACACATGCAGTAGAATCTATAGGCCAATCTAAGCTGGGGAGCTGGGATGGGGGCAGGCAGAGGAGGAAGGGCCAAACCCATCTTGGGGGAGCCCCGTTTGGTGGGGGTGGAGCCTCTATAGGAATCCAGAGACTTTGTCCCTCTAGTGCCTCTGTGTATAAAGTCCTAATGCTGGGAGTTCAGGGTGGCCCTGTTCCAGACTCCATTCAGGTCCTGACACCGGAATAGTAATGACTTTAAACAATGACTGCCATCACTAGGTCTCACCATGTGCTTGACCCCTACATGAGGACACTGAGGCTCAGAGAGTGGAGGGAATGTGCTTCTCCTCCCCCTTTCCACTTGAACAATAAGCCAGAAGCTTCTACAGGCAGACATCAGGATTATACCTGGTTCTCAAATCCCTAACCACACCACTCCTTGGCAGTCAAAGCTAAGCTCCCCGTGAGAGGAATGTGAAGACAGTGGCAGATCTCAGAGGAAGGACGTTCACATTGGGTGGGGGCATTAAACACTTGGCATACGTTTGATCTTGAGAGAGAATTGGTTATCTTTATGACATAGATTGTGTTTCCAAAGGGGGCCCAATGATATCTTCCATCCCCACATTCTTGATATGTTACCTTGTCACTCAGCCATCAAGAGATGGCATCTATTTCTCTTCCTTAGACTCTGACCTGGCCCGTGACTTCCTTGGACTAATGGAATGCAGAACTGACACTGTATGATTTCCTAGGCTAAGCCTTAAGAGGTCTGCAGCTTCCACCTTCACCTCTTGAAATGCTCCTTCTTGGAACTCAGCCGTCATGCTGTGAGGGAACCCAAACAGCCACGGGGAGAGGTCCCGTGGAGGAAAACAGACTCCCTGACCAAGAGCCTTGGTGGAGATTCCAGTCAGCATTCTCTGCCAGCTCTGTGAGGGAGGCAATACTGGATCTTCCATGCCTTCCAGAGCTTCAGCTTACACCTGTGGAGCAGAATTACTGTCTGGTCAGCACATAGTATTATGAGAATAATAAATAGCTGCTGTTGCAATTGCACTACTAGGCACATGCACCCCAATGTTTATTTTTTTAAAGATTTTATTTATTTATTTGACAGAGACAGACACAGCGAGAGAGGGAACACAAGCAGGGGGAGTGGGAGAGGGAGAAGCAGGCTTCCCGCCGAGCAGACAGCCCGATGCGGGGCTCGATCCCAGGACCCTGGGATCATGACCTGAGCCGAAGGCAGTCGCTTAACCGACTGAGCCACCCAGGCGCCCCCACCCCAATGTTTATTGCAGCAAAGTCCACGATAGCCAAACTATGGAAAGAGCGCAGATGTCCATTGACAGGTGAATTGATAAAGAAGATATGGTATATATACATACACACACACACACACATATATATACACATACACATACACACACACACACAACAGAATACTACTCAGCCATCAAAAAATGAAATCTTGCTACTTGCAACATTGTGGATGGAACTAGAGGGCATTAATGTTAAACGAAGTAAGTCAGTCAGAGAAAGACACTTATCATATGATCTCACTCATATGTAGAATTTAATCAAAACAGAGGATCATAGGGGAAGAGAGGAAAAAATAAAACAAGACGAAATCAGAGAGGGAGACAAACCATTAGAGACTCTTAATCACAGGAAACAAACTGAGGGTTGCTGGAGGAGAGGGAGGTGGGGGGATGGGGTAACGGGGTGATGGGCGTTAAGGAGAGCATGTGATGTGATGAGTACTGAGTGTTATATAAGACTGATGAATTGCTGAATTCTACTTCTGAAACTAATAATATGCTATATGTTAATTACTTGAATCTAAATAAAATAAAATAAAAAATTTAAAAAGAAAAAAATAGCTGCTTTTGTAATCCATAAACTTTGGGAGCGGTCATTATGCAGGGGTAGGTATCAAAAAATCTCATTTTTTTTCCCAGCTTTATTGAGATATAACAGACATATGACATTGTGTAAATTTCAGGTATACAACATGACGATTTGACAGATATATATATTGTTAGGTTTGTGAGTGTGTGTGGTGAGAACTTTTAAGAGCTACTCTCTTAGCAACTTTCAAGTATACCATACAGTATTGTTAACTATAATCACTGTGCTATACATTAGATTCCCAGAATTTTTTATCTTATAACTGGAAATATGTACTCTTTCACCTCTTTCACCCATTTCTCCCACACCCTGCCTCTGGCAACCACCCATCTACTCTCTGTTTCTGAGCTCAGGCTTTTCAGATTCCACATATAAGTGAGATCATACAGTATCTGTCCTTCTCCATCTGACTTATTTCACTGAGCATAATATACTCAAGGTTCATCCACATTGTTGCAGATGGTAGGATTTTTCTTTTTTGTGGCTGAATAATATTCCATTATATGTGAAATGTATGTATGTATATACACATATAAATCACATTTTCATATATATATTTTTTAATCATACATTTTCTTTATTGGCTCATCCACCAATGGACACTTATGTTGTTTCCATGTCTTGGGTATTGTAAATAATGCTACAATGAACATGAGGATGCAGATATCTCTTAGAGAGGGTAATTTCATTTCTTTGGGGTATATACATAGAAGTGGGATTGCAGGATCATGTGGTAGTTCTATTTTTAATTTTTTGAGGAATCGCCATACTGTTTTCCACAGTGACTGCACCAATTTACACTCCCACCAAGAGTGCCCAAAGTTTTCCCTTTCTCCACATCCTCACCAACACTTGTTATCTCTTGTCTTTTTATAATAGCCATTCTAACAGGTGTGAGGTGCTTTCTCACTATGTTTTGGTTTGCATTTCCCTGATGATTAATGATGATGAGTACCTTTTTTTTTTTTAAGATTTTATTTATTTATTTGATAGAGAGAGAGATAGCAAGAGAGGGAACAGAAGCAGGGGGAGTAGGAGAGGGAGAAGCAGGCTTCTTGCGGAGCAGGGAGCCCGATGCGGGGCTTGATCCCAGGATCCTGGGATCATGACCTGAGCCGAAGGCAGACACTTAACGACTGAGCCACCCAGGCACCCCTGCTGAGCACCTTTCAATGTTCCTCTTGGTCATTTGCATGTCTTCTTCAGAAAAATGTCTGGGAGTGCCTGGGGGGCTCAGGGGGTTGGGCATCTGCCTTCAACTCAGGTCATAATCCCAGGGTCCTGGGATTGAGTCCTGCATCGGGTTCCCTGCTCAGTGAGGAGCCTGCTTCTCTCTCTGCTGCTCCCCCTACTTGTGTGTTCGTGCTCTCTCTCTCTATATATATATCTCTCTCTGACAAATAAATAAAATCTTTTTTAAAAAAAGGAAAAGAAAAACGTCTGTTCAAGTCCTTTGCCCATCTTGAAATTGGATTATTTGTTTTGTTGTGGTTGAGTTGTATGAATTCCTTATATATTTTGGATATTAACATCTTATCAGATATATGATTTCCAAATATTTTGTCATTCCATGGTTGTTTTTTCATTTTGTTGATTGTTTCTTTTGCAGTGCAAAGGCTTTTAGATTTGATGTAGACTCACTTATTTAATTTTGCTTTTGTTGCTGGTCCTTTTGATGTCATATTCAAAAGATCATTGCCAAGACCAATGTCAAAGAGATTTCCCCCTATTTTTTTTCTATTTTAATCTATTTCAAGTTAATTTTTGGAAGTGGTGTAAGGTGAGAGTCCACAATTTCATTCTTTTGTGTGTGAACATCCTGTTTTCCCAGCACCATTTATGGGAGAGACTATCCTTTCCCCATTGAATACTCTTGGCTCCTTGCCAAATATTAGTTGACCATATATTGTTGGGTTTATTTCTGAGCTCTCAACTCTGTTCCATTGGTCTGTCTATTTTTATGCCAGTACTATATTGTTTTGATGATAGCTTTGTAGCATAGTTTGAAATCAGGCAATGTGATGCCTCCAGCTTTGCTCTTCTTTCTCAAGTTGTTTTTAGGTATTCAGGGTCTTTTGCAGTTCCATATGAATTTAGGATTATTTTTTCCATTTCTGTAAAAAATGCCACTAGAATCTTGATGGGGACTGCATTGTATCTATAGAGTGCTTTGGGTAGTATGGACATTTTAATAATAATCTTCCATTCCATGAACATGGGATATCTCTCCATTTATTTGTGTCTTCTTTAATTTCTTCCATCAATGTCTTACAGTTTTTGTTATACAGATCTTTCACCTCCTTGGTTAAATTTATTCTCAGCGTTTTATTGTTTTTAGTGTTATTGTGAGTGGGATTATTTCCTTTATTTCGTTTTCAGATAGTTCGTTGTTAGTGTATAGAAATGCAACTGATGTTTGTGTGTTGATTTTGTATCCGACAACTTTACTAGATTTGTTCATTCTGACAATTTTTTTGCTGGAGACTTTAAGGCTTTCTGGACATCCCATTTTTCAAAACATCCCATGCTGATGATGTGGAGACTGAGACTCAGAGTAGTTAAGTAACACACCCAGGGTCACCGCTAGAATTCACAATCTGGACTCCATGCAAAGTCTGCCTGACTCCAAAGCCTTCCTCGCACAAGATATTGCTTGTGCTGTTCAGTGTTTGAAACAGCCCTTAGCAGTAGAGGGAACAACACCTCTTAGAGAAGAAGAGTAAAGATGAGATTATGCACTTCAGCGCCTATAGCTTCTTCCCCACTTTAATTGCTAAGCCCCTACCTGCGTGTACATGTGATGTGTGGCTGTGTGTATAGAGGTGGGGAGTCATCATGAGCATCTGCACGTGCCTCTGGGTGTTGGCGGATCTGTGAACATGTGGTGCCTATGTGTATGCTGTCGTTGTGGCATGCGTTGATATGTGCGCACGACATGTGGGTGGGTGGGGGAGAATGTGTCGTGTGTGGCATGTGTTGGCGTGTGTTTGTGTGTGTGTGTGAGGAGGTGTGGGATACGCGGAGAGCTGTTTTTGCGGAGCGGTATGGGTTTGCGGGGCATGGCCTGTGCTGTGTGCATGTGTAAGGGCGGAAGGGGGGGTGCGTGGCGCGTGATGTGTGGCGTGTGTTCCGGGAGAGGAGATCCAGGGACTGGTCTCGGGTGTGTTTTCCCTCCTCGAGCATCCCAGCATCTTGCTGACACTGATCTGGGTCTGAGAACGTCTTTCCTGAATAAACATGATGTCATTTCCATTCCATTCAGCCTGCACCGGGACAGCTGCTGTCAGCATCACTGAGGGAAATGCCACCTCGGCCCTGACAGCTGCCACTTGGCACACTTTGTAGAGAGCTTCTCCGGCAGGAAAAAAAAGCAGCCAGTCATGCAGATGCTATTTAAAGTCTGTTGCATCTTGATGAGAAATGTGGAAGAAACTAAAGTGTGCTGGAGGGATGGCTCAGGACCCTGGGCTGGGGGCAGGGGGGGACTCAGGTGTCTGTTGTGCAGGCTCCGTGTATCTTGAGCTAAGTCTAGCCTTACCTCCCATTATACAGATGATGAAACTGAGGTCTAGAAAGGGGAAGGGGTTTGTCTGAGATCAAAGAGCAAGTCAGAGTCACAGAACATGAGAGCTAGGAGTCACAGTCAAAATTTTCAAATCTAACTCCTATAATGTACCAAAGGGGAAACTCTGGCCCAGAAAAGAGAAGCAATTTGCCCCAGTTCAGGCAGCAAATCAGTGGCAGAGCTGAGACTAGAACCCAGCTCTCAGGCATGGGTATTTGACCTTTGGCTTGAACACACTGAGAGTCTCTGTCTTGCATACAGTAGGAGCTAAACAAGAATTTGTTAAATGAGACTTGCACTGCTTTGGATGACTTTGAAATGCATTGAATTGTCCTTATCCCATCCAGGAATATCATGTGCCCATCCTGTCCAGCTGCCTCTAGAGCTTCCAACATCCTGGAATTTATTCTACTCTAGCAGGGAGGATGTGCGATGTGCCTGGTCAGGACTGGGAACTTCTTGCTCTTTGAACTTGATGTGATGCAAACCCTGGCTTGAGTTTGACCCCATCAGGCTGACTTCTCCTGTTCAAATTCCTTACAACAGCATTCAAAGATTTTCATTACCTGGTCTCTTTCCACGCTCACCCTCACCTCTTCCTGTTAACCAGAGATCCTATCATTTCTCATTCTCCCAGAGTAAATTGTGTTCTTTCACACTTCTGTATGCTTTTGCATATGCTTTTGCCTAGACGGACCTTTCTCTGCCAAGAGCCCACTCTGTATCATGGAACAGGTAGAGTAGCTGTTCTTGGGCTCACCGCCTCATGGACATCCCTTGGTCATAAACCTTACCACAATAAGTTAAATTTGATGCTCTGACTCCCCAAAAGACCAAGAGCCATCAGGCAGACACAGAGGCTGAGCAGTGTCATATCCCCAACACCCAACTCAGAGCATGGAGTAGAAAAGTCCTGATGAAATGTTTATTGAATGAATGTCCTGCACAATGAATTACTGATGGGCCATGGCAGAAACTCTGGCCCTGGAGAAGTGAAAGGAAAGAATGGCACCAGCATGGCATTGAGTTCCAGGTCAAATTAAGAGGCCGACCTCTAGCAATTCATAAAATTCAGCCAGCTGTGTCTTTAAGATCTTGCTTCTACGCTTTCTGGGCCCCTGACTGACAACTCCGTTCTCACACTCATCCTGGCACCTCACTGATACCTAAAGCATTCACCAGGTTGGTTGTCTCTTGATGGCTCAAGGCCCTAAGTGACTTCTTATTTCTCCCTTAACTTCCAGAAAACTTCCATTACTCTCACTGAGATGGATTATCTTGGATGTTGGGAAAGCAATCTGATTTATAATTCAAATATAATGCAATAGAAATAGAATACAATAAAAACTTGAGCATTCAAGTGAAAACTGAGTTTGACAGCTTCCTATATTTAAAGACTAATGAGATGTGGTCAAGTACAATATTTTGATATTGTATATTAAGATGTGTCAATATTTGGAAGGTCTGCACAATACAGTCAACCAATATTTTCCAAAAGACAATGCATCATATTATAAAATCATTCAAAAGATCCATTCAAAATGTAAGATATCAACTATACTCAAATTTTTAAAATTAAAATTAAAAAAGAAATGTATTTTATTTAAAAAATGCAAAAAGACCAATGAATTTTTATGAAATAGAATATGAAAACTTCACTGCTATGATTCAGAGTGCAAATTGCAACTAACCTTTTAAAAACTACTACTTCTCGGATGCCTGGGTGGCTCAGTTGGTTAAGCGACTGCCTTCGGCTCAGGTCATGATCCCAGGGTCCTGGGATCGAGTCCGCATCGGGCTCCCTGCTCTGCAGGGAGCCTGCTTCTCCCTCTCCCACTCCCCCTGCTTGTGTTCCCTCTCTCGCTGTGTCTCTCTCTGTCAAATAAATAAATAAAATCTTTAAAAAATAAAAAAATAAAATAAAATAAAAACTACTACTTCTCAAGTTTTAGTATAGTATCAAAGAATAATATCCATAATTATCTGAAAAAACTGTTAAAATTCTCCTCCTTTTTCCAACTACATATTTGTATGAGATCAGATTTTTTTATATACTTCAACCAAAACATATCGTAATAGATTGAATGCCAAAACAAATGTAAGAATCTAGCGTTTTCCTATTAAGCCAAACATTAAGGAGATTTGCAAAATGTGAAAGGATGCCACACTCCTCTCCAAACTTTTGTTTTGGAAAACACAGCTATTTTTCATAAAAACCATGTTATTTATGTTAACAGGTAATGGGTTTATTGTTCTTTTTCAATTAATTAATTAATTAATTAATATTTTTACAATTTCATTTTTAATGTTAGAATGGTAAATATCAATAAATATAAATAACATAAATAAAAACTCTGATATGCAATAATTTTTAAGAGTATAAGAGAGTCCAGGGATGCCTGGCTGGCTCAGTTGGTAGAGCATGTGACTCTTAATCATGGGGTTGTGAATTTGAGCCCCACATTGGGCATAGAGATTACTTAATAAAAAAAAAATTTTTTTAAGAGTATAAGGGAGTCCAGGGACCAAAATGTCTCCACTGCATAGAGTTACTAACTCCACTACAGAAGAGGAAACTGAGGGTCAGAAAGGCAAAGGGACTTTTCAGTCCTCCAACTGCTAAGTGATAAACCCAGACTTGAGCTCATCTGTTTGATTCCACAGCCCGCAGTCTTCACCATTGCTCTCTGCTTTATCACCTTGACATTCAACAATCATTGCAATAAGTACAGGAATTTTGCTTTGCAGCTTTCAAAGAGCTATTACTTCCATTAATCTGCTCTTATTACCACAACAGTTTGGGAAGGTTGGGACTATTTACATTTTCTCTGAACAGATAGGGATACGGAGTCTCAGAGAGATGTAGTATCTTTGCCCAAGGCCCCAGCTGGAAGGTGCAGAGCTGGGATTTGAGCCAGGCTTATCCAACTGTAGCATTTGCCTTCTTTCTACCCCTCCCTGGTAAGCCAGTGTATGTGTCCATCCACACGGGTCCTCATACAAGCACTTGTTAGAAGTACTTTATTTGACTATTTCAAGTCACCCTGTGATATTTACTTGAAATGCACTTTATAATCTTGAGTGAGCCTTGTTCAGATTTCTTAGATACAGAAAACTTCTAGTGCTTTCTAGTGGAGAGGAGTATGGCATTCTTTCACATTTTGCAAATCTCTTTAATGTTTGGCTTAATAGAAAAACACTAGATTCTTTTCTGTACCTAAGAAATCTGTATCTACCCCCCTAGGGTAGGAAGGAATTATAAATGCCAGGATAAAATACCATAACTATTTTTGTTCCCTAGAACAATGGCTTGATCTGTAAGTACTTAAATAAATTAGCTTTCTTACATTGAGTGATTCATTTGCTGAAAGACACAATTTTCACATCATTTATCTTAGTTTGGATTCCTCGAGACGATTGGGGTGCAAAGAGCTTATTTGGGAGATGGTCCCAGGAAACATGGTGAAGGAGCAAGGAGGTGGGTCAGGGAAAGGAACAAAGCTAACAGAGGTGCATTACTGCAGCGGTGACCACTGTGGGCAGCCAGGACGTAGACCCACTGAGGATCTTCAAGCAACTGCATGGATCGTGCCTCCAAGTGTCAGCTGAGGGGCAAGAAGCTGGGGTGTTTATCTACTAGTTCCCTCCCTCATTGTTGAGGATTGCAACCTTAGGTAGAGAGATAGAGCAGGCTCCCAGCTTGTAGGCAATTGTCTGCATGTGACCTTGGGATAAGCTGAAGGGACATGGGTAGGGTGCTGACAGCCTGTGCCCAGTGGCCACCCCTTTCATTCCTTTAGTCAACAAATCCTTACAGGAGCCTCCTATGGGCCAGGCCCTGTCCTGGACGCTGGAGCTGCAGAGACGAGCCACCAACACAAGCCCTGCGCTCATGAAGTTACCCATGGGCTGGCGCAAGCACACTTCACGGAAGCAGAAGACTAGATCATGGTGCTTTCACAGTAGCAACAGATACTGGGTGAATGGGTGGATAACAAGCATTTAGAAGCAGAAAGATTCTTTCTTTTTTCTCTTTCTTTCTTTCTTCTTTCAATGCCACCATGGGTCTCTGCCTGGCACTTGTCAAAAATTAAAGTTTTGGGGCACCTGTGTGGCTCAGTGCCTGACTCTTGATTTTGGCTCAGGTCATGGTCTCAGGGTCATGAGATCAAGCCCTTCTTGGTCTCCTTGCTGGGCATGGAGACGGCTTGAGATTCTCTCTCTCCCTCTCCCCCCGCCGCCCCTCTCCCCACCCAATTCGTGTGCGCACATGCTCACGCACATGCGCATTCCCTCTCTCTCTCTAAAAAAAAAAAAGAAGAACGAAAAAAATTAAAGGCTCAATTGAAAAAGAAGGAGAAGAAGAAAAAAGCCTCCAGGGGAAGGGTAGAAGGAATGCGATAGATGCATAGAGCAGGTCATGATATGAATAAGAGCTCTCTCTCTCTTTTTTTTTTTTTTTTTGGTAGTCACTGCAATATTTTTTACAAATGTAAGAAAAGCTGATGATGACAATGGGATGGATAAAAGCAGTGACTACAATTTTGGTGTCCCTGTAATGGGACACTTCGCACACATTTTACAGATGGGAAACTGAGGCTTAGAGAGATGCAGTGACTTTATCAAAGATATGGCGGCTTAAAACCAAAGTCAGTATAAATCCAAAGTCCTGGCTCTTTCCTCCAGCCACGTGGTGGAAGAGAAGAGGGAAGAGGGAGACAGTGAGCAGGAGTGGGGGGGACAAGGAATAGGGGGAAAGGAAGAAGAAGGAAGGGAGAGAAACAAGGGCAGGAGAGCCTATGGGAATAGAGCTACCTGCTACCTATAGGAAGAGGCACCCCTCTGAGCCATTGCAGCCCTGAAGCTTGGCTGTAAGGAACACATTGTGTGTAAAGAAAAAGATGTCCCTTCCTACTGATGGATGATAAAGCTCTAACCTGGGCATGTGGCTTGGCAAGCAGAATGAGGGCTGGATTTCAGGTCTCCTTTCCCCCTTTCTTGGTCACACTGAGCAGGAAGGTGAATTAGAAGAGGAAAAAGTCTAGTTTGTATTGGTTTAAGAGAAGTAGGAGAGTTCCCAACAGGGGTTCTCTCTGGAGGTCCCACAAGCACAATTGTGAAGGCACTTGCTGTCTAGAGGTGACAAGAAAGCATTTGACCGAGAGAAACCTGACTTCCTCCTACCATTCCCACTTCCGTCTTTCATCCAGCTCATTCATCTACCCAGCCGTCCACCCTCCACCCTTCCCACTTGCTCCTCCCTCCAACCAGCTGCACACCCATCCACTCGTTGGTTCAGTCACTCTAAAAACCCTTTGAGCCCACTCTATACAAAAGTCTCTGTTGGGTTCTGGGCACCAAGAGGCGACTCCATCAAGGTAGACTTGACTGCCTCAGACCAGGGGGTGGGGGTGGGGGGTGGGGGGTGGGGGGGGAGGAAGAAAGAGAGGGAAGGGGAAAGAGGGAGAGGTCACAGTCTAAGAGGAATTGTGTGGAGACAGGAAGACACAGGGAAACTACATGGAGGAGGTAACTGGTCTGGGCTTTGGAGATTGGGTAGGATTCATTAGGGGAATGCAAATAATCAAAACCACAACGAGATACTACCTCACACCCATCCTATTATGATAGCTACTATGAAAATAAAATAAAATAACAAGTGTTGGAGATGATATGAAGAAATTGGAACCCTTGGGCACTGTTTGCAGGAATGTAAAATAGCACAATTACAGTGGAAAACAGTATGGAGGGTCCTCAAAAAATTAAAAATGGAGTTACCATATGATCCAGCAATCCCACTTCTGGATATGTACCTCAAATAATCGAAAGCAGGGTCTCAAAAGGTATTTTTTTTAAAGATTTTATTTATTTATAAATAAATAATTTTATTTATTTATAAATAATTATTTGATGGATGAGGAAGCTGAGGGACAGCAGTTAAGTGACTTGCCCAAGGCTGCTGAATGGTGGGACAGGGGGTCCAACCTGTTGGGTCTGCCTGGTGCAAACCTACAATGTTGAACCTCTACACTCTGCAGCCTCTCCTTCCAGCTCATGTAACCCTTGCCCATCACTGAGGTAAGTACCATCATTCCCATTCACTGAGAGTGAGAGAGAGTACAAGCAGGGAGAGCTGCAGGCAGAGGGAGAAGCAGGCTCCCTGCTGAACAAGGAGCCCGATGCGGGACCCGATCCCAGGACCCTGGGATCATGACCTGAGCTGAAGGCAGCCGCTTAACCGACTGAGCCACCCAGGCGTCCCTCAAAAGGTATTTTTACACTCATGCTCATAACAGCATTACTGACCAGAACCAAAAGATGGAAGCAACCCAAGTGTCTGCTGATGGATGAACTGATAAAGAAAACGTGTTATGTACCTACAGTGAAATATTACACAGCCTCAGGAAGGAAGGAAATTCTGACACCTGCTACAACATGGGCGAACCTTAAGGACATTATGCTAAGTGAAATAATCCAGCCATAAAAACAAATACTCTGTGATTCCACTTAATATATTGTACCCACAGCAGTCAAATTCTTAGAGACGGAAAGTAGAATGGTGGTTGCCAGGGGCCGTGGTGGGGAGAGGAATGATGAGTTATTGCTTAATGAGTGGAGAGCTGGGGAGGCACAAGATGAAAAGCATTCTGGAGATCGGCAGCACAGCGATAAAGATGTATTTAATAACACTGCTGAGCTGTACACATAACAATGGCTGAGGCAGTAGCTAAGGGAGCATGAAGGGCACCTGCAGCACAGAACGGTTGCTCCTCCCTCAAGTGGCTGACAAATAACCATGTGGCACCTGGAACTGAAGGATGTGCTCCGAGCACTTGCCAGTCCTCCCATCCCTGGGCACAAATCACACAGGTGGAGAGGCTGATGGTACGGCTGAAGTCTTGCAAGCAACTAGGCAGAGACCAGGACCAGATGGAGCTTGGGGACCAATGTGGACGAGATGGCCTTTGTATGTATAGACGAGTGAAGTCGGAGGTGGCCAAGCTGCTGCTAGAGTTCTACTCTAAATACATCTATTAAAATGAAAAATTCCTATGGTCTTTGACCCAGCAGTGCTACTTTTAGATATTTAACCTGCAGAAATACAACAGAGACAAACCTACATGTTTATAAGGATGTACATTGCAGGATTGCTTATTAACTTGGCAAGATTAGAAACAACTTCAACGTCCCTCAGTAGGGGGTTAAAATCATTCTGAGACGTCAGTACCTTGGAATACATGGAATTTTGTTTAAATGAGATTGTTACTGATATGGTACAATGATCATGGCCTGTTGTTACATGAAAGCAAGAAAGTTGCAAAATAGTGGATGATGCCTTTTTTGAAGAAGTTGTTACTACCACAGATCTTAATTATGCATGGCAAAAACTGTCTGCAAGATTAGGCAGCAAAATATTCACAGAGATTCTCTTGCAGGGCAAAACCATGGGGGAAATGTTCGCTTACTACATTGGTGTCCGGAGGTGGTCTATACAGTTGGTAAGAGAAACAATGTTCCGGTCCCACTGCCCAGGATGGGATGGCACGCAGTAGTGCCACCAACAAGCAGAGTTACCTCCCTAAGCCATTTGACATTAGTCTGCCTCCATTCCCTTCTCTGTAAAATGGGAATGATGGTACTTACCTCAGTGATGGGCAAGGGTTACATGAGCTGGAAGGAGAGGCTGCGGAGTGTAGAGGTTCAACATTGTAGGTTTGCACCAGGCAGACCCAACAGGTTGGACCCCCTGTCCCACCATTCAGCAGCCTTGGGCAAGTCACTTAACTGCTGTCCCTCGGCTTCCTCATCCATCAAATAAGAAGTAATTTAACTACCTTAGTATCACTGCCTATTAATACAACAACCTTATAAATTATGGTGCCTGGCATCTAGTAAGTACCCAACACATGTTGGTTGGTATATGGTTTGTGATATTTGCATTTTTATTATGAATATGCATTTTATCTTTTTTTAAAGTGGGCCGCATGCTGGGCATGGAGCCCAGCGTGGGGTTTGAACTCACGACCCTGAGATCAAGACCTGAGCTTAGCTCGAGTCAGATGCCCAACCAACTGAGCCACCCAGGCACCCCGGCATTTTATCTTTTCTCTTTTAAAGATTTTATTCACTTATTTGAGAGCGCGCGAGCGAGCACAAGCAGGGGGAGCAGCAGAGGGAAAGGGCGAAGCAGACTCCCTGCTGAGCAGGGAGCCCGACGGATGCGGGGCTTGATCCCAGGACCCTAAGATCATGACCTGAGCAGAAGGCAGCCATTTAACTGACTGAGCCACCCAGGCGTCCCTGCATTTTACCTGTTTGAACAACTTTATTGAGATATATTTTCACATATTATAAAATCCACACATTTCAAGTGTATAATTCAATAATTTAGCAACTATATCAATCTGTGCAAACATCACCATAAATCAGCTTTCAGACAATTTCATTCTCCATGAGGTCCCTCCTGTCTAATTACTGCTGATCCCCATTCACAGCACTCCCAGCCACAGGCATCCACTAATTTTTCTGTCTCTATATTTCTGCCCTTTCTGAACATTTCATATAAATGGAATCATACAATATGTGGTCTCTTGTATCTGGTGCCTTTCACTTAGCACCTTGTTTTCAAGGTTTGTCCATAATACAGTATGTGTCCATCGTTTAATTAATGTTTCCTTTAATTGGTGAATAATATCCCATTGTAAGGATATACCACATTTTGTCTGTCCATTCACCAGTTGATGAGCATTTAGGTGGGCTATAATTTTTAGCTCTTGTGAATAATGCTGCTATGAACATTCGTGTACAAGTCTTCGCGTGGACATTGCATGTTTTCACTTATCTTGCATAAAAGATGCCTGGGTGTGGACTTGCTGGATCTTGTGGTAGATGCATGTTAACTTTTTGAGAAACTGCTGAACTATTTGCCAAAGTGGCTGCCCAATTTTACATTCCCACCAGCACCAGGGTTCGTGTGCTCCACATCTTCACCAACACTTGCTATGATCTATTTTGTTTATTCTAACCATTCTAGTAGGTGGGAAGTGGCATCTCCTTGTGGCTTTAATTGGCATTTCCCTAATGACAAATGGTATTGAGCATCTTTAAATGTAATTATCGACTGCATTTTACTTTTGTAACCAGAAAAAAAAGAGTTCAGATGAGTGACCACTCCCCTGTAGGGAGTGAAATCTCTCCCTGACCTTTCCCTGCCTCTTTCATCCCTGTCCCACCTCAACATGGGCAAACACCCCCATCTGCCTGGGGGAGGAGGCCAGAGCGGACCCAACAATACCAGCACCTGTTTGTTCTGCAACAGAGAAACCCTGGCAGCTAGGCTGCTGAATATAATGGGACTCTCTCTCTTACCACAGACTATCTCCTCCCACTGGGTACCTGCTCAGGCTCACCCAGTGGGAGCCTAGGGCATGCCATCTTAGAAAGCCACCAGAAAGGCACAAACTGCCGGGACAACCCAGGGGTGCCCAGGTGGAGGCTTTAGCCTACCTGCCTCCTTCCCTTCACTCAGAGCCAGAAGCATTGCTCTAGACATGAGATCAGTTCAGCCCACAGCCACCAGGGCTCAACCTAGGCTGCAGGACCCTCCACAGGGCAATCACAAGGGATCTGGAAACTGGGTGTTAAAGGCAGGGTCCTTGGGGCACCTGAGTGGCTCAGTTGGTGAAGCATCTGCCTTCGGCTCAGGTCATGATCTTGGGGTCCTGGGATCGAGCCCGGCAGCCGTCGGGCTCCCTGCTCAGCGGGGAGTCTGCTTCTCCCTCTCCTGCCCCTCCCCCCGCTCGTGCTCTCTCTCTAGTGCTCTCTCTCAAATAAATGGATAAAACTTAAAAAAAAAAAAAAAAGTCAGGGTCCTTTCCTGATTTCCGGAAGGATGCCAGGCGCTGGGCGGCGCCGCTGAGTCTTAGCACAGGTGCGCATGTGCAGCATACGGTTCGGCGGGGCAAGGGCACACAGGTCTGGAAGCCAGGCACCGTATCAAAGCCTGGCTCCGTGGAAACAGAGAAGAAGGAGATCCTGCCTTCAAGAAGCCCCCACAGTGTAAGGAGCCAGTCGCTGACCCTCCAAGCCCGGGTGACAAGTGCCGTAACAGGATGTGCCAGGGGTCTGGGGGTGCAGGATAGTAGCTGGAACAACAGTTAATTAAGGCCCCCATGTGCTGGGTGGATGCCTGCATGTTCCTGCTCCTTCCCACAGCCTTGCGACGGATGTCAGGGAGAAGTCAGCTAACCTGACCTGCATTTAGCCGATTTGCCGGACTAACGGCCACCCTCCTGTCCCTGGTTGAAACATCCTGACACCGCCCACTCGGGCTCACGGCTCCAGCCTCCGCAGCCTCCTCCGCCCTGCCCGAGCTCGGCTCCCACTGGCGGAGCTGTGAGCTACCAGAATCAGGAGCGTGTGTCCCCAGAAAGCTTTGGCCAATTTGTGTTGATTGTTATAATTATGTAATTTAGCTAAATAAAACAAAGAGTGAAATCTGTGTGTGTGTGTGTGTGTGTGAGAGAGAGAGAGAGAGAGAGAGAGAGGAAGTAATGTTTTGAGAAAAATGAAGTCCAATGCTTTGGAAATATGCAATAAAGACAAATTGCTAAAAAAGATCTGTTGCTGTAGTTTTGGGGAAAATTTGGGGTGGGAGGGGATAGTAACAATGCAGAATTCCAAATTCAGATTGCTTCACAAGAGTTCCAACCATCCATTTAAAAAGAAAAAGGAACTGGAAATCTTCAGCAATGCTCTGTGTGTGCAGGGGAGCAAAGTGGAACTCCAGCCAGAGAACCTGAACTTGAAGTAGAAATGTTGGCCCACACTGATTATCTTAAGTTAGAATAAAGTGTTTCAAGTATTTATGAATCCTTTTTCATGACTGCCTTACTCAGCCAACAATTTTTTAAATTTAAAATCAATTAATTAAAATACAGCATATTATTAGTTTCAGAGGTAGAGGTCAGTGATTCATCAGTCTTCTATAACACCCAGTGCTCATCACATCAGGTGCCCTCCTTAATGCCCATCACCCAGTTACCCCATCCTCCCACCTCCCTCCCCTCCAGCAACCCTGTTTTTTCCCTGTGATTAAGAGTCTGTTTTGGTTTGTCTCCCTCTCTGATTTCGTCTTATTTTATTTTTTCCTCTCTTCCCCTATGATCCTCTGTTTTGTTTCTTAAATTCCACATATGAGTGATATGATAATTGTCTTTCTCTGATTGATTTATTTAGCTCAGCATAAACCCTCTAGTTCCATCCACATCATTGCAAATGGCAAGATTTCATTTTTTGATGGCTGAGTAATATTCCAGTGTGTATACTCAGCCATCAAAAAAATGAAATATATATATATATATCACCTCTTCTTTATCCATTCATCTGTCCATGGACATCTGGGTTCTTTCCATAGTTTGGCTATTGTGGACATGGCTACTATAAACATTGGGGTGCAGGTACCCCTTCGGATCCCTACATTTGTATCTTTGGGGTAAATCCCTAGTGGTGCAATTGCTGGGTCATATGGTAGCTCTGTTTTCAACTTTTTGAGGAACCTCCATACTGTTTTCCAGAGTGGCTGCACCAGCTTGCATTCCCACCAACAGTGTAGGAGGGTTCCCCTTTCTCTACATCCTCGCCAACATCTGTCATATTCTGAGTGGTGAATTTTAGCCATTCTGACTGGTGTGAGGTGGCATCTCATTGTGCTTTGATTTGTATTTCCCTGATGCCAGGTGATATGGAGCATTTTTTTTAATGTGTTTTTTTGGCTATCTGTATGTCTTCTTTGGAGAAATGTCTGTTCATGTCTTCTCCCCATTTCTTGACTGGATTATTTGTTCTTTGGGTATTGAGTTTGATAAGTTCCTTATAGATTTTAGATACTAGCCCTTTAGCTGATAAGACATTTGCAAATATCTTCTCTCATTCTGTCGTTGTCTTTTGGTTTTGTCAACTGTTTCCTTTGCTGTACAAAAGCTTTTTATCTTGATGAAGTCCCAATAGTTCATTTTTACCTTTGTTTCCCTTGCCTTTGGAGACGTGTCTAGCAAGAAGTTGCTGCGGCCGAGGTCACAGAGGGTTGCTGCCTGTGTTCTCCTCTAGGATGTTGATGGATTCCTGTCTCACATTTAGATTGTTCATCCATTTTGAGTCTATTTTTGCATATGGTGTAAGGAAATGGTCCAGTTTCATTCTTCTGCATGTGGCTCTCAGCCAACCTTTGATTACCTAATCAACTACTTGGACCAAAGAGGTTAGCTGAGAGGTTTCTAGTGGATTATTATGCCCATTTCACAGATGAGGAGAGTAAAGTAGGAGAGGCAAAGTACCTTGTTCAAGGTCACACAGCCAAGAAGTCCTAGTATAGGAAACGGGGCTTGAGTGGCTCCTGAGCCAAGATCCCGCCCCACTCATGGTCTCTCGTGGGTGGGTGTACTGGGTGTGAGCTGGAGACTGTGTCAGGCTATAGGTCTGAGAATGAGTGTGTGGAGGGTAGTGTGGTGACAGAGTGCTGGTGACACTGTCAGACTATGTCCTGGATGGCTGTGTATTTGTGTATGAGTGTGTGTATGAGTGTGCACACGTGCGCATGCACACATGTTCCTGACATGGTCTTGGTGCTAGCCTGGCCCACCTCCTAAAGTTTCCTCTGATAACTGCGCTCAGAAGCCAGTCCCGGTCCCCGCAGTGTGGCCGCCATAGGGACACCCACTCCATGCACAGACATGTCTACATAACCCTGGCTGGGGGACCCTAGGGATCTGGGACCCAAGGAGGAGGCTTGTGCAGAAGCCATCAGGGCCCAGCCCAGAAATGGCCCCACCTCATCTGCCTTCCTGGCCCGGGAGATCAGAAGATAGGCAGCCCCGCCAACTCCTACACCCCGAGGAGGGCCCTATACTCCGAGGAGGGCCCAGCCACAGTGGCAATATCAAGCCCTGCCCCCTCCGCAGCCCCAAAGAGACTGCCTGCATGGGCCCACCAGGGGCCTCCACCCTTCCCGGTGGCATCCTCCCCCTTTCCCAGGGAGCAGTGGGCCTGGCTTCTCTATGGGATACCTGCAGGCTTAAAGCACCCCGATTCAGAGGCCCTGAACTCTGCTATTTTTCCTGAGGGCCTGCAGGTTCCAGAGCAAATCAGGATGGTGCAGGAGAAAAGCCAAGCAGGCTGGGTTGAAATCGCCGCCACTCACTCAGGGAGACCTGGGCAATGAGAGCCCCTTCTCTCTGCAGCTCATTCGCCTCATCTGTTAAATGGGGGTGGTGGCACCCACCTTATGGAAGGCAGGAAAGGCTCACACTCAGGACTGCTGAGATCCAAGCTCTTGGTCTGACACTTGCTAGCCGTGTGAGTTTGGGCAAATGACTTGACCACCTTGTGCTTCAGTTTTTCTCATGTATAACATGAGGACCATAACAGTACCTATTTGATAGGGTAGATGTGAAGGTAAAATGAATTAATATAGGGGCGCCTGGGTAGCTCAGTCGTTAAGCGTCTGCCTTCGGCTCAGGTCATGATCCCAGGGTCCTGGGATCGAGCCCTGCATCGGGCTCCCTGATCGGCGGGAAGCCTGCTTCTCCCTCCTCCACTCCCCCTGCTTGTGTTCCCTCTCTCGCTGTTTCTCTGTCAAATAAATAAATAAAATTAAAAAAAAAAAAAAAAAAGAATTAATATATGCAAAAACTTAGAATGAGCTTATAAGACACTGAGAACTATAGCTGTTCACTATTATGATTATCATCATTATAATAATTGTTTTTAACATTGCAGGGTTTAGGTGAACACGGAATTAAATGCACGCAGTGCAACACCCATAGGAGCCCAGGACAGCTTGGCTGCCCCTCCCAGCCTGGGGAGAAGGTGGGGGAAGACACATGAGAGACCTGGGAATGTCCCAGGTCCTGTACCAGCCTCCCCTGTACTTTCCAGGTCATGAGCGTCCTTCCCACATGCTCAGTACTGTCTGCTCTGAGCGTGTTTCAGGTCTCCTACCTTGTTTAGGCTCCGAGCAGACCCCAGCGGGGTCCTCGGCCCCATTTGTCAGATGAGGTAACTGAGAACATTTCCGGGGTGTTTTACTGCCACCCAGAGGTCGGGATCCCAGAACGTTCAAGTCAGAAAGGCCCTCAGGACTCCCTGACCCCAGGAGTGGTCTCAGCTCCCATGCAGCTGGGGCTGACTGGTCCTGGGGGCTGACTGGTCCCGGGGCCTGACTGGTCCCGGAGGCCTGCTTGAGGATTTTGAGGCAACACGGGACCTCAGACAGAAAACGTGCTGTGATTGATTAGTGATGTCTTCCGTGAATGCAGAAGAGTGTCACATGGTGACGTGTGTCACTGGTCATCCTGTTCTCATCCACCCCCTTACTTAGTGAATGCCTTAGACATGGGCGTCCCTTGCCCATGGTCTCAAAGGAGATGGTGCACAGTGGAGACAGACACTGCCCAGGCCAGGCTCTCCCCCACCTGGCGCTGGATCGTTTCCGCTTTCCTGGGGAGAAATTTACTTGGTGCTTCTGCCATCTGTGGTCCTGGCTGCTAGGAATCAAGTTACTCAGAGTGCACTGAGGAGCTGGTGGGAGGCAGCCCCTGCCTCTGCCCCTGCTCCCAGCAGGTCCGGAAGAGTCTCGTGCCCCTGTAGCCTACCACTCCGGGGCTGTTGGCTATCCGGAATATTCAGGAGTGGCCCCCCCCAAGGAGAGGTGTGAAGGAAGTAGGTCTCTGATACATCATCAAGCTGTACTCCTCACCCAGGGTCGCTGGGGTGGGACCCAGCAAGGCTGTTCCCACCATGCCGCAAGAATGTGTATGGCAGAAAATGCCAGCAAAACAGCCAGAGCAAGCAGGAACATGGGAGATACACATATATGCACAGATCCCCTAAGCAAAGATTTGAAATTCACATATGTACGTGATACATATACGGTTACTGATACACACTCAGTTATAACAGAGAATCCAGAGAATATAGCGCAACAAATACCCACACATGCCTACTAGCTTGAGTTAACAAATGTATGCAATTAATCATCTTTGCTTTAGACATTTTTTATGAAAGAAACAAAATGTTGAAGATTTTTAAATTGAAGTCCTTTTCATACCCCTCCCCGGTTCCACTTCCCTTCCTTGGGCGGAGGCAACTACTGTCAGGAATTTGGCATGAATCAGGGACGCCTGGGTGGCTCAGTCCATTGAGCGTCAGACTCTTGATTTTAGCTCAGACCCTGATCTCATGGTTGCAGGATTGAGCCCTGCATCAGGTTCCACGCTCAGTGTAGAGTCTGCTTGAGATTTTCTCTCTCCTCTCCCTCTGCCCATCCCCCTGCTCGTCCTCTCTCTCTCTCTCAGTAAATAAATAAATAAATAAAATCTTTTTCAAAATTAAAAAAAAAAATTGGTATGTATCCTCCCAGTCCATTTTTTTATCAGCACCACATTCTAACCAACTGAGCTAACCCGCCAACTCCAGTCCATTTTTTTAAATCCACAAACAATACATAGTATTGTTGTGTGTGTTTTAAAATTTTACATAAGTGATGTCTTATTATACTTATATTTTTCAACTTACTTTATGTATTAGTTTCTTAGGGCTGTTATAAACAAAATACCACAAACAAGGCGGCTTAAAGCAACGGTAATTTATTCTCTCTCAGTTTTGGAGGTTAGAAGCCTGAGATCAAGGTTTTGGCAGGGCCATGCTCCCTCTGAGGTTCTGGCCTCTTCTGACCGCCAGTGGTGGCTGTCAATCCTTGGCGTTTCTGGCTTACCGCTGCTTTGCTCTAATCTTGCTTTTGTCTTTACATGTCTTCTCCCTCTGCATCTCTGCCTTCACCTGGCATTCTCCTTTCTGAGCATGTCATATCCAAATATCCCTCTTCTCATAAGGACACGCGTTAGGGGTCCCTGGGTGGTGGTTAAGTGTCTGCCTTCAACTCAGGTCATCATCCCAAGGACCTGGGATCGATTCCCCCATCAAGCTCCACATTGAGCCCCACAATGATGCTGAGCCCCTGCTCAGCAAGGAGTCTGCCTCTCCCTCTCCTTCTGCCCCTCATACCCACTCATGGCTCTCTCCCTCTCTCTCTCAAATGAATAAATAAAATCTTAAAAAAAGAAAAAGGATACCACTCCTATTGGATTAGGGTCCATCCTAATGACCTCACTTTAGCTTGATTACATCTGCAGAGACCCTATTTCCAAATAAGGCCATGTTCAGAGGTAAGACATCAACAAATCTTTCGGGGTGACACAATTTAACACATAACACTTTTAAAAATCAAAATTATACTGTTTATATTTATCCAATGTTGATATATGTAACTCAAGTTCATTTGGTTTAGAGTATGATGTTCTACTTTATAAACAGGTAATACTGATTTATTTAATTACTCTCAGGTTTAAAATCCCTGACATTTCCTTGACGAACGAGCAAGGATTTCTCTAGGGTTCATTCTGGGGAGCAGAATTGCTGGTCACTTGGTATGCATATTTCCAGTTTGTGTAAGAGACTGCCAAATTGTAGTCTTTGAGAGTTCACATTTTCCCACATCTTCACCAACGCTTAATAGTGTCAAACTTTCCAACCTTTGCCAATTGGTGGATGTGAAATGGAATCGCTTTGCTGTTTAATTTGCATTTCTTTTATAAGTAGTGAGGTTAAGTATCTTTCTTACGCTTATTCACCATCCCTGCTTCCTTTTTTGTGAATCGTTCATATTCTTTCCCCATTCTTTGATTGGGTTGTCTTTCTTTTATTGATTTATGAGAGTTCTTTATATATTGGACATTAATCCTATGTATGCCACAAATGTCTTCCCATAGACTCCTGCTCAAATTTTAACTTTTTTTTTTAAAGATTTTATTTATTTATTTGAGAGAGAGAGAATGAGAGAGAGAGAGCATGAGAGGGAAGAGGGCAGAGGGCAGAGGGGGAAGCAGACCCCCGCTGAGCAAGGAGCCCGATGTGGGACTCGATCCCGGGACTCCAGGATCATGACCTCAGCTGAAGGCAGTCGCTTAACCAACTGAGCCACCCAGGTGCCCACAAATTTTAACTTTGCAAGAGCCTTTTATTACATGAGAGTATTTGATTGGGTTGAGCCTAAAGTTAACAATATTCTCCTTTATGATTTCTGGCTTTTCATAATTAACTGAAGAACTCCTTCCCTATCCCAAGACATAAAGAAAATCTCCTACTTGTCTTCTACAAACTTTGCAGACTGTTTTTCACATTTAGGCCATTAATTAATCTTGCTTATTTTTGTATATACTGTGAGATAGGGTCTGATGTCATTTTTTTCCATACAGAAAGCTTCTCCAGACCCTATTTTTATATAGGCCATCCTTTCCTCTTACAGACTCGTGATGCCTTTTTAAAAAAAAGATTTTATTTACTTAAGAGAGAGAGCATGTGCATGCATGAGAGAGAGCATGAGTGATGGGGGGGGGCAAGGGTAGAAGAAGAGGGAGAAGGAGACTCCCCACTAAGCAGGGAGCCGGACAAGGAGATCCATCCCAACACCCTGGGGTCATGACTTGAGACGAACACAGATGCTTAACCAACTGAGCCACCCAGGCGCCCCTTGTAATGTCTTTTGATCATGCACCATGGTCCCATGTAAGTTGTGTCTGTTTCTGGGATTTCTTTTCTGTTCCACTGATTTATTTGTCCACTCCTGTGCTAATAACCAGGATGTGCTCTTATCAAAGCTTTATAATAAATCCAGGTATTTTTAGGGTAAGACCCCTATCTTGTTCTACCTAAGATTTGTCTTAGCTATTCATGCACTTTTACCTTTCTGTATGAATTTTAGAATTAGTTTAACAAGCTTGATGAGAAATCTTGTTGGAATTTTAATTGAGATTACATAGATTTTATGAATTAATTTCAGAAAAAATTAAAGTAGTTATGAAATTGAGTCTTCCTTTCCATAAACATCGTACATAGCCTCATTTTGTGTGTGTGTTTTTCAATAATATTTTGTGTTTTCTTCATTGGGTTATTACACATTTTTGTTTGTTGATTACTAGACCCTTTAAAATCCTATCCTTTCTGTTACATTTACATTCTCTCATTGGTTTTTACTGGTAGATAAGCACATGGTGGATTTTCTAGGTTGATCCCATATCCAGCAACCTCAATCCCTTACTCTCTAGTTCCAGCCAGAAAGATGGGGAGCTTTGGACGTGGTGACTTGCAGAACCCAAGTCAGGACACAGTGTAGGCTACGTGTTTAGAGCATGGATTTTGCCATCTGACAGGTGAACCTGGGTTTGAGTCCTGGATTTGCCACTTAGTAGCTGAATAAGTTACTTAACCTCTCTGAACTAATGATCACACCCGTCCCCTGGGTGATTTTGAGGAGTCAGGGAGATAAAATGCTTAACAGTGCCCAGCACAGTGCCTGGCACAGAAACAGTGTTTAACGGATGTTGGTTCTTATAAATTTTACTAACTGGACTCTCCTGCATAGCTGAGAGATAATAGCCCGTAGTAAAACAAATCAACCCCTGCCTCTATTTATCATGAAGCAGCCACACAGAGTTGCCAGCATTTGAAGCAGCTTGATCACAAATTAACCCCCATATTCAGTGACTGTCCTAGAGACTGCTGACTTGGAGCTCATGTTTAAAACCCATTTGTTCTCTCTGCCATTTTAATACACAAGGCCTCCCAATCAGCCAGCAATGGCTTGTCACTGACCATTGATCTGAGAAGCCTTGGAGACACCCGCCCATCTCTCTGACCCTGCCCTGTGCCCCCACATCCTAAACCACTCTTGAGTAAGGTGATGGACATCAAGTGCTATAGACTGGATGTGTCCTACCCCTAACCCACGATATGATGGTATTCGAAGATGGGGCCTAAGGTCATTCCTGATGAATCTGCTGAATCTCATAAAATACCAGAGAGCTCCCTCACCCTTTCCACCATGTGAAGACACAGCAAGAAGATGACTGTCTATGGCCTGGGAAGATGCCCTCATCAGACATCCAATCTTCTAGCTCCTTGATCTTGGACTTCTGGGTCTCCAGAACTATAAGAAATAAATTTCTGTTGTGTATTAGCTACCCAGACTATGGTATTTTTGTTATAGCAGCCTGAACAAACTAAGACACCGAGCCAAACCATCCCAAACATACCTTCCCAACAATCCATGTGGCTACTTCTTCATAATATGGAAAGAGATGAACAGGCAGACAGAGTAGTAGCAATGATATTGATATTATTAGAAGTATCCCTACAGCTCTGAAGAGACTATTATTGACAATGCACACAGCCTCAAATCCAACCGCTCTGAAGTCAGAGCCCAGAAAGAGCTGGACGGTGACAGTCGATAAAGAAGGAGGAATGGCTCCGGGTATGAGTCAGGACTTACTAAAACACAGTCAAAGAAGAACTGGAAAGTACACCCGAAAAGGACCCTGAGGGGTCACATAATGTTTCAAGCTGCGGGTAATGCTCAGGTGTTTTGTTCAAAGGAGCCATCCCTGACCCAAACCCCACCTCTGGGTCTGCCCCCCCTCCCCCCCCACCCCGAAGTCTTTGGGAAATGCAACAGTAGGATTTGGTGCATCGTAGGCCTTCAGTAAACATTGCTGATGACACCCTGTGTGTCAAGCCTAAGAGAAGTACATTATAGATATGATTTCACTTAATCCTCCTAACAAAGCACAAAGGGAGTGAATATCCCCCCAGAGGAAGTAGAGCTCAGGAAGGAGCAGGGCCAGGATGTGAACACAGAGGTTTAGTTTTTGTTGCTCCCGGAGTGAGCAGTGCCTGTGGACTGATACGCGTGACTCCAGGTTTAGGGACTGTCTTCGGCGGCCCTGTGAGTAGCGTCACTGGGCTACAGAGTCAGTTCGATGCGCTGCTGGGTATTCTGAGTATTTGATTGCACTGGTAAGTACTTCCGCCCAGCTGCTGGGTATGGGTGCAAGCCCTAAGCTCATCTGAGGGTGATCGGACCGCGCAGCCGTGGCCAGGGCCTTGGCTCTGGCGCCTCCCTGGGGTGCCTCCCTGGCATATCAACAATTTCCCAAACTGCACAACAGCTGCTTGACTTCATGCAAATGGCTGAGGCTGGCCCACCTCACCCCTTCTCCCCCTGGGTTCCCAGGGAGCCCGAGGCACAGCTGGGGCTGGGTTAGGGGGGAGGAGGAAGCCTCTGGGGTCCTGATCACAGGGTTCACCCTGGCAGAGGCTTGGGGGCCCAGGGACATTCCCACACCCCTTAAAACCTGCCACAGACAGCAGCCAAGGGGGGCAGAGGAGAGGAGCTAAAAGAGAAGACTGCTAGGCAGATGCCCAAAGACCCCAAAGCTTCAGAAGTCACCGAGTGTACCTCTTCCCAGCCCATTGCCCAGGTGGGGAGAATGAGGCCCCAAATCAGACTCTGCAGGAATGCCTATGAGTTCTGCCCTTGGAGACGACATATAGGCAGACCCTGTCCTGCCTTCCCTGGAAGGGGGCCTGAGAGGGCCCCTCCCTGCCCACCCTCAATGCCTGGGCTTGACCTTCCCTTCTGGAATCCAAGCCACATACCCAGAAGCTGGAACTGGGGCCCCAGAACACTCTCGGCTCACGTCCTACATGACATTCTTTATGTGCTCCTTCTAAAGTGATATTAAATCACTTGTCAGCTTTTCCAAATTTCTAACAAAGGTAGTACATGCTTTGCTAAACAGACATACACCTACCCTATGACCCAGCAATTCCACTCCTAGGTATATACCCAGACATGAGTGCATATGGCTACCGAAAGACCGGACACACGTGTTCCCAGAGCCTTGTTCACAATGGCTCCAGACTGGCAACAACTAAATGCCATCAACAGAGACTGAGTAAATGAGTTGGGTATTTCTACGATGGGGTATTACCCAGCCATAAGAAGGGGATGAACCACCAGGACGTGCTGCATCACAGATGAATTACACCTTTATTATGTTGAACCAAGGAAGCCAGACACAAAAGACTACTTACTGTATTATGCCATGTTTACGAAGTTCGAGAACAGGCAGATCTATTCAAGACAATAGAAGACAGGACGGCGCTTACCTCTGGGGGCAGATACAGACTGGTTAGGGGCACTTTCTGGAGTGCTAGAGATGCCTACTGACCTGTGGGGTTATGTGGGTAACATACATATGTAAAACAATTACCCAACCATACACTTAGACACACACTTTTTACTGCGTGTTATGCCACATCCCCAAATAACGTTTTAAGTGTGTATGAGCTAAAAAACAAAAGTGCATGGGGGCGCCTGCCTGGCTCAGTCAGGAGAGCACGCGACTCTTGATCTCGGGGTTGTAAATTTGAGCCCCAGGTTGGGTGTAGAGATGACTTACAGAAAGAAAAAGTACATGGTCATTGATAGGAGTTGACAAATGCAGAGGTCTTTAAAGAAATTCTAGCTCTCCCGCCCCCAACACCAACCACTTCTCCCTGCTGAGTCTTAGGTTCATTCTGAGTCCTGGAGTCCCTCTGGAGGAACACTCCTGAGACAAAGAGATGAACCAAGTGGACTTCCCTGCCCCCAGAAACCCACCACTTACCTGATGGAGGCAGGAGACAGAAATTCCAGTCCACCTCCTTATGCCCAGTTTTCTCAGATTGCTGTCCCCCTTCCTGGGGCCCTTTCTCCAGGAGGGCTGTTAGGAGGAGGAGCCACTGGGCTTGGCAGGAGCACCATTAGCTACATGACACATGGGTCAAGTCTGCCCACCCAGTGCTTCTCCTAAGCCATCCAGAGGAGCATTCGGCTACCAAGCAGTTAACAACTGAGCCTTTACCCTGTCTCTGTCCTCTCCAGGACAGGAACAAAGCAGGAACCCCCCGCCCAAGATAAGATCACTGAAGAATCCCAAAGAGCTAAAGGGAGAGATGGGAAAGTAAAGGATTCTCCACCTCCTGCTTTTACATCTCCCATGATGGGGAGCTTACTACCTCCCAAGTCTGCCTCTCCTCTCCCTAGCTGGTCCTAACTAAACAAATCCTTGCTTTCAAGGAGAGGGAATTTGTGGCTTATGGCTCCATCACTAGGGTGACCAACTTGTCCCAGTTTGGCCAGGACTTTGCCAATATGGGTGCTGCAAGTCCAGTATCCCAGAAAACCCCTCAATCCAGAACAAACCAAGAGCTTAGTCACCCTGTTCCTAACTCCATCTTCTAGGCCAGTTAGGAGACATTTTCTCAGGGCTCCTTTCCCCGGGTACCATATCCAGGCCCAGCCACCACCCCAGGCCTGGTAGTGTCACATTTCTTCATTCAAACATTTACTTATAGCCCTCCAGAATGGCCTAGAGACTTAGGGCCTGGGCACTGCGTCTGAACAAACCTGGGTTCACATTCTGGCTGTGTGACTTTGCACTTGTTACTTAACCTCTCTGAGCTTCTATTTGATCTTCTCAAAGTGGAGATAATAGGCATCTACATCACAGGATTTTTGTACGTATTAAATGAGATCATGAATGGGAAATGCTTAGCATAAGGCCTGGCATCTAGTAACTACTCATAAATTGTTAGCTTTTATTCTAGTATTCAGACATCCAAAAACCATTTATTGTGTATTTAGTCTGTTTGGATCCTAGTTTAAGCACTAAAGACACACAAATAACCCAGATGTGGTACCCTACACACACCAAGCTGCTTACAGGCTGGTATGGAAAGCAGAGGAGGACAGAGGCAGTTATATTCCAGCATGAAACAGGCTGTAAGGAGATAAGACAGAGGGAAAGACCTGGGAAGGTTCCCAGAGGAGGTGACTTTCTTCTGGGCCTTGTCCCAGAGAAGCCAGGGGAAGGGCATTCTATGAAGAGGGATTAGTTTGGGGCAAGGGCTAGAAAGCATGAAACAAAAGAGTTGCTCAGGGCACCTGGGTGGCTCAGTCGTTAAGCATCTGCCTTCAGCTCGGGTCATGATCTTAGGGTTCTGGGATCGAGCCCCCCATCAGGCTCCCTGCTCTGTCAGAAGCCTGCTTCTCCCTCTCCCACTCCCCCTGCTTGTGTTCCCTCTCTTGCTGTCTCTCCCTCTGTCAAATAAATAAATAAAATCTTAAAACAAAACAAAACAAAACAAAACACTTGCTCAGGGAATAACAAGTCATTCTGTACTGCAGAGTCTAGGCTGTGTGTGGAGGGGACCAGAGAAGGAGGCAGTTTAGAAAGAATTTTTTTTTTCTTGATGAAATAGGAAAATATTTAAGTGCAATAGAATATATTTATTTTAACCAAAAGCCAGTATCATACTTTAAGGGAAATTCTTTTTTTTTTTTTTTAAAGATTTTATTTATTTGACAGAGAGAGACACAGCGAGAGAGGGAACACAAGCAGGGGGAGTGGGAGAGGGAGAAGCAGGCTTCCCGTGGAGCAAGGAGCCTGATGCGGGGCTCGATCCCAGAACCCTGGGATCGCGACCTGAGCCGAAGGCAGACGCCCAACGACTGAGCCACCCAGGCGCCCTGAAGGGAAATTCTTAAAGGCATTCCCATTTTGATGAAAAATAAGAAAAATGTGTCTATATTCAACACTATTATTTAAAATAGTTCTGGAGGTGGGAAGCCTGGGTGGCTCAGTGGGCTAAGCATATGCCTTTAGCTCAGGTCATGATCCCAGGGTCCTGGGATTGAGCCCTGCATTGGGCTCCTTGCTCAGCAGGGAGCTTGCTTCTCCCTCTGCCTGCCGCTCCCCCCTGCTTGTGTGCTCTCTCTCTCTCTCTCTAAGAAATAAATAAAATCTTTAAAAATAAATAAATAAATAAAATAGTTCTGGAGGTACTAGCCCTCATGATTAGATAAGAAAAAGAAATGATGGGGCACCTGGGTGGCTCAGATGGTTAAGTGTCTGCCTTCGGCTCAGGTCATGGTCCCAGGGTCCTGGGATCGAGCCCCGCATCGGGCTCCCTGCTCAGCGGGGAGTCTGCTTCTCCCTCTCCCTCTACTGCTCCCCCTGCTTGTACTCTCTCACTCTTTCTGTCAAATAAATAAATAAATAAATCTATTTTAAAAATAAATAAAAAGAAAAAGAAATGAGAAGTATAAAAATCAGAAATGAGGAAAATTGATCATTCCATACAGAATCATCCGGAAAACCATTATAAATAATAAGGGAACTCAGTAAGGTGGCTGGGGGCAAAATTAATATACTGAAATTAATAGCCTTCATAAATATAAAACAGCCAGTTAGTAGAGATAATGAAAGAGAAGTCCCTGTTTATAATAGAATATTTAGAAACAAATTTAACAAAAATAAAATATACAAGATTATTAAAAATGTACTTTACACCTGAAACTGATATAACACTGTATATTAACTATACTGGAATTAAAATTTTAAAACCTGAATCACTGAATTCTACTCCTGAAACCAATATTGCACTGTATGTTAATTAACTAGAATTTAAATAAAAATTTGAATAAAATAAAAATTAAAAATTAAATGAAAAACCTATTTTAAAAAAGGGGGGGAACCTAGGTGGCACAGTCAGTTAAGCAACCAACTCTTGGTTTTGGCTTAGGTCGTAATCTCAAGGGCGTGAGATCAAGCCCTATGTCAGGTTCTGTGCTCAGCACAGAGTCTGCTTGAGATTCTCTCTCCCTCTCCCTCTGCCCCTCCCCCCAACACGTGCGGGCATGCGCTCTCTCTCTCTCTCAAATAAATAAATAAATAAATCTTAAAAAAAAAAAAGTGAGCTTTAATAAATTGCTGAGGGACATAAAAGGAGGCCTGAACATGTAGAATGGTTTTAGATCAGATGACTCAACATTATAAATATATATAAATCTCTCCTAGTTTACATATTATATATTTATACATAATATATATATATTCTGAATATATGTGTTATGTTCTGAATATATATAACATGCATATTCTGGTAAAATACCAATAGGAAGCTGATTCTAAAGTCCTTATGGCAATGTAAGTAAAAGAAAATTCTGAAAAGAAAGAATAATGAGTGAGGACCAGTTTTAGATATTAGAACATAGTATAAAACTACAATATTTTAAACAGGGTGCTAACCTTCAATAGATGGATCAGTAAAGCAGAATAGGAAATTTGAAATCATACCTGTAGTGGGTAAAATTGTGTCCCCCAAAAAGATATGATCAAGTCTTCACCTAGTGAACATAATCTCATTGGGAATGGCGTCTTTGCAGATGTAATTAAGTTAAGATGAGGCCATATTGAATTCAAGACATATTGGATTAGACCTTAATCCAATGGCTGGTATCCTTGGGAGAAGAGAGAAATTTGGAAGTGACATAAACTCTGAGACAAGAGGCCATGTGAAAACCAAGGCAGAGATTGGAGTTATAATGCCACAGCCCAAGCAATGGTTCTTGGAAGCCACCAGAAACTAGAACAGATCAATTGCATGGTTTCACTCATCAGAGTCACCAGAGGGAGACTGGTCCTCGCTGACATCTTGATTGCAGACTTCTAGCCTCTAGAACTTTGAGAGAATACATGTCTGTTGTTACAAGCGACCCGGTTTGTGCTAATTTGTTACAGCAACCCTGGGAAACTAATACAGTAGCTAAATGCCTATAGGAACTTAGTACAGAACAAAAGTAACACTGCTAATCAATACCAAAAAGATGGATTATTCAATAAATATGTTGAGACAACTAGCTAGCCAACCAAAGAAACAGCTGAACCCCTACCTCACACCTTACACTAAAACAAATTCTAGAGTGAATAAAACCTGGGAGTAATTTCAAAAAAGTATTCTTAGACTAAGGAAGGCTTTATAAAATACAAAAATGTTTAATGAATCCATAAATGAAAAGATTGATAAATTTGGCTACCAGAAATTATTTTTAATTCTTTATGAAAAAATAATATAAGCAAAGTCAAAAGGCACATATTATAGACATATCACATATCACCAGCAAAGGGCTGATATCCTTGCTATTTTAAGAGCTCCTAGATAATCAGGAAGAAAAAAAAACCTAATTAAAAGATAGGCAAAGGATATAAACAAACAGTTCCCAGAAAAGGAAATGTAAATGATTCTTAGTCATATGAATACATGGTCAACCTCCCTTGTAGCAGGAGAAATGAAATTACAGCTACGAGATATCATTTTATATCTAACAGATTGACAAAGATCAAAAAGTTTGATAACATGCTGTGTTGGCAAGGCTCTGGGAAACAGGCTCTGTCATTCATTGCAAGTGGGAGGGCAAATTGGTACAACCTCCCTGAAGTGTGATTTGGCAATATCTAAGTAAATTAAAAATCCACATACCCTTTAACCCAGGAATTCCATTTCTAGGAATTTGCCATACAGAATACATGCACATGGCAAGCTGACTATGGATGTAGACATTTACTGAAGCTTGGAATATCAGTAGATTGGAAATAGCCTAATTTCCATCATAGGGGACTGGTGAAATTAATTACAGAACATCCATTCTGTGGAATACTATAGACTTTTTAAAAGAATGGAGCAGTTTTATATTTCCAGTGTGGAAAAAAATCTCTGATATGCAGTTAAAAGCAGAGGGGAAGCGAAGCTCAGAACAACATGGATAGTACAATACCATTTGTGTAAAAACAATTTTATGGAGGGGCGTCTGGGTGGCTCAGTCAGTTGAGCAGCTGACTCTTGATTTCTGCTTGGGGCTTGATATCAGGGTCGTGAGACCTGTGCTGGGCAAGGAGCCTACTTAAATTAAAAAACAAAACAAAAAACTATTTTATGGACATCTTTTCATAGGCATAGAATGTGTCTGCAAAGGTACACAGGAAAGGAGTAACAGAAACCGCCTTCATTTAAGGAACCAGACTGTTGGAATAAGGTAACTGCATACTTACAACCTTCATATATTATGTGCAGGTACTCATCATTCAAATATATTAAATTAAAAAGAAAGAAAGAAAGAAAGAAAGAAAGAAAGAAAGAAAGAAAGAAAGAAAGAAAGAAAGAA